>NW_012139558.1:0-701 GCF_000956105.1 Propithecus coquereli
AATGCATAAACCAGTAACATAGTTGTTTATTATCAAGTATCACGTGCTGTACATAATATACTTTTTTTTTTTTTTAGAGTCTCTCACCTAGAGTGCAGTGACATCATTGTAGCTCACTGAAGCTCAAACTCCTGGGCTCAAGGGATCCTCCTACCTCAGCCTCCTGAGTAGCTGAGACTACAGGTATATGCCACCACGCCCGGCTAATTTTTTCTATTTTTAGTAGAGACGGAGTCTCGCTCTTGCTCAGGCTGGTCTTGAACTCCTGACGTCAAGCGATCCTCCTGCGTCGGCCTCCCAGAGTGCTAGGATCACAGGCGTGAGCCACCTCACCCAGCCCATAATGTACTTTTATATGACTGGCAACACAGTAGGTTAACACCAGCATCAGCACAAGCATTTGAGTAATGCATTGTGATACAGCCTTAGGCGGGCTACTTGTCACTAGGGGATAGGAATTCTTCAGCTTCATTATAATCTTAGGGAACCACCAACATACATGCAGTCTGTTAACGAAAACGTTGTTAGCGCATAACTGTAGTGCCTTCCAATGATAATGGTCTTACCTCCACTACTTCCTAGGTGCCTTGCTTAGGATAAGAATCCAATCACTCCAAAATTCTGATATATTCCCTAATGAAGATAGAAATATAATTCTGGGCCGTATTCTCAGCACATTATAGATAAATTTAGTTTTGAGC
>NW_012139558.1:2798-3144 GCF_000956105.1 Propithecus coquereli
TTTGATTTTATTTTGAAATTGAGGACTGTCCTCAGGGAAAGGAAATAAAGTTCATATAGAAAACATTAATTCAAAATAAGCCCAATAGTACAATGGCCCAGAAGGAAATTAGGTTTCTAGATGAAGTGGTTTAAAACAAAGTAATTTTTAAACACTTCAAAAGATGAACTGTATGCTTTGAATATTACTTAACTGAACTGCCAAACATGAACCTGATAATTCATAATATCAAGAACCATTATTTCAGACTAGAGAAACCTGAGTATCTGATAGTATGAGTTAATGACAGAAAAAGATAAAGAAATAACCTATTTTATTCTGGATCACTGCATGTTGACTTGAGTCT
>NW_012139559.1:0-472 GCF_000956105.1 Propithecus coquereli
ACATATGGTAACGTTTAATTTATAAATTAGGTACAGTCATAGATTAACAACAATAACTACAATAATACCAACATTCCAGAATCACTACTCTTGAATTTTGGGGTCACTATTATGCAAAGTGAGGTTTATCTGAAGACAGCACTGCAATGCATTGCAATGCCATGACAGTCAATCCGATAACCCAGAGGGCTACTAAGTGACTGATGAGCAGGCAGCATACACAGCGTGGACGAGCTGGACAAAGGCATGATTCACGTCCTGGGTGGGAACAGGCAACACTGCATGCGATTTCTTCACGAAACTCAAAAAGGTACACAATTTGAAATTTACGAATGGCTTATTTCTGTAATTTTCCAATTAATATTTTTGAACTGTGATTGACCGCAGATAATTGAAACTGAAAAGTAAAACCACGGAGAAAGGGGGGCTCACTGTCCTTCCAATTTTCCTCTCCTGTCCCTTTACTATATTG
>NW_012139559.1:6114-6928 GCF_000956105.1 Propithecus coquereli
AGATCAGATTTCTGAAATACCATTTTATTAAGCTGCATTTATTCTTTTCTCTAGCCATTTAGGGATATTTCCAATATCTCCATCTGATAATAAAATATAAGGACAAAGTTCAAAGAAACTGGTTCATTATATCAGGATGCTGCTTTACTTGTACTGGACATTCCAAAACCATTTTAATCAATCTTTTCTGCTCTCTCAAAAAAGCATTTAACTATGATTGGGAGTCTCCAAGTCTCACCTAATTCCAAGCGATAATACTGAGAAATTCCAAGATATTAGAATAGGGATTTGATAGGTGTGAAGGACAATGATTGATCTCATTCAATATTTTTTGATCTCATTCAATATTTTTAAGTTCTAGGCAAAGATTTATACCTTATTTCCTTGCCCATGTAGGCCTGCATTAGAATACCTGAATCTCCATTTTAAATGCTAATCTGCCAATGATTCTACATGGAAGAAAAATTAAAAATGCATTATTGAAAATGTTTCAAATGATATAAACATAAAAAATTTTATTCAAGACTATATCAAGGATTTACACAGCATTACACATCAAATAAACATGAAGTAAACTCTAAAGTTCTCCATTGATGTAAGGCAAAATGATTTAAGTTCATAATTTATATTCTATTACTTGGATAGCTAAGTTTAGATGATTAAAAGTTAAGCTTTGTTTTTTTTTTATTTCAGCATATTATGGGGGTACAGATGTTTAGGTTATGTATGTTGCTCTTGCCCCCTCCTTCCCCCCTAAGTCCGAGTTTCAAGTATGTCCATCCTTCGGGTGGTGCGCATTGCACTCTTTGTGTAT
>NW_012139559.1:8486-8962 GCF_000956105.1 Propithecus coquereli
AAATACTAAAATGTATATATGATTATTGTACCTGCTGTGCTTTGAATGTGTCCCCTCTAAAATTCATATGTTGAAACTTAATGGTCAATGTGATAGCATTAACAGGTGGAGGGGACTTTAAGAGGTAATTAGGAGGCTGAGGTGGGAGGATCACTTGAGATCAAGACTTTGGGACCAGCCTGAGCAAGAGCAAGACCTCATCTCTACTAAATATAGAAAAATTAGCTGGGCATGGTGGCACGTGCCTATAGTCCCAGCTACTCAGGAGGCTGAGGCAGGAGGATCGCTTGAGCCCACGAGTTTGAGGTTGCAGTGAGCTGTGATGACGTCACTGCACTCTAGCCCAGGGCAACAGAATGAGACCCCGTGTCTCATTCTGTGCAGGCTCCTCCATGGTGAAGGGATTAATACCCTTATAAAAGAGGCTTCACACAATATTTGGCTTGCCCTTCTGCCTTCACCATGTGAGGACACAG
>NW_012139559.1:9013-9479 GCF_000956105.1 Propithecus coquereli
ATTTATATATGATTATTGTACCTGATGTGCTTTGAATGTGTCCCCTCCAAAATTCAGATGTTGAAACTTAATGATCAATGTGATAGCATTAAGAGGTGGAGGGGACTTTAAGAGGTAATTAGGAGGCCGAGGTGGGAGGATCACTTGAGATCAAGACTTTGGGACCAGCCTGAGCAAGAGCAAGACCCCATCTCTACTAAATATAGAAAAATTAGCTGGGCATGGTGGCGTGTGCCTGTAGTCCCAGCTACTCGGGAGGCTGAGGCAGGAGGATCGCTTGAGCCCACGAGTTTGAGGTTGCAGTGAGCTGTGATGACGTCACTGCACTCTAGCCCAAGGCAACAGAATGAGACCCCGTGTCTCATTCTGTACAGGCTCCTCCATGGTGAAGGGATTAATACCCTTATAAAAGAGGCTTCACACAATATTTGGCTTGCCCTTCTGCCTTCACCATGTGAGGACACAG
>NW_012139559.1:10947-12304 GCF_000956105.1 Propithecus coquereli
GTGACAAAATGAATGAAGAGTAAATAAATAATTCTTAGGAAAACATATATGTAATATGACAAGAATAAAAGCAAAAGAACAAATTAAGTACTATAGTCACAAAATCAATATGTTTCATTAAATCAATAGGGTTAAACATGATTTATAAGGTTTATAAATACACCATACATGAGTAAATTAGACAAGAGTAATGGTTACATGTATTCTAAGCAATTTGTTCTTTTCCATCAAGAAGGAAGGGAAGGGGAGAGAGACACTAACTGTGGGACCAGACAATGGGATCAGGCTGAAGTCCTTTCTCTTGCTGCCACACACCCCAACCCCTAATAGCAAAGGCTAGAAGAAACACAGGAATAGTCACTTTGGTATAACTTAGCTTGTGCCTCTCTTCCCTCATTTTACACGGTTAGAAATTCCCACCAGAGGACTGTGAAAACATTCAGCATCAGTTACACCTAGGCATTGTGCTCTCATTTTTTCCTCCAGTGTATGTAATTTATTACATTAAAATAAAACTCCCCTCCTCTTCTTCTGTGCTCAAAGTAACACAGAACAGTGTAGTTATAATGGGTTTATCAGAAATAAACTATCAAAAAAAAAAAGCAACCCTTAGATGAACAAACAGAGGCCCTTTTATAGTGTCCTACAGTTTGCAAGTGGATGAGCTGTGACAAGGTCCCAGGACTCTGATGTCCTCTCTGGACACATTTCCTCATTTCCATCGTGCCATGCTCCCATCACGTGTGCAAGAGTGGGGCAAGTTTGGGGAGTATGTCATTACTGAACTCATTCTGGCTCACGCATGTGCTATGGGAGAGCCAGGTATCTCCCAGGAGCCTGAAGATATCCCAAAACCGTTAGCTCTCATTTCCAAGAAACAGAATCTCATGCTCTTCACAACAGAGACCAGGCTTGGCAGTTTCCCTGTCACGACTGCTGCCCCACCAAAAGCAACAAGGGGACCCCCACTGGGACCTCACTAAAGCAGAGACCAGCAGAACTGAACATGAAATTCAATTCTTCACAATGAGGAAACCTCGTCCTGATTTCTGCTTTGGGAACGTTTAAGAAAACCTGAAAATTAATTTCCCTTCTCTGAAAGAAATTTAATTTTTAAAAAATCCTCTTCAGTGTGGCCTAAGAGAAATTCTGCCTGAAGCCTAAATAAATGCAGGAGGAAAAGGTCTGGTTAAGATGACATATTAGAGTTACTTCTGAACCCATGAATTTGTATTTGTACAATTTTTTGAGATCTAAAATAATACTGAATTGACTTTAATAATATTGAATCTGTTGAGAGCTGCATTTATTTATGTGCTTGTGCATGTATTCATTCACTTATCAAGTATTTAATTAT
>NW_012139559.1:12354-13284 GCF_000956105.1 Propithecus coquereli
AGCCTCAGTCACATGTTAACTGAACAAAATATAGATGAATAAATAAACATTATAATGAAATCCCTTTTTAACTTGTTTTTCTGCAGAAAAAGTCATCTCAGTTTCTTTAGTCTTTTATTGTGGAGTCATTTATTTCCTTTTAATCTTTAATAGTCTTTGTGGCTTCCCTTTAATTTCCTGATGTATATTTCAAGATGACAAGGCCAGAAGGAAGCAGAACATTCTACTGAGGCCATGACCAGTCAGGCACACACTAGAAGAATTGTTTTATGGTGTTAATGTTACATAAATATTGTCATCCCAGAATCACACCACAAACTTCCACCCACACAAATAATGCTGAAACACACTCACCTCAAGAACCAACCAGAGCTTATCTCCATTGACTTTATCCTTCTTAAAGTAAATTCCATAGAATTTGACCACGTTAGGGTGGTCAGAAAGTGTTTTTAAGATGTTATACTCCGCTTCAATCTCTTCATCAATATCCTAGTTTCAAAAAATCATTAAGAAAAGAACTGTGAGAAAAACAGGAATAATGACAAAGAAACAGAGACTACCAAATACAGAATTTAATTCTGTCAAAGCAAAGTTATAATAGTTTTTTACCATGCTTAGTTAGTGTTTAATACTACGTATTGAAATCTCTCATTATCTTGTTTAAGGAGAGAGATTGTGATTTTCATGCTAATCAAGTGCATCTCAAGTTATATTAATTTCTTTGAATTTAAAAGGGATAAATAAAAGGCTATTTTTGTATGCAATTAGAAAGAACATATGGAGAACTATTTCAGATGATTTTGCTTTTTTTCTGTATTATTAACTTTGTTATAATGGCAAAGCTATTGATTTGAAACGAAAACTTTTAGTACTAAAAAGCTGGTTCATTTTGTTTCTTTGGAAAACAGGGTAATTGAAAGCCATCAAAAA
>NW_012139559.1:16554-16885 GCF_000956105.1 Propithecus coquereli
ATCGTTTCAGTGATTTCCCATGTATCAGAAGGATCAGGAAAGTTATCAAAGATGATTGTTTTTCCAATTAATGGAAACATGTCAAAGGTTTAAATCCCTGGAGAGAAAAAGTACAATTTCATCTACATTTGACTGGGGATATTAAATGGCACACATAAACTCATGGGAAATTATCTAATATTTTCACTGGCATGATAGAAAATATACAACAGTAACCAAATATACTTCAGAGTCATAGAAAATTTTAATTTCAATTCTTCTCATTTGCAAACAGATTAATATGAGTTTAATAATGCTTTGTAAGCAGGGCTTCCTTTCTATGTTTAATATA
>NW_012139559.1:20402-21387 GCF_000956105.1 Propithecus coquereli
CATAATCAGATAGATTGTATAAAATCAGAAAAATGTATTTAAAAGAACCAAACAGGAACTCTAGATATAAAAAATAAAATAAGTAAATTGAAAATTTTACTAAAGGGATTTAATAGTAGACTTGAGCAGGTAGAAGAATCCATGAACTTGAAGAGAAGTCATTAGTAATTATCATCTGAGAAGCAAAAAGAAAAAAGAATGAAGAAAAGTAAACAGAGCCTAGGCTACTTTGGGCCAATATACGCATTATGAGAGTTCAAGAAGGAGAAGAGAAAGAGAAAGGGGAAGAAAGCTTACTTGAAGAAATAATGGCCAAAAACTTTACAAATTTAAGGAAAGACATGGATCTACAAATCCAAGAGGCTTAATGAACTGCAAGGCAAATTGGAGGAAACACACAAGACACATTATAACCAAGCTATCAAAAGAAAAAGACAAAGAAAGAATCTTGAAAGCACCAAGAGAAAAACAATTCATTATGAACAAGGGACTCTCAAGATTATTGATAGATTTCTCGGCAGAAATCTTGCAAGCCAGAAAGCACTGGGATACTATATTAATGTGCTGGGGGTGGGGGAAAACCCTGGCAACTGAGAATTCTACATCTGGAAATTAAGATATTCCCAGATAAACAAAAGTGGAAAGAGTTCATGATCACTACATATACCCCACAAGAAATGCTAAATTGAGCCCTTCAGGTTGAAATGAAGGGATAAGAGTAACTTGAAGCCATATGAAAATGTAAAGTTCTCCAGTAAAAACAAATACACGGACAAACATAAAAACCAGTATTACTGTAATTTTAGTTTGTAACTCCACATATCTTCCACAGGATTTAAAACAGGAATGCATAAAAATAGTTAGAAATCTATATTAGTGGGTACACAATATATAAAGATGTAATTTGTGACATCAATAACATAAAGTGTGGGGACAGAGCTGTAAAGGAGTAGAGTTTTATAGGTAATTGAGTTAAGTTGGTATC
>NW_012139559.1:21754-22939 GCF_000956105.1 Propithecus coquereli
AGATTAAAGATAGAGGGAATATTTGAAAGTATTCATAATCAGATAGATTGTATAAAATCAGAAAAATGTATTTAAAAGAACCAAACAGGAACTCTGGATATAAAAAATAAAATAAGTAAATTGAAAATTTTACTAAAGGGATTCAATGGTAGACTTCAGCAGGCAGAAGAATCCATGAACTTGAAGAAAAGTCATTTGTAATTATCATCTGAGGAGCAAAAAGAAAAAAGAACGAAGAAAAGTAAACAGAGCCTAGGCTACTTTGGGCCAATATATGCATTATGAGAGTTCAAGAAAGAGAAGAGAAAGAGAAAGGGGAAGAAAGCTTATTTGAAAAAATAATGGCCAAAAACTTCACAAATTTAAGGGAAGACATGGATCTACAAATCCAAGAGGCTTAATGAACCTCAAGGCAAATCAGAGGAAACACACAAAGACACATTATAACCAAGCTATCAAAAGAAAAAGACAAAGAAAGAATCTTGAAAGCACCAAGAGAAAAACAATTCATTATGAACAAGGGACTCTCAAGATTATCGATAGATTTCTCAGCAGATATCTTGCAAACCAGAAGGCACTGGGATACTATATTAATGTGCTGGGAGTCAGGGGAAACCCTGGCAACTGAGAATTCTACATCTGGAAATTAAGATATTCCCAGATAAACAAAAGTGGAAAGAGTTCATGACCACTACATATACCCCACAAGAAATGCTAAATTGAGCCCTTCAGGTTGAAATGAAGAGATGAGAGTAACTTGAAGCCATATGAAAATGTAAAGTTCTCCAGTAAAAACAAATACATGGACAAACATAAAAACCAGTATTACTGTAATTTTAGTTTGTAACTCCACATATCTTCCACAGGATTTAAAACACTAATGCATAAAAATAGTTATAAATCTATGTTAGTGGGTACACAATGTATAAAGATGTAATTTGTGACATTGATAACATAAAGTGTGGGGACAGAGCTGTAAAGGAGTAGAGTTTTATAGGTAATTGAGTTAAGTTGGCATCAGTTTAAAACAAATTTCTATAATTTTAGGATGTCATATGTAATCCCCAGGGTAATCACAAAGAAAATATCTACAAAATATATACAAAAGGAGAAGAATGGAATCAAATCATCTCAAGAAAATATCCATTAAACACAAACAAAGACAGTATCAGAGGAAATGAGTGA
>NW_012139559.1:33814-34606 GCF_000956105.1 Propithecus coquereli
AACCTCAAACTCCTGGGCTCAAGCGATCCTCCTGCCTCAGCCTCCCTTGTAGCTGGGACTACAGGCATGCGCCTTAAGGCTTATTCTTGAAGGGGGAAATTCGCAAGGTGCGAATTAACAACTACTTGGAGAACAGCAGAACAGGGTGGCTGACGAGCAAGCCGAAGCGACAGCCTTTTCTGGTAGGAATTCTCTATTTCTCAAGAATGATCACACTTCTGTTGTGTGCACTTTCTCTCTCCTTAAAAGGAAAACCCCTTTACAGAGCATCTGGGTTTGCAGAGAGCCCAGCTCCACCGATCTGGTCCTACAGAAATCACCCGAACGCAATTTCCCTCAAGCGGGAGCCAGGGGGACTCGTGGGCGGCGCCGCAAAGCCCGCAAGCGCCACAGGTCCCCCGACACGCGCGGACCCGGCGCCTTCCCCCTCGAGGCCCCCTCAGCTCTCCCCTCACGTTCCCCGCTAGAGTTCACCCCTCACGTTCACCCTTCATGTTCTCGCCTCGCGTTCGCCCTTCCCCTTCACGATCCCCTCGAGTTACCCCCTCAAGTTGCCCCTCACGTTCCCCCTCACGTTCCCCCTCACGTTCCCTCCTCAAGTTCATCCCTCACGTTCCCTCAAGTTCGCCCCGGGCGTTCGCCCGTCACCTTCCCTCCTCCGGCCGCCGACCCCGCTCCCCTCTCCACGTGCCCGCCCCCCGCGCCGTCCCGGCGCTGACCCCGGCGGGCGGCCGCGGCTGCCTCGCGCTCCCGGGGCCTCCAGCGCGCCACACGCCCCCAGCGCCGCGCGGG
>NW_012139560.1:0-327 GCF_000956105.1 Propithecus coquereli
AGAGTATAAGGAAAAATAATCAACAATATACACGTGGTGATGAAATGGCAACTGCAACCTGGCCTGAATTTGAGAGAAGCTGGAGTGAGAAGAGGGGGCCAGACTGAAGGGACACTGAGCTGAAGACATGTCACTATGTCAAGGCAGCAGCCATTACTCACCCCTTGGCATCATAGCCTTGCAGGAATATGAGGTCCCAAATCATCCAGTTTTTCAAATAGGCTAAAAAGATGAACTTTTAAGTGTACTTTTTAAATATTTAAATGTTTGAAATATATCTAAAACCATTTTGTGAACATTTACCTAGACTTTGGCCAATTCACAGAG
>NW_012139560.1:11362-12514 GCF_000956105.1 Propithecus coquereli
GATATAGCAGAATTTTTAATGATAAAAATATCCATGATGTATTAAAAGAAAAGCTGGCCACAAAACTATACGTAAACCATGTCCCATTTTATATGTACATGTGCATGCATTTTTTCATGTGTGTGTTAACAGGATAGAAAAGTGGGAATCTTTTTCTACCAGTTCTAATTGAGGTTTCAAGACCACAAGCAGCAAATAATCCCACATTGCAAAAGGTAGTGATCAATATTAGTTGTGTGACTCTTAGAAGAGTACTCATTTCATCTGAGTCCCAAGAACCACCAGCAGCCCATGGTCCTCCTACATAGGGACTAATAGAAGGTCCTTCCTCTTCCCCGCAAGCCTAGTATAAGGAGGGCTTCAGGAAGACAACTCAGAAAGCTTGATGTGTGACCCAGAAGTTCAAGGCACAGATTTCTCACTTGCATAATTCTAATGAGAATAAAACTCACTGAAGCAGTTTATTAGCACAGAGTAGAGAGCTGTATTTGGGATATAACTGCAATCCCACCACCAGGGCAAAGGTATATGTTTCCTGTAGACCAGATTTGGGTCACATGACAATGGGTTGGCTTGGGTTGCCAGCAATCTTGCCATCATCAGGCATCTATTTCTGCGTAACAAGCAACTATAAAATTAGTAGCATATGAAATAAGCAATTGTTTTCACACATCTGCAGGCCAGCTAGAGGGAAGCTTGGGGTCAGCTGCACAGTTCTGTTTCAAGCTGTGGGCCAGGTGGTGTTGGCTTCTAGGTCAATTCTGCCCCACGTTTCTTCATTTGAGGCTCAGGCTGAGGGGCAGGAGCTATCCAGTGTTGGTAGATGGAACTACTGTTCAGAAATACTTATTACCCCCGACTTATGGGAAGGAATAAATGGGAAGATCCATAGGAAGATCTTCTGCCTCATTGGCATTGTTTGTTTGTTTGTTTGTTTTTTATGAGATTTCCTTTGACCATGGGATGTTAACAGGTGTGAGGCATCAGAGACTGAAAAGCATTTATGTCATTGTGCTTATACCAGCACCTCTATGACAGCCATGCAAAGGGCATCATATGGGCTAGCCAATTCATTACAGAGGAAGGAGAGAGGGCTGGAGAGCAAAATGAGGAAAGAAAGAGAAGCAAGAGATGCAACCTTTCCCTATTCAC
>NW_012139561.1:0-277 GCF_000956105.1 Propithecus coquereli
TACGATGTGTGAACTCTGTTTAGATCCTGCTTTTAAAAACTATATACTGTAAAAGACATTTGGGAGAAAACTGGAAAAACCTAAATATCAACTGGTATTAGATTATGGAATTATTCATTTTCATAAGTTTGATAATGGTATTTTAGGTGACAGAATATCTCTATTCTTAGGAGAAACATGCTGAATCAAGGGTAGGTATCATAATACCTGTAACTTACTTTCAAATAGGTCAGCAAAAAAACCTGTAAATATATAATTGTTCCTGTGCGCACACACG
>NW_012139561.1:2037-2931 GCF_000956105.1 Propithecus coquereli
TCTATATGAAATAGAAATCAGTTTCAATAACATTAGTAAAGAAAATGCTTTAGAAAGTGGAGGTAACTGCATGTAAAATTCTGGCAGCAATTTAATAGAACGGTCCCAAATGGTTAGGCTAAGGCCAACATCCAATGAGGATGAAAGCCTTGTCTTGGGAAATTTTGGACAATCCTTGCAGAAATATTACACTGTGCATAAACTAAACTGAATTGTTTTTACAAGTATTGCAAAGTTTCACATAATAAAAGGTTTTTTTCTACATGCACACTTCAATTTCACAGCAAGAGTGGCACCGAAAACCTAAACACAAAAGAGAGCATTCATGCAAGATATCTAACTCCTTGATATAATAGTATGTATAATTCAAAACAATTACACTATCATTACATCTGGGGCTTTTCTCAACTACAAGGTGGTAGTTATGGAAAGCGTGGCCCCCGGTATCAATGCCTAGAAAGCAGCCACCATCTTCCATGTGTGTTCTCTTTTAGTGTTTTTTCTTCATTTTCTTAATCAACTCTGCTGTTGTTGCTTCTTACCAAAACTGGTAAAAACAAAATTTTAATCACAGAACATGGCACTCTGACAATCAAGATGTGTAAAACCTTCGATCTTCTGGGGTAAAGAAAGCATTGTATAACATTTAGAACACTGATTAACAAACAAGGTGGTCACAAACTTTCCTGACCAAGTCATCATAGGAGGTATGAATTAAGTTTGTTCCAAAGCTAACATAAGAAAATTCCAGTTCTGATCGGATAGATAAGTTCCATCCAATTTCATTCCATTCATTGAGTACCCATAAGGATTGAACAGTACAGCATCAATGACAGAACCTGGTATCAGGTCACCAATTCCACTCATATGTGACATCCTTTGCAATAACACCAT
>NW_012139562.1:0-417 GCF_000956105.1 Propithecus coquereli
TATGTGATTCTATTTATGAACAATGATTGTTTAATAGGTATAGAGTTTCTTTTTGGGGTGATGAAAATATTCTGGAATTAGATAGTGGTGATGGTTGTATAGTATTGTGAATATACTTGAAGCCAACAAATTATACACTTTCAAATGGCTAAAATAGTGAATTTTATGTCACATAAATTTTACCTCAATTGAAAAAAAATCAGGAACACATTTAAAAAAGGAATGCTTCAAAATAGTGGAAATAAATAGTGGTTTAAAAATGACCTAAAATCATCTAGACTCTTTCTTCTTGAGTTATAGTCTTCAACCAAAATGCATTATGTTTCCTCAGCAATGTAGCTTTTGCAGTAGATACATGCATCATACTGCTATAATTAACAGGATTTTCTTGTGAAATTACATTTGCAAAACTGTATG
>NW_012139562.1:862-2453 GCF_000956105.1 Propithecus coquereli
TTTGGGGGATCCGGGGAATGGGCAAACAGCAGCCAGCGATCTCAGATGATTCATCTACCTCGTAAAAACTGAGTCTTAGAGAAGAAGGATAAGTACAAGAAAGCCTCCAAGAGCAGGTTTACAGGAACGTAGGGGAGCTTGGAGTTGTGGAGGTGCGGATGGGGTGTGGCTATCCTGGCGGTTGTGGCACGTGAATGAAACGGAGAGTCAGGGACATGGAAATGAGGATTTTTAAGGAGTTTTGTTTTACATTGTTAAATGTGTTTTCCCTTCAATGGTTTAAAAAGAAATTGGAGTAGGTAAAATGTTTTTAAATTATTTTGGTTGCTGAACTGCTGTATCCTTGAATGGCACCTGTGGGACCATAGATGATTCCATTTTACCCATTACAGACAGCTGTGGCTACGAGCACCCTCTTGTGGGCAGAATGACTGCCAACCTTCCGGGCATGCTTCGCTAAGTGCCGTCGCCTCACCCAAGGATTCTCTCAAGCTTTGATACTTCCAATGACTTTCAAACCCTTTCTCCTGATCAAAATTACCTCTTTTTCGTCCAGTTTTCTTGAGAATCTGCTTTCTCTGACTACCCGTTGGATTTATGTGGACTAAAGGTTCTATTCAAGGTGATACATTTTCTACCTGATTTGAGTTTCTGGAAAATATGACTCTTCTCAAAGGAGAGTTTTTGATTGTGGAAATTCCAGGCATCATGATATGTCAATGACACTTTTTTTCCTCCTGACAGTCAAAATACGTCAAATAGGAAGCCATTTCTACTTTGAATATTTGCTTTCGCGTGTTTTCCCTGTTCTTTCTTTAAAGAAATTTGTTCCCTTCTGTATTCAGTAATTAGATAGGCTATTAAAGTCAGAATAAGAATCAAACATGTGGCTAAAATGTTTGCTAAACATGGCATTTTGCTAAGCACTAAGGTTACAGTGAAATGCAAAAAGACAAAGTTTTTAGCTTGAAAGTATTTGCAGTTAAGTGGGGAGTGAAAGTGGTAATCAAATAACCACACCTATAAATGCATATTCATGTGCTATGCTAAGTGCTATGGAGGAAACAGGATGCTGTGAGGACATATACCAGGGAATACTTCCTAGGATGGGATCAAGGAAGACTTTCCTGAAGAAGCAATAATAAAAACAAGATCTTGTTTTTGGCATTAACTAGACAAAAGGGATAGAGAAAGAGTGGTTCATTCAGCCATTGAGAATAGCAGCACGTGCAAAGGTCCTGAGGCAAGTCAGAACATAGAGCATTTATTTAAGAAGCAGAAGGAAGTCACTGAGGCTGGAAGACTGGGAAGCAGTGGAGAGGATGAAATTTGAGCTTGAAGAGACTGAGGAAGCAAAATCATTGAGTTTTGTGGGCTCTGTTAAATATATATATATTTTTTTCGTAAGAGTTATGGAAAGCTATACAGGTATTTTAAACAGGGAAGTAACATGACCAAATTTGCCTTAAGAACATCAAGTGAAGAAGGACGAATGCTGGAAGATGAGTTGGAGACTATCGCCACAGTCCAGATAAGGTACGATGGCAGTTTGATCTAGTTTTGTAATGTGAGTGACAGAACTAAGAGAGAG
>NW_012139563.1:0-865 GCF_000956105.1 Propithecus coquereli
AGGGCTTATTAGGCACTCTTGTGGAGGAATTCCTAATGAGTATGCCAGTTGGTGCAATTGCTGAGGACTCTGGTCGAGATTTTCCTTTCCAGACCACTAGCCCCTAAGATGACTACAGCCTGGGCACCAAATGCAAGCTTTTGTGTTATGTTCTTGTCAGGTGTTCAAAATCGATTAGCTGTATCGTGCCAACACACTGTCCCCTTTTGCTTAGATCCAAGGTCATACAGATTCAGGCTAGTCCTATGGGGAAAGCACTTTTTCTCCTATCTCCCTACCTTCAGGGGCGGGCTCTGTCCTGGAGGGCTGTGGGAGGGGTGTTGGCTGAGACTGTGAACAATAATGGAATAAATTACAACTTGTGAGATGCAACTAAAGCAATATTTAAAGGAAAGCTTTAAGTTTAAACTAAGAAATAGATTGAAATTGGTGAACAAGACAGTAGAGTTAATCCAAAGAAAGTGGAAGAAAGAAAATAATAAAGAGCAAAAATAAATCAATGAAATAATAATCAAAGAAAAAGAGAATGGACCATCAAAAACAAAAGCTGCGCATTTGAAAAGACTAATAAAGTGGACAAATCTCTAAAAAAATAATCAAGAAAAAAGGAGAAAGTGAAAAATAGACAATATTGAAAATTAGGGGATATAGTATGAAATAACAAGAATGAAAACAATACAGACCACTATGAAGAGCTTTATGCCACTAGAACTGGAAACTTAGATGAAATGGACAATTTCCTTTAAAATATACAAAGTCAAAACAGACTTAAGAAGAAAGGTATTGAGACAGAGAGCCTTATAACTATTAGTGCTATTTAAATTAGATATTAAGTATTTAAAGACAAAAGAAGATGGTGGTAAGG
>NW_012139563.1:915-1691 GCF_000956105.1 Propithecus coquereli
CCATGTTCATGAATTGGAAGACTTAATATTGTTAATGGCGAGACTCTGCAAGTTGATCCGTAGAGTCAATGCAATGTTTATCAAAAATCCCAGATGACTTTTATGGAGAAATTGACAAGTTTATCCTAAAATTCACTGGAAATGAGAGAGTGCCAGAAAATACAAATCAGTCTTAAAAAATAAGAACAAAGTTGGAGGTCTCACATCTCCCTGCTACATAGCTACAATAACAAGGCTGTCAACCTCACAGGTATGAGAAAGAAAGGAGTATTTCAGAGGAAGCCTGAGCTTGAGTCTCCTGGAACATTAAACTGGAATTGAGACTCAAATGATCTGTGTGAAGAGGTCAGCAAAATAAAGGATTTGCTGCAAAAATAAACAAGGCTGTGTGGTACTGGCATAAAAATAGATATGTAGATCAATCAACTAGAATTGAGTGTTCAGAAATAAACTTATACATTTATGGTAAAGACAATTCAATGGAGGAATGACCAGTCTTTTCAAGTAACCTTGCTGGGACAGCTAGATATCCATATACAAATGAAGTTGGACCCTTACCTCTCATCATATACAAAAATAACTCAAAACATAAAATGAATCAAAGATCTATATTTAATAGCTAAAGTTATAAAAGTCTAAAAAATAGGTGTAATTCTTTGTGAAATCAGGTTGGGCAATGGTTTCATATATATGATACCTAAAGCATAAGCTCTCAAAGAAAAAATAGCAAAATTTTACTTCATCAAAATTAAAAGCTTTTGTGTTTCAAAGGACAC
>NW_012139564.1:0-855 GCF_000956105.1 Propithecus coquereli
GTGTAGAACTCTCTCCCAGTGACTTATTATAAAATAAATCTAGATATGAATCTTAAATATGAAGAAAAATATTAAAGATGAATAAGTAGGATGTTTTATTTTCTTCTTTTAAGCTTTCATACAGTTAAATAAGACAAAATTAACAGTGCATAAAAAAGAATGTCTAGCTGTAAAAATCATCACAACCAATACCCAAGTTGAGAAAAAATATTGACATAACTTACACAACCCTTACATCCTTATTTTTCTTTCTAATGTTACTGCATAAGCATGCATTTCTAAACACGATAGCTTTGTTTTACTTGTTTCTGAAATTTGTGAAAAATGAAACTTTATTCCTGGCTTATTTTAGTCAATATTACACTTGTGAGATTCGTCCAGGTTGCTATATGTTGCTGTAAGTCACTCATTTTGTTGGTTTTTTCATCATATGAACACAACGCAAACTACTTATGCATTCTACTGTCAAATATTTTGGTTGTATCTAGTTTTAAGATATGTTAATGCTGCTATTAACATTTGTAACATATTTCCTTATTCCTATATGAAGAATTTCTTCCAAGTATATATATGGGAGTGAAATTGTTGGGTCATAGGGTATGTGCACTTTCCACTTTAGGAGACAATGCCAAAAATGTTTCTAAAATGTCCATACCAATGTAGTCTCCCAGTAATATATGAATATTCTTGAGAGTCCACATCTTTACCACTTCTTGGTATTGTCAGTCTTTTAAATTACAGCCATTCTGAGAATATAGTTGTGGTTTTTTTGTTTATAAATCCCAGTAACTAAAGAGGTTAGACAGTGTTCCATGAGTTTATTGAACATTTGGGTTTTATCTTTTGCAAATAGCA
>NW_012139564.1:12358-12740 GCF_000956105.1 Propithecus coquereli
AGTATTAAATTAACAAATGCAATACTTTGTAATTACTTTTTCCATATTTATAGGCATGCCTTCTATGCCTAATACTTATTAATTATTGCTTTTATGACTTGCTTAATGCAGAACTAAGTTTCTAAAAGAACACACATTCTCTATTTTTCATTGGATTAAATAATGTATTTATTGTATGTGCATATTGGGGGAAGGATATGTATGCTACAAGACAGCAGAAAACAATAGGCATTATTATTTCTAGCAGGTCAATTTTCTACAAGTTCTCTGAGATACCGAAGCACCACGAACAGGGTCCAATAGAGTTGATGACTCAGTGAATAAATGAATTGCTTTGAATAAATGATCATTGTCTTCCTTCCAGGCATCATTCACAAAGGTG
>NW_012139565.1:0-384 GCF_000956105.1 Propithecus coquereli
CTAAAGAAGCCTATTAAGTAGAGACTGTGAAAATTGTTTTTGATATTCCCTCCCTACCTAGAAATATTTACTCAGATGGGGCTGGGTGCAGTAGCTCATGCCTGTAATCCTAGCACTTTGGAAGAACTGAGGCAGGAGGATCACTTGAGGCCAGCAGTTTGAGACCAGTCTGGGCAACACAGTGAGACCTCCAATTCTACAAAAAAAAAAAAAAAAAATTAGCTGGCATGATGGCACATGCCTGTAGTCCCAGCTACTAGGGAGACTGGGGCAGACTTGAGCCCAGGAATTTGAAGTTGCAGTGAGCTATGATGATGCCACTGCGCTCTAGCCTGGGCAACAGAGTGAGACCCTGTCCCCGCCCAAAAAAAAAAAAAGAAAAAA
>NW_012139565.1:14224-16086 GCF_000956105.1 Propithecus coquereli
CCTCCAACATTTGAATCCCCTTATTTAATTCTATTCATTTATCGTTTTACAATTCATAATAATAGTTTCAGAAAACACAGTGATTTCAATCAAGAAATATATCCCACTATCTAGTAGACTTGGTCTTTATATATCCCACTGTCCAGACAACTTGGTTTATTAAAAATGAATCATAATGCAGTTTTAGAATTTAAAAAATTTTTTATCATACAATATTGATCTGAATTTTGGTGCCACATTTTAGAAACAACTTTTCATTAAAACCATACCGAAGTATTCTGTCTTGTGACATATGTATATATTCTGTTTGCTGAAATAAATCATGATATCCATTTACTATGTAATATTCAACATCTTGTGTTTTCTTTTTCTTTCTCTCATTCATTTATTCAATAAATATTTATTATTGAATAATTCAATAAATATTTATTCATTGAATAAATATTTTTTGAACCATACTATATATATGTATACAACATAGCAATATGTATAAGGCATTTAAGAATATAGCCAACTAGACTAATAAGGAAAATAAGACATTTTTATTATTACCTCCAATAGCGTACACCATCCCTCCCAGAACTGCTACTCCCAGCCCACATCGAGCCTGATGAAGTGAAGACACAGTGGTCCAGTATTGGCTAAAGGTGTCAAAACGTTCTACACAGCTGAGGGCTCTGCTATCACTCCAACGACCGCCCTGCAACCGAGTATATCCACCTAAACAAAAGAAGGGAAAGAAGTACAAGGAAATCCCTTACTGCTAGATCTGCAAATGGTAGTAACGAAAATAATCTAGCCCTCTACATCTAAACATTTAGTATAACTATTATATACTAAGAAATAAATGCTCAAGAGCTTGCAATATATATATATATCATATAAGAATATATTATTCTTAAATGTGCCAATTCCTGAAAGATTATGGCTTAAATGCAATGAGAAAGTTAACCTCGGTGTGTTACCACCTGGTCTTGGTCATAATAGACTGTTACATAAAGAGCTGGGCGCAGTGGCTCATGCTTGTAATCCCAGCACTTTGGGAGGCCGAGGCAGGAGGACTGCTTGAGGCCAGGAGTTCAAGACCAGCCTAGGCAACATAGTGAGACCTTGTCTCTACAAAAAATAAGAAAACTTAGCTGGGTGTGGTAGTGTGTGCCTGTAGTCCTAGCTACTTGGGAGGCTGAGGCAGGAGGATCATTTGAGGCCAGGAGTTCAAGACCAGCCTAGGCAACAAGGTGAGATCGTGAATCTAAAAAAATTTTTTTTAATTAAAAAAAATTTAAAAATTATATATTAAAGAATATTATAAGATAGGAATGTTGACAGTATAATCTTAATAACAGTTAGGAAAGTCGCACCATTTTTTAAGAGACTCCTTAAGCACTTCTGTGGTATCAGGAAAGGGAATATATACATACGCAGTGTCACACAAAGACATTGTGACCCTAGGTTGAACAGGAGAGTTCATGCAAAAAAATTACACATAATTGCCAAAATGTACATAAAAGAAATTATTACAGTTCTAGTCAAAGATTACATAGAATTATGGTCTTTATACTGACAGAAAGTTATTGCTTAAAGCTCTAATTTCTTTGTTGGAATTTTCTGATGCACCATGGCATTTACAGAGTTAATAAATAGTTTGAGTGATGGTTGTGTACCCTCCAAAGGAAAAACAAAATCAAATAGTCTCTGTATCTCTCACAATTTAAACTGACAGCCCCATACTCAGAAAATAATTATAAAATTTTTGATATATGACAACTCTTAGTGTTTTAGACTGATCCATAGAAATAAAGCAAAATGACTAGCTATAAGGTTTAAACATGATTTACCTACGCTTGCTATAAAGACATATT
>NW_012139566.1:0-370 GCF_000956105.1 Propithecus coquereli
ATTATCATACAAAAGGTTCTCTCATAAAAGTATAGGGAAAGTGTTAGGAGATATATCAAATGAAACAAATAACTTGGTTTTATTTTTATTTTTTTTAATTAAATAATCTAGTGATTAAAAGAAATTGGAATGTACATACTACTTATATTCTACCTAAAGATATATATTCTTCAATGAAATAAGAATTCCTCAACTCTTTTGAGAGTACACAAATGATTAAACTTAGCACATACAATTTAGAAGCAGAATTATAATAAAAATGCAAATTAATTCAAAGGTCCATAATGAGATCATTTGGCCATATGGCCACTAATGAAGTTTCTAATTGCTAGAACATCAACACCCAGTCAGAAGGCAAGGTGGAAAAAAA
>NW_012139566.1:2775-4336 GCF_000956105.1 Propithecus coquereli
ATGTTTCTGGAGTAGAGCCTAAGCAAAGAAAGCCAAATTATTAGCATCTTAAAAAGGCAGGAAGAGAAAAGAAGACTAAAGAGAGAAGGATAAAGTGAGGTTGTCCTTGGACACCAACCAGGAAATGGAGTAGGTTCCTCAGACAAGAACAGAAAGTAAGATCTGGACTGGTCTTAAACATGGAAGCAAAAAAGGAAAAGGACATTTTGTACAGGACTTGATATTAGGAATAGCAAATAAAATTCAAATATCAGGGAGGGAGAATAAAAAATATAAAATTAAGATGATTCTAAAGATCTATAACAAGATGTCAGAAACTTGCAAAAAGAATGGCTAAATACAGAGTCCATTGGGAGCTAAAGGTAGTTCATTCATTATTCAAATAACATTCATGGGCATAACAAAGCAGTTATTTGTGGGAAACATTTGTAATCAGTTCATTGTGAAATGCCATCTATAGATGCCTATCCCAAAATAGAAATATAATCCCAGTCATAAATAAGTTGGAATCAAGGTCAAAAATATATATCAGTATGACGCATTTTGGAAGTAGGTACAAAATTCCTGGAAATAGTGCACTGATAGGATAATCTAAGATGAACCCCTTTAAAAGAAGCTAAAGCTATGAGCTAACATCGGATTTCCAAATCAGATTCACATGACTCAAAGATCTTACTCAATATCAAAATTTACTATAAATAATTAATTACAAAAATACAAGATATTCAAGAGGTTCAGATGAAGCAGAAAAGGTCCAGGACATCAGGGTGATGACATGTACCTCTAAATAGATAAAATCTATAAGGGAGGCTCTGGGGTTCCTTAAACAGTGGGACATATTTAAATTATAAAATGTCTCCATTTCATACCTACTAGGGTTTTATAGACTACGTGGCATTCTCCAAGGAGCCAAGCCTCATAGATCCGGAGTTCCATTTATTATAGGTACAGTAATCCTAAATTGGGGATATCCTGCTAAGGGCATTGCAGAGATAAAGTCTCTTCCTCCTAGCAAGCGGCATTATTCTATTTATCCAGAGGTCCATTCACTAAGATTAGACTGGCTCACCGGCCTTCTTTTCTTTCCCCAGGAAACATCCTGCTGGTAAGAGGAGAAAATGGATTCCATGGATCCTGGCCAGCTGCTTTAACACCTTCCTGCCAGGAAGTTTAAGAAAATGTTCCTTATGACAATTTAGTACTTTTAGTAAGCAAATGAAGGTGATTTTAGGAAAATGTGGGAAAAAAAAGAATTTTGAAAGAATTAAGATAAATAAGTGTTTATAAAATCCCTGAGTCTACAATTTGAAGATAAGAAAGTGACAATGATATTTGCAGAAAGGTTCTGCTGAAGATACTTTCGGTAGCCTGGAGGGAAATACAAGCAAATATGTTTACAATTGCAAGGAATTTAGGATGTTCTCTTATGACTGGTAGCAACAATGATTCTCAGGCTGGCATTCTGCTGTTAGTTGTGAGCTCCCTTCATAATCAACTTACATAGTCTTAGAAAATATAAACTACATATAACAAGATATTAAAAGGAAACTCTTGCTGCTTC
>NW_012139567.1:0-801 GCF_000956105.1 Propithecus coquereli
TGTTATCAAACTCCTGGCCTCGAGCAATCCTCCCGCTTCTGCCTCCCAAAGTGCTGAAATTATGGACATGAGCCACCATGCCAGGCCAGATTAGACCACAGGTACACACCACCACATGTGGCTAGGTTTTTTTTTTTTTTTGTAGTTATAGAAATAGGATCTTTCCATGTTGCTGTTATCAAACTCCTGGCCTCGAGCAATCCTCCCGCTTCTGCCTCCCAAAGTGCTGAAATTACGGACATGAGCCACCATGCCAGGCCAGATTAGAGAATTTTAAGATTTCAGGGAAATAATAATTTTGCCAGGCGGGAAACAACAACCACAACAAAAAGCCACGACAGGGCACTGTGCTGATGAAATAAGGCGAGAGAGCTAGAGTTTGTAAAAGATGTGTCCTCCTCAACCTTAAAGCAATACGAATGAGACTCTGAAATGAAATTGAGCCTCAGAGAACCAGAATGGAGACATGCCGGCCCTGGGGTCCTTCACAGAGACTCTGAAATACAGGACTGTCTGCTCTGTAAGAGTGCAGTGTTCCACTTCGCAAGTCACCACTTGCCTTGTGAAATAGGGGGAAGTTGTCCAAATAGGAAATCCCCCTTTACAAGTGGATTAATTTCGCATACTGCCTATTTAGACAAATCCCAAGTTTCCAAGTGGAGGAAGGATCTAATTTAAATGGATTGAAAACAACAGTTGGTTTTGTCTCCTCTCTGACTTGGCTTGTATTTCTAAACACAATTGGAATTTTACTAACTGGAATTCCCTCTGCTACTGATAGTTAAAAGCAAAACAAAATAA
>NW_012139567.1:6431-7678 GCF_000956105.1 Propithecus coquereli
TAATATTAAATATTTCAGTTCAAGCACACAGGATGCCTTTCCATTTGTTTAGGTCTTCTTTCATTTCTTTTAACAGTGAAAGACACTTCACAACTCCAACTTAGTTTTCACTTCCTGCTTATTTCAAGAAAGTTATATAATTGGGATCATACATACATATATAACCTTTCGAGACTGGCATTTTTCACTCAGTTCAAATTCTTTGGCAGGCCATCCAAATTGTTGTGTATGTCAGTAATTTGTTTTTGTTGCTGAGTAGCATTCCGTTTTTAAGGATGTACCAGCCGTTTGCTTAACCATTCATCTACTGAAGCACATGAGGGATGTTTCCAGTATGGGGCTATTAAGAATAATGCTACTATGAACATTCACAGACAGGTTTTTGTGTCAACACAGCTGTTCAGTTCTCTGAGATAAATGCCCGTGTGTGCAATCACCATGGCATATGTTAAGTATATTGTTAGTTTTAAATGAAACTTCCAAACTATTTTCTACAGTGACTGTGTCATTTACACTCCCACCAACAATATATCTAGTTTTTCCACGTCCTTGTCACCTTTTGATGTTATCACTGTTTTTTATTTTAGCCATTCTGATAGATGTGTAGTGATAGCTCACTGAGGTTTTAATTTACATTTACTGATAGATAATGATGTTGAACATCTTTTCATGCTTATTTTCCATCTGCGTATCATCTTTGGTGAAATGACTATTTATGTCTTTCATTCATTTATAATTGGATTGTTTATTTCTGTTTAGTTTTTAGTATACATTTTAAATTGCGACAAAAATCTACAATGTAAAATTTGCCATCTTAACCATTTTACGAGTACAATTCAGTAGTATTAAGTATATTCACAGTGTTGTACAACCATCACCATTGTTTATTTCCAGAATATTTCGTCACCCCCCCAAACAGAAACTCTATCCTCATTAAATAATAACTCCTCGTTCTCTCCTCTCCCCATCCCTTGGTAACCTCTATTCTACTTTCTCTAGAAATTTGACTATTATAGATACCTCATGTATGTGAAATCATACAATATTTGTTCCTTTTTTCATGGTCTTATTCTCCGAGTAGCATCATGGTCTCTTCACTTCCGAAAGTCTTCATTTTCCGGTTAACACTTCTTGTTCTTTTTGTATGAAATCTCTTAGATCTGTCCAATAGAAATACAATGCAAGCCACTGATGTAATCTTAGATTTTCTAGGAGTTGCACTTTTTAAAAGTGAAAAGAGACAGTCA
>NW_012139568.1:0-530 GCF_000956105.1 Propithecus coquereli
AAAACCTACCACACTGAATCACAAAGAAAAAAAAAAATCTGAATAGACCTGTAACTAGTAAAGATATTAAAAGAGAAATCAAAAATCTCCAAGCCAAAAAAAAAAAAAGGGGCACCAGACCTGATGTTTTCACTAATGACTTATACCAAACATTTAAAGAAAAACTAACACCAATCCTTTTGAAACTTTCACAAAGGATTGAAGAGAAGAAAGGACTTTCTAACTCATGAGGACAGTATTGCCCTTATACCAAAGTCATACAGACACTGTAAGAAAAGAAAACTGCAGACCAATAACCCTTCTGAACCTTGATGCAAAAATCCTCAACAAAATATTAGCAAACAAAATTTAGTAGCATATTAAAAGGATTATACGTTTTACCAGGTGGGATTTTTTCTTTTTGGAATGCAAGCATACTTCAACATATGGAAATAAATGGATATAATAAATCACATTAACAGAATAAAGGGGGTGGGGGAAACCACCTGATCATCTCAATTGATGCAGACAAAGCATTTGACAGAATTCAA
>NW_012139568.1:2958-3258 GCF_000956105.1 Propithecus coquereli
TTGTAGAACCAAAAAATTTCATAAGAGAGTAGAATGTTGCAGCTGAATGGAGAGTTAAAGATCATCTAGTGAAATCCAACCACCTCCTTTTACGGATGGAAACACTAAAGAGAGAAGCTGAGTGTCTCTTAGAAGTTTACAGTTTATTAATGGTGGAGCTAAGCCTTCTGCTTTATACTGGTGCTTTCTGGTATGTTGTTGTTCTTTTTGTTTTAACCTTAGATACAGAGATTTCAATTAATCTTACCTCTCAGATAATAGTATATTATTATAATGGGTCCTCATATTCCTCCTCTAATT
>NW_012139569.1:0-374 GCF_000956105.1 Propithecus coquereli
ATATCTAATTAATGAAGTAACTAATTTTTATTAACTCAACATACTGAACATTTTCAAATAGAATTTTATTGGACACTCATTAAAAATCTGAGATAAATGTTATTAATCTCATTTTGTGTTGAAAGAGCTGAGCCTTCGATAGAATAATCAATTTTTTCAAATTGAAAAAGGAGGGGATGGGTAAATTCACACCTAACGGGTACAATGCACACTAGCTGGGTGAAGGGCACACTTACAACTTTGTCTCAAACTGTACAAAAGCAAATTATGTAACAAAATGTGTGTACCCTGTAAAATTCTGAAAAAAAAATTTTTAACATAAAAAGTCCAAAAGCAATAGATGCAGGCATGAATGCAGAGAGAAAGGATTGCTC
>NW_012139569.1:2938-3591 GCF_000956105.1 Propithecus coquereli
TTTCATATTAATTAATAATAGGAGAATAACCATAGGACAAATTAATAGATGCAAAAATCACATTTTGCAATTTCAACACCCATTAATAACGAACTATATCAGCAAGGAAAGAATAGAAGAAAATTTACTCAATTGGATTTAGTACACCTATAAAAAGTCTACAGTTAACTTCACTTCATGTAACCTGGTGATACATTGAATATATTTTCCCCAAAAGGTGGAATGAGGCATGGTTATATGTTCTCATCACTTCTATTCAACATTGTAATATCTGTCTAAGCCAATGCAATAAGGAAGGAAAAAGAAGTAAATGTCATAAATATTGGAAAGGAGTAAAATGTCTTAATTCACAGAAGACATGTAGTAAATATTAGGGAATCTATGAAAAAACAAAAATGCTACTAAAATTAATGAAACAAATTAGCAAGTTTACAGGACATAAGGCTCCATTATGATACATACTAGTAACAAATAGATATCGAACAGACAATGAGATGTTTCTCATGGCCTTAGAGTTCTGCTTTTTGATTAATTCCTGAGATCCAGCTGCACCTGTCTTTGGTTGCTGTGAGATATTACAGCGTATTTATAATAAATTCTCCCTGTTGCCTTAGCTAGTTTGAGGGGGTTTGTTCCTTATAAAACTAACCAAC
>NW_012139570.1:0-643 GCF_000956105.1 Propithecus coquereli
AAAGGCTTTGCAAAGCCTTGGTGGGGCTCAGAAGTTGCTTTTCCCGGCCACTAGGGGGAGCCACTGGTGGGAGGGTCAGCACAAGCTCTCCAAACTGAGAGAGCTGTTCATGGGGGGAGGAGCCTAACACTTTTATGCTAAGGCCCCAGGCTGGGATCTTTAGACCCCTATCTAGTAGCACAGTTTTTCTGCGGGGAGGAGTGGGCACTTCCCAAATTGTCACTCCTTAGACCTCCACACATCGTATAAAATTGAGTCAGTAAATGCTGTAAAGGGTGTGCAAATCGACCTCCCTGTCCATCGGTGGCGCTTGCTGGAAGGAACAAGCTGCAACGTTGTTTTGGGGACCTGTGACCAGCTCTAGTCCCTCAGAAGAAGTACTGGCATGCCCAGGTGGTGGGTGGGGTCCTGAAACTTGCAGGTGAGTCCTTATTCTCTGCCACTGGAGAACCAGGTAGAGGAGTGCAGCTGGACAGGACTGGGTTGGGTGAGCTTGCCCTCAGCCTCTACAAAAGCTGACAAGGTAGCTGTTTTGGCAGGGGGCATATGTCTGCTCCCAGCTTCTGGGCAAAGGCATCAGGGAGGGTGTGATGTCGCCCCACCCAACCAGAAAGTCTGCTTATAGAGGAAGGTCCATCTGAGA
>NW_012139570.1:693-1352 GCF_000956105.1 Propithecus coquereli
ACTAAGCACAGACAGAAATCTAAACAGCTAGGGTTTATAATACAAATGATGAAATAAGATCTATTTGATTTACTAATGTTTAACGTGATTAGACTGAAAAAACAGTTCATTGAATTTAAACCACTCTGTTGGGTAAAATATTGCCTTTATAACAATATTTTCCAAAATGTTTCACACTACATCATCTCTGCCATAGCAAATGTTAATAAGACCTCACTAATGTTAATATTACTTTTCTTTTTTTTTTTTTGTTCAGAATATTATGAGGGTACAAATGTTTCGCTTACATGAAATACTTTTGTACAGTTTGAGTCAAAGTTATAAGTGTGTCCATCACCCAGAGAGTGTGCATTGTACCTGTTAGGTGTGAATTTACCCATCCCCTCCTCTTCCCTCCCATGTGCTTGATTTTCGTTGAATTTTACTATCATATGTACACGTAAGTGTTGATCATTTAGTTCCAATTTAAAAGTGAGTTCATGTGGTGGTTGTTTTTCCATTCTTGTGATACTTCACTTAGGAGAATGGTCTCCAGTTCCATCCACATTGTTACAAAAGGTATTAGTTCTGCATATTTTTATGGCTGAGTAATACTCCATGGTATACGTATACCACATTTTATTAATCCATTCACGTATTGATGGGCACTTCGGTTGTTT
>NW_012139570.1:1402-1825 GCF_000956105.1 Propithecus coquereli
TGATCTCATTCAAGGATTGGTGATAGACATTTTAAGGACCCAGAGGTGCAGTCTGAAAGCTATAATTTGACAGTGCCAGGCTAAAAGTGCTTGGCCGACTTGTCAAATAGGATTTGCCCTGATATAATTGCTATGATTATGACATAAATCAGTATGACTGAAAACAATTTATATTAGTTGGTAACATTTGTAAAGGACATAGGAGTTATGGATAACAGCAGCAATTCTGAATGTCCCTATAAAAATCTACATTATGGCTTCCTCTACCCAATAAAATGGGAATGACTGGCTTTTGCATTTCAATTATTGCACAAAAGCATTTCTAGGGTATTAGCCACCAGCTGATGATGGCCTTTTTTTATTTCATGGCATAACATTGTTTAATTTTAGAAATTTGTACCCCCTTAATATGCTGAAATAAAA
>NW_012139570.1:1875-2105 GCF_000956105.1 Propithecus coquereli
TACAAGTATATTTTTCATAATATGTCTTTCTTTTCTTTGGGTAAATTACCCAGTAGTGGGATTGCTGGATCAAATGGTAGTTCTACTTTTAGTTCTTTGAGGTATCTTCATAATACTTTCCATAGAGGTTGTACTAGTTTGCAGTCCCACCAACAGTGTGTAAGTGTTCCTTTTTCTCCACGTCCACGCCGGCATTTGTCGTTTTGGGAGTTTTTGATAAAAGCCATTCT
>NW_012139570.1:3738-4147 GCF_000956105.1 Propithecus coquereli
TGATCTCATTCAAGGATTGGTGATAGACATTTTAAGGACCCAGAGGTGCAGTCTGAAAGCTATAATTTGACAGTGCCAGGCTAAAAGTGCTTGGCTGACTTGTCAAATAGGATTTGCCCTGATATAATTGCTATGATTATGACATAAATCAGTATGAGTGAAAACAATTTATATTAGTTGGTTACATTTGTAAAGGACATAGGAGTTATGGATAACAGCAGCAATTCTGAATGTCCCTATAAAAATCTACATTATGGCTTCCTCTACCCAATAAAACGGGAATGACTGGCTTTTGCATTTCAATTACTGCACAAAAGCATTTCTAGGGTATTAGCCACCAGCTGATGACGGCCTTTTTTTATTTCATGGCATAACATTGTTTAATTTTAGAAATTTGTACCCCCGTAAT
>NW_012139570.1:4397-4742 GCF_000956105.1 Propithecus coquereli
GTATTTATTACAACGGCATTTCTTGGGCCTATAGCGAACATATTTTACCCCTCTTAATTTAGTGTCAAAATTTAGTCTTTTGGAGGCTGATTGGCAATTGTAAAACTTTCTAATATTTTTTTGCCCATAGGGTCCATCAAGTCCTTATGCAAACACAAACTCTGGAGGCTAAAATGTCCATTTGCTGCTAGAGTTATTGCAACTGATAGTTAATTCAGAGTTCACCATAGATATTTGCTATACACTAATTCATAATAAGCAGTTCCAAGGAATGATGATATCAAACTTTTAGGTTAATATGGATATTCTAGGAAGACCAAAGGATCAGGCAAATAGGCTATGCAG
>NW_012139570.1:8495-9534 GCF_000956105.1 Propithecus coquereli
TAGAAAATTCTTAAGACGTGCACAGGGGGGAAAGAAATAAAAATAGAACTGCATTTATTTATTAAAAATCTACTATGGTCCAAACCATATTTGGTATATTTTATGCATTGTCTGTATTCCTATTTTAATAGAGTAGAAAAAGCACAGACTCTGTGGGAGGTAAACCTGTGTTTGCCCCATCGCATCACTTCCTCGTTGAGAAGCCTTGTATACATTATTTAACTTCTTTGAGCTATAATTTCCTTATTGGTATGGATGGTTAATAATAGTTTCTACAATTATTTTATTAATCAATCTCACAATGCATGGGGAAAGCCATGAACAATTAGGCTTCAAATATTCCCAGATGTAAAATATTAGTCTTCATTATACTGAAATAGGGCAATTTATAGGTCCTTTAAACTTCACGTCTTTTAAATGAAAGCCATTCAAATTTCAATATTTTTTTTTCTTTTCCTTATCTAATTTCTTTTTGCATACAGTGCAATTTTTCGAATTTTTCAAACTTGAGAGATTAACGCTGTATAACAAATTCTGTCAGACTAAAAGCGATAACGTCCTTTGGCATATTTATAGTGAGCTATTTTGAGACCCAGTGTCATCTGTAAAAACAAAAGGCTGAATACTCAAGAGTGGATGTATTTTTAATGCACTCTATGAATAATGATGACTGATTATAAACTTACTCAATATGTCGGGGGAAAGTGAAAATCTCAGCATTCCCTTCCTCATGTTGTTTGTCTTTGATGTTATCATATTTACATAATTTTTAAAAGAAGAATGTTAAACACCATGTTTGATTTTAAGAGTAAAATGCAACCACTTGAAATGCTCAATTTTTAGCAATTTTGATATCACAGCAACACAGAAAAAGCTAAGAACAGACTTAGTAGTAACTGCACAGATAACTGCTTGACTCTTTTATTTTCTCTGTCTCAAGGGAAGCTAAATTTGATCTGAAAAATAAGTGTAATATTATTAAATTATCTCTTCACATACATGATTCTTGAACAGTGAACTTTAGTCAGAATTCTAACAG
>NW_012139570.1:11059-12580 GCF_000956105.1 Propithecus coquereli
AGTATTTCACTTAAGTCCACCATGGAGGTACTACCAAGAGTCTGCAAGAGTCACAGCATTATTGGGCTAGGGGGCACCTCTGGTGCTTCAGTGACCAAAGACTTAGACCACAAGAATCAATTCCCTTTGAATGTTTGAAAAGCCTTCTCAAGAAGGATAGGTTAAAACAACCCCAGACTGTGAAGATTAAAATAAATACCTAACTCTTCAATGCTCAGACATTGACGAACATACACACAAGCATCAAGAACATCAGGAAAACATAACGTTACCAAACAAACTAAATAAAGTACCAGTAAACAATCCTGAAGTGATGGAGATGGGTGATCTTTCAGACAAAGAATTCAAAATAGCTGTCCTGAAGACGGTCAGAAGACAACACAGAGAAGGCATTCAGAAGCCTATCAGAGAAATTTAACAAAGAGGTTGAAATAATAATAAAAAAAATCAAGTAGAAATTCTAGGACTTAAGAATTCAGTTAACAAACTGAGAAATGCATCAGAGTCTCTCAACAGCATAACTGACCAAGCAGGAAGAAAGAATTAATGAGCTTGAAGGCAGGCTATTTGAAAATACACAATCAGAAGAGAAAAAGGATAAATAAGAATAAAGCATGCCTACAAGTTCTAGAAAATAGCCTCGAAGACCAAATTTAAGAGTTATTGGCCTTAACAAGGAGGTAGAGAGAGAGACTGAGGTAGAAAGATTATTCAAAGAAATAACAACAGCTAACTTTCCAAACCTAGATAAAGATATCAATATTCAGGCACAAGATGGCCTTAGAACCCCAGGCAGATTTAATCCAAATAAAACTACCTCAGCACATTTAATAATCCAGCTTCCAAAAGTCACCTTAGTTAAATGGCTTTTATCCAAAGGGCAGGCAATAATGAATGCTAGCAAGGATGTAGAGAAAGAGGAACCCTCATATACTGTCGGTAGAAATGTAAATTAATGCAATCACTATGGAGAATGGTATGGAGGTTCCTTAAAAAACTAAAAATAGAATTATCATATGATCCAGCAATCCCACTGCTGGGTATATATCCAAAAGGGGGAAATCAGTATATCAAAAAGATATCTTCACTCCCATGTTTATTGCAGCACTATTCACAATAGACAGGATATGAAATCAAACTGTGTCCATCAACAATTGAATGGATAAAGAAATTGTGGTACATATACACAATGGAATATTATATAGCCACAAAAAGAACGAAATCCTGCCATTTGCAACAACATGGATGAAACTGGAGAACATTATGTTAAATGAAATAAGCCTAGCAGAGAAAGACAAATTTTGTATGTTCTCACTAATATGTGAAAGCTAAATATTAAAAACAATTGATCTCATGGAGATAGAGAGTAGAATGATGGTTACCAGAGGCTGGGATGGGTAGCAGGGGGATGGGGGATAAAGTGAGGATGCTTAATGAGTGCAAAAATATAGTCAGATAGTTAGAATGAACAATATTTGATAGCACAACAAAGTTACTATAATTAACAATAAATTAGGGTAT
>NW_012139570.1:15265-15823 GCF_000956105.1 Propithecus coquereli
GCAGCTTCTCTCTCTGTTCAGGAAGATGTTAGCTGTGGGATTGTCATACATGATCCTTATTGTGGTTGAGGTATATTCTATCTTTTCCTAGTTTGCTGAGGGTTTTTATCATGAAGGGATGTTGAATTATCCTTGCATCCCCAGAATTACTCTCCCTCAGTTATGGTGAACTATCTTTTTAATGTGTTATTGAATTCAATTCGCTAGTTTTTTTGAGAATTTTTGCATTTATGTTCATCAGGGATACTGGCCTGTAGTATTCTTTTTTCATTGTTGTTGTGTTCTTGTCTGTTTTTTGTGTCAGGGTAATGCTGGCCTCACAGGATGAGTTTGGAAATATACTGACTTTTTCAATGTTTTGTAATAGCTTAAGTAAAGTTAGTTCTTTAAATGTTTGGTAGAATTCAGCAATGAATCCATCAGGTCCTGAAGTTTACTTTGACAGAAGACTTTTCTGCTTTGATCTTTTCACTCATTATTGGTCTGTTCAGGTTTTCTATCTCTTCATGATTCAATCCTGGTAAGATGTATATATCCAGAAATGCATTCATTTATCCT
>NW_012139570.1:17088-19262 GCF_000956105.1 Propithecus coquereli
AAACTTTTGCAATGTACAATTGATGTGTTGTACATTGTACAATTAGATCAAGAGAAATCCATTGCTTATTCAACATTGTCTAGAATGTATAACTCTTTATGTCTTGCTTGCTTTATTTTTGTTTGGCTAAAAATGGAAAGAATAAAATTAGCTGCATTGTGTATACTGCAAAAGGGAATATTCAATATTCTTCAGAGCATCATCTGGCTGTACAGATGCATGAGATATTCCAGTAAGAAAAACTGCTACCTATGTCTCTGGCATGTGAATGACAAAGGGAAAATTGCTTTCTTCACCAAAGGAAAAAAATCATAGAATTATAGAATGTAAAACTTTAAGGTGTCATTTAAACTCTTTTCTTATCAGATGATGTCTAAGACTTTAGATTTCAGGAAAGCAATCATTTAAACTACTCCCACTCAGTGATGTCTCAAATCCTAACTCCAACACACAGATATGACTAAACATTCCAGGGTTTGCTGTGTCTCCTTCCTCTTTGATAAACTGTAGTACCTATTTTTCATATCAGTCAAAGGCAGAAATGCAATTAAGAATACAGACCCAGGAGGAGCAATCCCCAGGTTGGCATTCTGCGCCAGAAACTCATAGCTATAAGATATTTCTGTGCCTCTGTTCTTTCATATGTCACATAGAGATATTAGTGTATTTACCTCAGAGGGTTGCTGAAGATTAAATTGAAACAGTGACTGATATATAACGAATGCTTTTTGTAGAATTTAACCATTATTATTAATCATGACTCATCATCAATTTCCTTGTGCCAACTTTTGCATTTTCTTGTATTTATATGTTTATGCTAAATCATCTTTCACATCCTCAATTGAGATATTTCCTTTTTTAACCCATTCAAACTCAATGCGCATAATGGGCACTCAGAAAACTTTTTAAAACAAATACACTTGTGTTTAGAAATCATACTATGTCCTCATCAAATTGAGAATAAAATACTTTTTGCACAAAGAGTCAGATTCACTGTAAAATAGACTATAAAATGTTTTAAGGAATATTGTTTAAGTCAGTCACGAGGTAAACACTTGTTTCAAAATCCAAAAGCTAAGGGAGACAAGTCACAGATCAAAGAAAACTAAGTGTGAGAATTTTTCCAGAATCACAATATTAAAATGTAACATGATATTTTCCTTTAACTTTCTACTTGGCCCCAAGTTCAGGGAAAAGCAACTTGAAGCAAAAAGCAAGCCATTTACACTGATAAATTTCTATGTTAAGAATAATTTAATATTTTCTGGAAGAAAAAGAGAATTAGTCAATTGCTTTTAAATAACTTTTGAAAAAGTTTGCCCTAAATCTCCGGAAACTATTATGGTTGTGGATGTATAAATGCAGAACCAGCGCAACCTGGTTCAACTTTGTGTAATAAAATGGTGAGCTGTGTTTCAGTTGCCATGGGCCCCCCCAGGTTGCAAGTTATGTAAACTGAGCATGCCCAGAAGAACAAATCATGCAATCGCAGGTGGAACCTAAGTGCTGGGACCAAGGAATAGAACCAAATTAAGAAGCCAACATCTCATGGCATTATCCACGATCCAATCAGATCAAGCCCTGGCATCACCAATCAGATCATGCCTCCTGTCATCACCTGATCACACCTCATTACCCTTTGCCTATAAAACCTGTCCCAGCCCGCAGCTTGGGGAGACAGATTTAAGCATTGCCTCCTGTCTCCTTGCCAGTCAACTCACAATAAAGCCTTTCTTTTCTTAAAAGCTGATACCATAGTATTGGCTTCTATGCACATCCAGTAGCGAGCCCATTGATCGCTCGGTAACATGAATACATTTTCTTTTTAAGGTAAAAGATTTAAAGTCAGTTAAGTTTAGGGGCTATAGGATTGCTTCTAGCTTTTTTTTGTATAGCGAATTGTTCTTTTTACTTACCTATAATGATTCAGGTCATCCCTTAATCTTGTTTTCATACCTACCACAACCAGTACATCAGGAAATCCTGTTGGCTCTACTTTAAAAATATAGCCAATTTGGAACGTGTCCCCAAGGCAACCATCAGTACTCTGACCCACACCACTAACATCTCTGCTTGGATAAGTGCAACAGCTTCCTAAATGCTTTCTGTGCTCTTTCTGCCTTTGTCTTTCTCCAGCCATTTCCACAGGTCATCAGAGTATGCTCCTTTTAAAA
>NW_012139571.1:0-1056 GCF_000956105.1 Propithecus coquereli
GAGAGGAGTATAAATAGAAAATACTCAATCTTCCATAATTAGTTTGACTGCAGAGGGAAGGGGCGGCATGGACTTTGGCTAAAGGGGGGTTTACAATTTAAGGAGTTGTTTCTCATGATAGGAAAGCACTAGGCATCCATATAGGTGAAGAAAAAGAGCCGGAGGAGCATGAACAGTTTAGAGATGGACCAGGGCTGATGGTGCCAGCAGGGGCCAAGCAGAGAGAGGGAGAATGGACGGGGAGATGAGCTTTGGATGAAGGAGCGTGTCGTCCTTTGGACCAAGAGGTAGTGAGATTGGGGATATATTGTAAGTTTGTGAGTGTGGAGGTCAGAAGGGAGAGGCATGTCACGAGGCTCTTCACATCTGTCTATTCAACCTCACCAGGCACCGTGATGCTGAGCACCTTGCCCTGAAGTCGTCAGCTCTCCTGCTTTTGGAAGCAGCTTGAATAGTGATGGGAAGGGTCCAGACTTTGAATTCAGAATCCTTGATTCTCATTGAGTTTCCTAGAACATTATCACTAAGATTTGTGAGAGGCTATGATCTCCACAGTTCCTATAGCACTCGTAAGGCTCCCCTTCCTTCTGACCCAGAAACCCCTTTCTCACAGCATTGCCTTGGGGACAGGGAGGAGAAAGTTCATTTCCTCACTCGGAATTCTCTGGTGAGCATCCCTCGTGGCTTCCTGGGCGGCAACGCGGCAGTCTTTTAAATGAGAGTGTTAAACTCCATCTCCCCTCCAACTCTAACATTTTAAACGTCTATAAACACTTAGCTCATATGATGCCTTTAAATAATAAAACAAGGTGGAATATAATTAAGGGGCAAAATGAGTTGTACAGACAATTTGTGCTATGAGCAAGTCTTTTTAAGTTGACTAATGTGACATTGTTCTCCAGGAAAAGAAAACTTCAGCATTTTATTTTCAGAATTACCTGATCCAAATTAGGTCACGGGAGTGTGGGGGGGAGGATTGAAAAAGTCCCAGAGCACCTCTCAGGTGATGCAAACTCTTGATTTTCTTTGTGATCCCACGGAAGGGAGGGGAGGGCC
>NW_012139571.1:6721-7092 GCF_000956105.1 Propithecus coquereli
CGGTCATCAATTTTTGCTGCTGAAATCTCATTTATCTTTAGTCAACATACATCTTCCTCCTGCCCTGTCTATGTGAGTCTCTCTAAGTTTCTATCCAGGCATCGGTTCTCAAAGTGAGATTCATTGACCCTAGGGATGCCCAAGACCCTTTCAGAGGGTCTGTGAGGCCAAAACTATTCTGTCTGTGAGGTCAAAACCATTTTCAAAGTAATACTAAGACATTATTTGCCTTTTCCAATTTGTCCTGCTAGTACAAAAGCGATGGAGGATACACATGCTGCAACCTTGGCACTAATCACGTTACTGTCGTGGAACTCTGCTAACAGTCATTGTATTCCTCATTGCCACACTCACAGGGAAAGTGCCAATTT
>NW_012139572.1:0-383 GCF_000956105.1 Propithecus coquereli
GGAAAAAAGTTCTCAGCATAGTTCAATACATGCACATAGTTTGGGTTTTCTTTTAAATCCTTCTCAAAGTTACAAAAATGATTATCAGAATAGTCTACACTGATGATGGAATGAAGACAATTTTATCATATTTGTGAAGCTATTCAGTTAAAAAAAGATGTTGCTCTATAATTTCATGTTCCTATGATTCCATAGCTTCTTTGAGTGTTCTTAATTCATTTTATCAATATGGAAGACATTCAGAATACAGAATTCACTTAAGGAAACCATATAAAATAATCTTTACAGTAAGCTACCGTTTTTGTGAAACACAAAGCTATAGGCATACTCACAGATTACTTACAGATACTAATGGCCATCTACACAAGAAAAGCAGCAACATT
>NW_012139572.1:1879-3303 GCF_000956105.1 Propithecus coquereli
TTATTAAGGGTCAGGCCTTTTCTTAAAAGCTTATATTATCCCATTTAATCATAAGTATGTGCCATCATTATCTCTATAATCCCTATTGATGATGGGTAATCCTTATTACCCATATGTAAGCACATATGGTAGGTACCATCATTATCCCTATTTTACAGATCAGGAAACTAATGCCTGGAGAGGTTACAAAAACTTGTCCAAGGTCACAAGTGTGTTAGTGTATTAGGGTTAGTGAGCTTCTCCTGTGAAGAAGCAGACAGTAAATATTTTAGGCTTTGTAAGCCATGCTGTCTGTTGACTACTCAGCTGTAACATTGTAGCACAAAAGCAGCAATAGTCAATAAGAAATTGAATGGGCATGACTGTGTTAAAATAAAACTTTATTTCCAAAAAACAGGTGCCAGATCAGATTCAGTCCTCTAGCTCTAGTTTGCTAACTCTGGCCATAGGAATGTTTAAAGAACACTTGAAAATATCATAATGCAAATTCCAAGTAAAGCTTAATTTGTGGGTGAAGCTATAGAAATTGCAAAATATAAAAATCAAAATATGTTGCAAAAGTACTGCACAATAGCTCTCAACCCAGAAGTATATAGTAACCTATATACCTCTATTTCATCTTAACTAGCTATTCTGCAGCTGTTCTGCAGTGTGTCTTATCAATGCATTGATAGCAAAACCTATCAATGCAAGTGCAGAGCTCAATCAGAATCAAATGACAAGTGAAAATGAGTTCCCTCAAAAAAATTAACCTTAACCTTTTTTAAAAAACGTATTTTACATATGGATCAATCTTTATTCAAGGGTTTGCATAACCAGAGGGTTTTGAAAACTTATTATATTGGGCAAAAGCTGGATTTCATTGACCTAGAATTCGGTAAAGGAAACCAGTCAGGTAGATTTAAAAGCCCCAAAGAAATACAGCAAAATTACAATGTGTGGACATATTGTCATTTATAAATTTAAATATGTAAAAAGAGTAGTTGGTGTGTATATTTTTATTTTAGAGATAAAAATGTACCTTTAGTCATATTTTTAAAAAAGTTCCAGTAATAAAAGCTCTGTCATCATTGTAAATTGTATGCTTTGCGTTTCCTTGCCTTAGAATCCAGTTTATTTTTAAAACAAACATTCTGAAAATCTTTGATATCGCATTCAGCAATCCATCTGCTCCAATGTAAATTCTTGCAAGTGCAGGTGGCCTGTAATGTTGTGTGAGAGCAATTAATGAAGTTTTGAATCTCTTTTGCTCTTTCACGCTCAGCTGAATGGTGACAAAGGGTTATCATCTTTAATTCTCTGGCTTAACAGTATACACAATTAGATATTTTCATGCATTTTCATTTCCCTTTTAAATATATATATTGCACATGTTTTTCTAGTTGTTCTAGATGCAGACCAAATAAATTCACCAATGACTAGCA
>NW_012139573.1:0-345 GCF_000956105.1 Propithecus coquereli
AGACATACATATATATATATATGATGTCACTGGCTTAAATAGAGAAGCAATGTTTTGTTTCTTAATTACAACTGGAATATAAACTCTACAAAGGTGGGATCTTTGGCTTTCACTTTTTTCTTGAGGGAGGGTCTTGCTATATTGCCCAGGCTGATCTAAAACTCCTAAGCTTAAGCAATCCTCCCACCTCAGCTTTCCAAATAGCTAGGATTAAAGGTGCATACCACTGCACCCAAAGATGGGATCCTCAGTCTTATTCACTGCTCAATAAATATTTGTGGGATTCATTACTTGATTCAGTTACTTGTTGTTCTCACTTTCCTTGTGCTATGCTTCGTGGGTGAA
>NW_012139573.1:1650-2392 GCF_000956105.1 Propithecus coquereli
TGTGTGAGGCAAGGAGAGAAGGTGAGAGAATTGGACAGATGGAAGATGCCATGGCTCCCAGAGGAAAGGGCGTTTTACATCAGCATGTACTGCAGTGGCTGGGGAGGGGCCATGAGAAGCTAGGACAATGCTGAGCCACCATTGGCTTGTGGAAACTGGGATATGGAAGAAAGTAAAACTCTCCTTCAGTGGTCTACAGAACAGCAAAGATTTCAGCTAATACCAAGGGATAGGGAGGGCAGATCATAAGGAGGTAGGTTGAGGAAATAGGGGCATGCCTGGTAAACATGTAATTGGTTTTCTAAGAGCACCGGTTTTAGAAGGGGTGAAGGAAAAGGAGGTAGAGAAACACAGACTAGTATGGCAATAAAAAAAATGTTTACAGGATAGCTGGCCCAAGGGGCTTCCATTTTCAGTAGAGACAATACATAACTCGTATGGAATCGCTAATGGACATACATTGAAAGTCAGTTTACAATACAGCCATGGAGTCTGTGAAGGTAACCTTTTAGTAAATGCTAATTAAACAATTCTTCTTTAGGATCTTTCCTACCATACACAAATCCATCAACATGACAATCCTATTTTCAGAAATTTATTATCTAAAATAATTAATCAGGTGTACAAAGATTTAATAACAAATATATGCAATATAGCACCATTTATAACGATTTAATTTTATAGAGTCAAAGAGTTTATCAGTATATCTTGTTAGCTATATTATAGTATGTCCTCATAATAT
>NW_012139574.1:0-787 GCF_000956105.1 Propithecus coquereli
AGGCTGTGGATACAGCAAAAATGTTGATATCATCTTTACTCCCACTACAGTGGGAGGTTGCAGAGACAGGCTTCAGAGGGACAAGGTTGTGCTTTGCTCCAGGTGGTTAATAGTTGTGTTAATAATTAGCTGCAGCCAGTGTGGTGGCTCACGCCTGTAATCCTAGCACTCTGGGAGGCTAAGGTGGGAGGATCGCTTGAGGTCAGGAGTTCGAGACCAGCCTGAGCAAGAGTGAAACCCTGTCTCTACCAAAAATAGAAAAAATTAGCTGGGCGTGGTGGCGGTTGCCTGTAGTCTCAGCTACTCGGGAGGCTGAGGCAGGAGGATCGCTTGAGCCCAGGAGCTGGAGGTTGCAGTGAGCTGTAATGATGCCGTTACACTCTAGCCGGGCTGAGAGAGTGAGACTCTGTCTCAAAGAAAAAAAAAAATTAGCTGCGATTTATAAGTCCACCAGTTTGTCTGGCATGGATGTGAAACTCACATGAATGAACCCCAAAACAGTAGGTTAAATGAAAGAAGCCAGATAGAAAAGACCACATACTATATGGTATACTTCTATGAAATGTCTAGAAAAGACCAATCTATAGATACAGAAAATGGATGAGTAGTTGCCTGGGCTGGGGGACTGCAAATAGGCACAAGGGATATTTTGGGGGTGATAGAAACGCCTGGTGACTGTGGTGATGGTTGCACAACTCTGTAAATTCACCAGTAACCACCGAATTGTCCACTTTAAAGGGTGGAATTTTATGGTATGTCAATTACACCTCAAAAAAGCTGTTAAGGG
>NW_012139574.1:3217-3616 GCF_000956105.1 Propithecus coquereli
AATTAACATTTCAATACATACGAAAATTGAATTTAATTTTTTATTTATTTAGAGACAGGGTCTCCCTCTGTCACCCAGGCTGGAGTGCAGTGGCAAGAGCACAGCTTACTGCAGCCTGGAACTCCCCGCCTCAAGGGATCCTCCCACATCTGCCTCCCAAAGCGCTGGGATTACAGATGGGAGCCACCTCCTCGACATATATTTTTAAAACATATCTTTATAAGCAGGCTTCTCAGCCAGGCTTTACAAAAAGGCCTGTGCATATTTAACACAGCAAGTAATGCATGTTTAGCTAACAGGGGGTGGATGGGGGGCTGGGCAGGCACCTATAGTCCCAGCTACTCAGGAGGTAGACAGAAGGATCCCTTGATCCCTTGAGCCCAGTTCAGTCCAGCCTGG
>NW_012139575.1:0-1927 GCF_000956105.1 Propithecus coquereli
TCAAATATTTTATTTCATTACACAGCAACCCTTCTCCTCAATGAGCTGAATGGCATATATTTGTTTTTCAAATAAATTAAATTGTGTTTTGAATATTTTTCAAAAATTGAGGATAGGGGTAATGTAGTAGGAATAGCTGTATAACTGGAATCAGAGAACCTGGGCTCCTTTTCTAGCTTCACAGATTAATACCTGTATGGTCTTGACAAGTCATTTTGGTTTTGTATCTATAAAATGGGGAAAATAATATAGATGATATAATAGTAACAGCTTCCATTTATTAATTATTAATATGTGCAGGTATGTATTTTAGCTCTAAATTCCTATATATCCCTGCAAAGCACATTTGACATCCCCTGTTTTAAAGATGAGAAAAATGGAGGCTGAGGGATGTGATATGAATTGTTCAAATAAGCCCAAATAAGCAAATGAGTGGCAGAACATGGGTTTTTATAGCTCTTTCCATGATGCCAGAATATTTCTAGGTAGATGGAGGAGCCAGAGGAATCTGATTCTGTTCATTGTGTGTTTTTCATGCTCGTGGGGAGGTGGTCAAAGATCTCAGCTCTGTAGTGAGGGGACAACCACCTCACTGGGTCTCCTGAGCCCACCACGCCCTGCCTCCATTAGGTTTACATTTTATAAGCTTGCTGTAGCTACATAGGTCAATTCTTACTTGTACAACTGAAGGAATAAAGGTTTGTTGTAGAATAACTTTGGTTCAAGTCTAGCTCTGCATGCATTAGTTATCTAAACATGGGGGCTTAAAACAACACACATTTATTATCTTGTAGTTTCTATGGGTCAGAAATCCCGGCATGGAGGAGTTGGGTCCTTTGCTCAGAGTCTCAAAGGCTGCCATCACAGTGTCTGTTTGGCTGCATTCTCATCTGGAGGTCTGACTGGAGAAGACAATGCTAAGCATGTTCAGATTGTGGGCAGAATTCATTTCTTGGTGGCCTGCAGGAGCTAGGGGCCTTGACTTTTCTCTGGCTATTGGCAGAAGGCCACCCACAGGTCTTAGAGATCGTCTGTAGTTCCTCTGCAGTTCCATGTGGCCCTCTCCATAGACTGTTCACAACATAGCAGCTTACTTCTTCAAGTCCAGCAGGAAAGCCAGATCGAGGCAGCAAGCAAGGTGAAGTATTATATAAAGTAACATCATCAAGGGAATGATATCTCATCTCCTTTGCTGTATTCTATGGGTTAGAGGCAAGTCCCAAATCCTGCCCACGCTCAAAAGGACTCCCAAAGCTGGCTTGGAGTTTTCTGGGGAACTGTAGCTATCTTTTTTTCCCCTCTTTACTAAAGTATGATCTTTTGGCTGGGAGGGTTTGACCATTTGTAGAGCTTCAAAAGAGAGCAGTGAGGGGAAAGATGACACCTGTTTGGGTGATCACATTAGCCAAATCAATTTGGGGCATCAATGTTGAATCCAAATCTTATTACACAGAGCTGATGTTTGGGCAGTCACTTACTCCGTTTGAATTTTCTTCATTGTTAAACTGGGATCTTAATTTCTTACCTTATAGGGCTGTGATGGTATGGTAGATGTCAGAAAAGTTATTTGCAAACAGTCACACAATACGTTCACTAGTCACCTTTCTGCCTGGAAGGTGCAGGATCCCCACCCACATCAGCTTCTGAGAGATGGCATGGTGCCAGCTTCTTTTCTGGGAACTCATCTGCCTCTGCCCCACAAAAATAAAAATGCAAACACTTTCTGGCTTGGTGAAAAATAAAGCAATGATTTGCACATTTTGGATGCTTAAAAATCAACAGGGGCCATTGTAAAGAGTCTTCCAAGCATCTTTTAAAAGGACTGACATGTCATCATTTTGCTGGGAGTTTTCATCTCTTTTTCATTCCACCTTGTAATTTTCCTTCTGGACCAGTTAGCAAGGAAAAAAAAAAAAAAAAAAAAAAA
>NW_012139575.1:5202-5526 GCF_000956105.1 Propithecus coquereli
CCACTCCTGTCCTTCTTTATTTCTAAACAAACTAAAAGTTAGAATCCAGCATGCTTTCGGGGACTTACCTGAAATAAGACTTTAACATCATAAGCGTTGTAGGATTTTGCCCATTTATGTTGGCAAGACTCCCAAGAATGTGTGTGAGAATGCTTGTCTGGGTGCTCTATCAGGGAAGGAAAAACATAACTTGAGTTCGGACCAAAGACTTTGATATGGTGTGCTCATCTGAAATTCTGGATTCAGTGTGCCATATTTAGTAGGTGGGAGCAGTTCTATTTGGTTGGTTGACTGAAGTCTGGTTATTATTTTATAATCTTGTCC
>NW_012139576.1:0-579 GCF_000956105.1 Propithecus coquereli
ACAAGAGAAAGGGACAAGGTGCCCACTGAGGGATTATAATTCATGCCTCTTGTGGAACTAGAATAATATTGAAGAAAGCTACATCAGTCATGCTGGCATCTGATGTGATGGGTGAGGGGAAGTGCCTGTGTGTGTTGAGGTACACAGAGGAAGAGAGAATGTGTGGGCATCACAGCACTTGGAAAAAATAGGTATATATTTCATGATCATTAGACTTATTTCAAAACAAACCAAGTAGTAAGTTGAGGCAGACTTTATAAAATGGTTTCAAAATAAATGAGGCTGAACTTCGAGGTAGAAAGGAGTATTGACTACAACTAGATAAGCAGGTCAAGAGAAGCAAATCAAGTAATATATTTATATACACTGAACTAAGGTGAATAAAAGTAAGTATTTTCAAAAAAGACTCTATTAATGCTCTAGGAGGAAATGTGCCTCACAGAGCTTTGTGAAAATGACTAAATTTTGAATAATACTTATGCATGTTTCAGTTTTCACAACTAACTGCATCAATTGTAGAGATACTGCAGAAATTTCAATATTACAAATAATTATACCATATAAATAATTGTAGAGAAA
>NW_012139576.1:12571-12860 GCF_000956105.1 Propithecus coquereli
ATGTATTTGGCCATGCATGCACAAGAAGCTGAGAGGTTATTTTGTCAGACTCATGTGGCAAGGGGAAAAAAAATGGAGCCCTGGAAATGTTGGCCAAACTAGAGTTTTATATCTATCAAGTATATGCTCAATGATGAGATTGAAATAAAGACATTTTTATAAAAACAAAAACTGAGAGATTTTGTCACATGCAAGAATGACCTAAAGAGAATAATAAAAGGTGCTCTTCAGACAGAAGATACGGATCCCAGATGGAAGTTTTTACATATGCAGAAAAAAATGAGAAGAG
>NW_012139577.1:0-729 GCF_000956105.1 Propithecus coquereli
CATGCCTGTAGTCCCAGCTACTTGGGAGGCTGAGGCAGTAGGATTCCTTGAGCCCAGGAGTTTCAGGTTGCTGTGAGCTAGGCTGATGCCACGGCACTCTACCCCGGGCAATACAGTGAGACTCTGTCTCAAAAAAAAAAAAAAAAAAAGAGTGATCCCCAAGGGTGGGAGACTAAGTTTTAGAACAATTAAGTGATGGGAAGGTTGGTTTTTGTTAAGCAACTTTCTCATGGACAAGACTCTATTTTTCTGAGTGATGCAGCGTCTTAAGAGCTTCTCACAAGTTCTGAAAACCTTCCCTGTATTTTCCTGTCACTCAAGTATTCCTGCCAATTTCCAATATTGGAAGGCAGCAGCACATTTACAGTCAAGATACTCCCCATGCTTGTTTTAGCAATTCCATGGCACATGTTTCGAATTTACATCTTTTATATGTCTAACTTTATAAAAGCTCACCAAGGAACTGTAAAGTGCCCAAATAGCTATCAACGATGTTTCCAATAATAGGATTGGCCTCAATATGTTTGTCTTATAAATAAGAGACTGTAGGAGATGGTAAGTGATTCTATGAGGATAGAAATTCTTCAGTTGGTATAGGCTTCAAAGTTATTTTGAGTCAATTGGACATAATTTTTATTTCATCCCTTCCAATCCTGTCTTTAGATATGGACTTTAAATTTGAGGATTTTAGACCTTTAGGAGTTTCCTCAACCCTCTAATATTTTCACT
>NW_012139577.1:2729-3656 GCF_000956105.1 Propithecus coquereli
TCCTAGAAGTTTACTCTTTAGATACACATGTGTCAAATTAAGGATATACAGATTTGTTCCTTGGAGCACTGCTTGTAGCTGCCCAATATTATAAACGACCTACATGTACATCAACAAGGGATGATTAGATAAATTATGGACAACTATAGAATAAAATACAACACAGTCATTTAAAAATAATCTTGAAGATTTATTTGAACCTATATGGAAATGTAACTTCTACAGTGTCCAAGTGCAGAATTGCAGGTTTACTATTTGTTTGATTACAGAATGAATAATATAGATTTGTGTTTGTAATTGCATAGATTTTCTCCAGAAGGATACACAATTGACTGGGAATCGTTATTATAATACCTCCGTGAAGGGCAACACTGTGGCTTAGAGACAAAGAAGGAGAGGTGACTTATGCCTGGTTCCTCTCCAGTGACTCGGATGCCCTTTCCATCTACTCTGAGTCAGCATTTCAATTGCCCCAGCTTCATCTAATAAGGAGTTTGCTTTTCTGTTCATCCTTCTTGTGTTTTAATTCTTGTTTTGGGGTGATTTATGAAAAGAGAGAGGGTACATGGCAGTTTTATGCAGCCATCTTCAAATCAAAAATTTCTATTCCTTTTTGTGCCTTTTGAATTTCTAACCATATACTTGTATCACCTATTAAACATAAGTAAGAATAATTTTTAAAAATAAAACAAGGAAAATTCAAATGTTTAGCTTTGGTTATTTTTTTTTTAGCCTTCCTAATTCGGGGGTTACTATTATGATCTAGCAAATTCCTGGGGTCTCAGAGATGATCATAAAAGGAAGAGAAAAAAAGGGATATTCATTTTTGTTCTCACTTTGAGAAGAATGTTTGTTTATTTTGGCTTTACCTATTAGTGTTCTTTCTGAGTGAAAAATGTCAGTAAAAATGAGTTCTGCTGCCAAGAA
>NW_012139578.1:0-646 GCF_000956105.1 Propithecus coquereli
ATTATTTCCTCATCCTTTGCAACGACCCCTGCCTAAGGGACCCGAATTTTTGCTGGGAGCATAGCTAACTCCCCACAACTCTACATGTGGCTTTGTGAAATATCTTATATTAAGATAACATATATTAAAGATACCATAAGACATCATGGACTAAATACCACATACTAAGAAATTATGTATAGTCATTATATATAGTACATAAAAATATACAGTAATTACTTTCTAAATAGTCTCTAAGTAGATGGAGTTCTTTTATTCATATGTTATTTAGAATGTTTTACAAATTTTCTAATGTTTGGATTATATGGGGTTGATTTTTTTGTTTGTTTGAAAAAAAACCTTATTAATTACATTCCAGTCAGTGTATGTGCTCTTGTATTATTTTTGCTCTTAGGTGTTTATTGAGACTTTCTTTATATATCAATGTAAGATTGATTTTAGTAAATGTTTCTTGAACTTTAGAAAAAAGATATCTTTCTTATTTTTCATAGGTCACTAAATTTAATAAACATAAATCCATATTCATATCTATGTACCTGTACACACACACATATACACACACAAAGTCAGCATAAAAAAGTAGCTTTAACAACATCATTGTTTTTCAATATATGGTCCATGAACCCCTGATGGACTGAAGACTCTT
>NW_012139578.1:1766-2130 GCF_000956105.1 Propithecus coquereli
TTGTTTTATTCCTAGGAGAGACACTTCTAAATGACTTCCAAAATAAATTTCTTTATAATTGTCAATAGGCAGGATATTATATAACACAAAATGAATGAATGCATGCACCTCGTAGCTGGAGTAAGCAAAATCAGCATGTTTATTGCATGATATGTGGCAATCCTCATGGAGGGCTGTGAGAGACTGTTAAAAAAAGGTTACAGAATTCATATATGTGACATGGTCCACGGCCTCGAACTTTACAGCCTAGTTGAGAAAAAAGACGCTGTCCTTGAAACCTATATGTAACAATGATTATGTGTCAACTCACATGTTACATAAGGAAAAAACCCAATGAGCATGTGATGACAATGATAAAGAAAAT
>NW_012139579.1:0-303 GCF_000956105.1 Propithecus coquereli
CTGTGGGCTGTCTATTCACTCTAATGATAGTTTCCTTGGCAGTGCAGAAGCTTTTTAATTTGATTAGATCCCACTTATTTATTTTTGTTGCTGCGTCAATTGCTTTGAGTGCACTTATTTTAAAAAAGAGTTTAAAACAACCTCAGGCAGGTCCTTCAGGAGCTATCCCAAAAGAAGACACTGTTATCATAGGCGATGACAGCTCCATTCTTGTTATTCCCCCTGAAGATCTTCTAGTCTTCAGATATGAAGATATGATGGTGGAAGACAGAGATATCGATGAACCTCACCCTGTAGGTCTAG
>NW_012139579.1:10643-12972 GCF_000956105.1 Propithecus coquereli
AGAATCTAGAAGAAATTTCCACTAATTGAAAGACTATTAGAACTGAATTTAGAGCATAATTCAAATCTACTCATACTATACTGCTGGAAACAGAACACACCAGTTAGTACAAAGAAATATCATGTGGAATTTTCTCCATCTTCTATTCGATAGTTCAGAAATGAAAGTTTTGACTAAAGAAATGATGGAAAACCATCTCTCTGTTTCATTGACACTGTTTTGGAAAAAAAAAAAAAACAAGAGTACCATTTTTGTCATTCCTTCTCTGCCTTCATACTGTGTTTTATACTCATTTGTAATTAAAGTTTCAAAAAATGATTGCCATTAAGCAGAAGATGGGCTGGAACTTACATGGTTCTAACCACATTCTTAGGTAAAGTAAGAATAGAAAGAGGAACAGTAGTAGCAGTTTATATTAAGTTTTGGTTTTTTTTAAAAAAAATATATACCATTTGTTTTTTAAAAGCAAGAGGGTAGTCAAATAAGCCTGTGACAATACCATCCGATGCCAGCAAAGACCTCCTCGGACTAGAACTTGGGTTGTTTCACTTCCATTCTAGTACATTCCTGTGTTTTTCACAGCAATACTCCTTTCCACCTACCCCAGAGAATGTTAAACAGAAAAAAAAAATAGCTAAGAGCGTAATAGTAATTTACAAATATTCGAATACAGGGGTAATTAGAGTTGATGTAGGTAATTAAGGATGATAACCACAGGGAAATATGAGAAAGCATTCCAACATGAGAGTTGCCCTACCACAGAACGGGAATCACAGCTCAAACAGAGGCTAGGTGAGTATCTATCAGAGGTTTTATATCAAGGATTCCTATATTGGTTGTTGTTAAAGTCTCTCTCAACTGCAAGACATTGTTATCCAAGAAATAAAGTGATCATGGGTGCAGTCTTCCAATTACTGTGATAGAGACTTGGATGTCTCCACTGGCAAAGATCCAGCTTCGCTTCAATGGCTTCTCCCACCAGCCCCAGTGGTGGAAAGTGGGGAAAAAGATTTAGGCTTCAGTTCTTTCAGAGTCCTATCAAAGTTACTGGGGCAAAGAAAATGATTATGCAAGCAAATAGGGAACACATCTTTATCAGCTGTGCTTTATTGTAAATACAGTGTCCTTCATTCTCACTCTAATTCTTATTATATGCCATCAAATTACTAAAATAGCTTCCTGACTGGTTTCTCTCCGGCCTTTCACCTTGCTAATTTAATGTTTGGCTGTATTTCTCTTCTATAAAACACTGATTCATTGTATCATTTTCTGAAAATTGCTGGGTTTCTCCTTTCTTTATGATTCATACCAGGTTTTTATTGTTCAATATTTTAAACCCTCTAAGATTGGCCTCTTATTGAGTAAACAAGTTGCTTCCCTTTCCATATCAGGATTGATATATTCCCCTATAACAAATGATATAGTCTCCATGCAGACAGCTGTAGGCAACATTTGTGACCTTAATTCCCTTAACCTCTTTGAACCTTTTTATTTTTATCTCTAAAATGAGAATGAGAAAGTTTAACTTACATAATTGTCAGTAGTAATAGAGCAAAACACCTTGCACAAGGATGGCATATGTAAAGTTTTTACCAATGTCAGTTCCCTTGCTCTGCCCCCATCTTTCCTTCCATTTACTATATCCATAGAGTTATTCTAATCGGCCATGCCATTCATTTTGTGCTTAATATAAATTCTGTACATAGTTTCATTAGTTGTCTTTTTTAATTAAGGTTTACCAATGAAACAAATTAGTTAGGTTGAAATTAGTAGTTCTCTTTGTTATATCAATATATGTTGCAATTTGAAGGGAAAAAAAAAACTAGCATGTGCTGAATGTTTGAGAAAGCCAGAAAATCAGATTCCTGCCTTCTTTTATAAAAGATTAAGTGTAAAAAGAGAAATTTTATATAGTGATAAAGAAAAAATGTCATTGGTCTTTACATTTTATGCAACTCGAGCATGGCTATGATAAGCAATGAGCAATTTGAACACTGATAGCTACAAAAGAGCACACTTCAGTTGCATCTGTAGTAATTTTCTAATATTCAGTAAAAACACTTAATTGTTTCTCACCTGCACTGTTTTTCGGTGTTCCTGCCCTGCTCTTGATCCTTGTGTTTCATGATACTGCCTTTCAAGGTGAACTGGGTTTAAAGAGTTTTCACAAAAAGTGGAGTCGTGACCAGGTGATCTATGCCCGAGGACTGTTTCCTAGCAACAAATAGACTTTGTGGACATTTCATACAATCCAAAGTATATGGAGTCATATATCCATTCCAGAGTTAAGAACTCTTTAGGAAATAAAACTTTTCTGAGACCACAGCAT
>NW_012139580.1:0-2881 GCF_000956105.1 Propithecus coquereli
GAGGTTGCTGTGAGCTAGGATGAAGCCACGGCACTCTAGCCCGGGCAACACAGTGAGACTCTGTCTCAAAAAAAAAAAAAAACGGACAAGGAGATATTACAACTGATACCACAGAAACACAAAATATCATTTGTGAATACTATAAAAATCTCTACATACATAAACTCAAAACATAAAGGAAATGGACAAATTCCAGGAAACACACAACCTTCCAAGACTCAGTTGGGAAGAAAGAGAATTCCTGAACAGACCAATAATGAGCAACAAGATTGAAGCAATAACAAAAAACTTCCAACTAAAAAAGAAAAAAAAAAATCCCCAGACCAGATGGATTCACAGTCAAATTTTACCAGACCTAAAAAGAAGAGCTGGTACCCATACTGCAGAAATTATTCCATGACATTGAGAAGGAAGGAACCATCCCCAGCTCATTCTATGAAGCCAGTATCACCTTGATACCAAAGCCAGGAAAGGACACAACAAAAAAGAAAACTACAGACCAATATCCCTTATGAATGTAGATGCAAAAATCCTCAATAAAATACTGGCAAACTGAATCCAGCAGCACATCAAAAAAATAATCTATCATGACCAAGGGAGTGTCATCCCAGGGATGCAAGTGTGGTTCAACATATGAAAATCAATAAATGTGATTCACCACATAAACAGAAGCAAAAACAAAAACCATATGATCATCTCAATAGATGCAGAAAAAGCATCTGACAAAATTCAGCACTCTTTCATGATAAAAACCCTCAATAAACTAGGCATAGAAGGAATATATCTCAAAATTATAAAAGCCATATATGACTAACCCACAGCCAATATCATACTGAATGGGGAAAAGTTTAAAGTATTCCCACTGAGAACTGGAACAAGACAAGGATGCCCACTGCCACCACTTCTATTCAACACAGTGCTGGAAGTCCTAGCCAGAGCAAATCAAGCAAGAGAAAGAAATATAGGGTACCCAAATCAGTAAAGAGGAGGTCAAACTATTGCTTTTTGCTTATGATATGATCTTATATCTAGAAAACCCCAAAGACTCCACCAAGACACTCCTGGAATTGATAAATAAACTTAGCAAAGTCTCAGGTTACAGAATCAATGTACACAAATCAGTAGTATTCCTATACACCAATAACAGTCAAGCTGAGAGTCAACTCAAAGACTCAATATCATTCACTATAGCCACAAAGAAAATAAAATACCTAGGCACATACCTAACCAAGCAGATGAAAGATCTCTACAAAGAGAACTATAAAACACTGAGGAAAGAAATCGCAGATGACACAAACAAATGGAAAAACATATCATACTCATGGATCAGCAGAGTCAACATTGTTAAAATGTCCATACTACCCAAAGTGATTTACAGATTCAATGCAATTTGCATCAAAATACCAATGTCATATTTCACAGATCTAGAAAAAATAATTCTACACTTTGGAACCAGAAAAGAGCCTGAACAGCCAAAGCAACCTTAAGCAAATAACAATCAGGAGGCATCATATTACCAGACTTCAAATTATACTACAAGGATATAGTAATCAAAACAGAATGGTATTGGCACAAAAATAGAGACATAGACCAATGGAACAGAACATAGAACCCAGATACATTAATGTAAGCATCCACATATAGTCAACTGATCTTTGACAAAGCAGACAACAATATACACTGGGGAAAAGAAGCCCTATTCAATAAATGGTGCTGCAAGAATTGGATAGCCCATGCGGAAGAATGAAACAGGATCCATATCTCTCACCACTCACAAAAATTAATTCAAAGATGGATAAAAGACTTAAATGTAAGGCATGAAACCATAAGAATGCTAGAAGAAAATGTTGGAAAAACTCTTCTAGATATCAGTCTAGGCAAAGAATTTATGAAGAAGACCCCAATAGCAATCACAACAACAAAAATAAATAAATGAGACTTAATTAAATTAAAAAACTTTTACACAGCTAAGGAAATAATCAACACAGAAAATAGACAAACAAATTAAAATAGACAAATAAACAAATTAAAGAATGAGAGAAAATATTCATAAGCTATACATCTGATGAAGAGCTAATAACTGGAATCTACAAAGAACTCAAGCAAATCAGCAAGAAAAAAACAAACAACTCCATTAAAAGTGGGCAAAAGACATGAACAGAAGCTTTTCAAAAGAAGATAGACAAATGGCCAATAAACATGTAAAAAAGGCTTGATGTCACTAATCATGAGGGAAATGCAAATTAAAATTGCAATGAGATATCACCTTACCTAGTCAGAATGGCTTTTATTAAAAAGTTCAGAAACAATAGATGCTGGCATGGATGCAGAGAGAAGGGAACACTTACACACTGTTGGTTGGACTGCAAATTAGTACAACCTCTATGGAAAACAGTATGGAGATTTCTCAAAGAACTAAAAGTAGACCTACCATTTGATCCAGCAATCCCACTACTGGGTATTTACCCAAAGGAAAAGAAGCCATTGTATCAGAAAGGCACCTGCATTCAAATGTTTATTGCAGCACAATTCACAATTGCAAAGATGCAGAATTAACACAAGCGCCCATCAATTCATGAGTGGATTAACAAAATGTGATATATTTATACTATGGAAGACTACTCAGACATGAAGAAGGATGAATTAATGCCTTTTGCAACAATTTGGATGGAACTGGAGACCATAATCCTAAGTGAAGTATCTAAAGAAGGGAAAAACGAACACCACAAGTACTCACTACTAAATGGGAACTAACTGACGAGCACACATGGGCACACAGGGAAGTAAAACTCAGTGGAAATCAAGCAGGGGGGAGGGGAAGGGGGAAAACCTACCTAACAGATACAGTGAACACTATCTGGGTGATGGGCACACTTATAAC
>NW_012139580.1:2931-3190 GCF_000956105.1 Propithecus coquereli
GAACCAATGGGCCTAAAAGACATTTACAGAACATTTTACCCAAAAACTACAGAATAAATTATACATTCTTTTTATCAGCACGTGGAACATTCTCCAAGATTGATCATGTCTTAGGCTGCAAAACCTGTCTCAACAAATTCAAAAAAAATGGAAATCATACCATATATCTTCTCAGACCACAGTGGAATAAAACTAGAAATAAACTCCAAGAGAAACACTCAATTCTACACAAAGTCATGGAAATTAAACAACATGATGC
>NW_012139581.1:0-323 GCF_000956105.1 Propithecus coquereli
CAGAGCTTCATGAGTAGTGAGATGGACAGCTTGGTGGAAAGAAAACTGATAGTCCTTGGGGAAAATGCCCCTGGTGGAGAATTGTCTTTAGCAGTAGAGCGGGAAGGGCCCTCAGCCTACTGTGCTGTGTTTATTAAACTGTAATAATAGCTGTGCTTCCCTTTCCTGATCTTCTGTCTTTTCCTACCTGGGGCAGAAAAGTGTGACACCATTCCTCACCCATCATAAGGATCACAGTGGCACTCTTATAACACAAGACAGCTTAAGAGAGGAAAGCATAAAAAATTTATTTAATCAAAGTTTTATGTGACATAAGAACCTTC
>NW_012139581.1:1407-4269 GCF_000956105.1 Propithecus coquereli
AAAATTAAGTAGAAATATTAATGCTTATAATAGAGTATAGATTTAAACTATGGAGATTATATTTTTGGTTTTAGTTTTAATGATCGAGTCTATCCAAAGAACATTTATGCATTATCAGATAGTTGTTATGAAAAGTGATATTTGTCTATAATTTTAAGAGAAGAAATTGGAAAGGTCTAAGTATTCTTGTTTACTACCTTTTGTTAATTGTTGACATATATCTAGGCAGTTGAGTGAAGCTTTGAAAATTATCCTTAGAAAAATGATAGGGTTGGAAAATCTGCTCCTTGAAAATCAATAGAAATTATCAAGGAATTTTAAGCTGCCTACATGAGGAGAGTTCAGAAAAGTGAGGTACAGAATCATTTAGAGAAATACAGCAATGCAAAGCTTAAAATAAGAAAAGCTTTAAACTATGTGTGGAAGAGAAGTCGAAAAGGCTTTAAAACACCTCCAGATGAGCCGATGCCAGAAAGAATGAGATGACCTTGACTCTTGAATAATCCACAGAACCCCAAAGATAATTAGCAGGGTGTAGTAGTTGCAGCAAGTGTTGCAGAATTACCAGTGCAAAGAATGAAAGCCAACACACTCTGGCTGGCGATCTGTATGTTGAGCGAGAAGAGAATAGGAAGTAAATTACAAACACACAAAAGGGATGTTTGGTCTGCGCAGGGAGTCCATGGTGACAGCAGTTTAGAAAGAGGCTCAGCTGCAAGCCCAGGATCCAGCTGACAAGTCTGGAAGGTCTTCTCAGGCCTGGTAAACTATAAAATGGGGACAAATGACTCAGCCACAAAATCTCCATTGACAGAAGCCTGCTTTGTGTCATTACGAACATGGTCCCAGTTTCCAGTAGTACTTCGGGGTGGATAAACGTATTAACACATTTGTTATTTTCTTTTGTTGGTTCTTTTGACCCCTTAAAGAAAAAACTTCCTCCTCAGCTCATTCCCTCAAACCCGAGAGGAACAGAAGAGGCGCTCCTCTGACTTCTAAACTAAATGACATTTGGTAATGCACAATTAGAAAAGTGCTGGGTTGTGTTGGATTTTAAATGTTCGAGGTGCTGTTTTTAGAGCCAGCTGGGATCTGGCCCTCCCTCCCCTGCCCCTGCCTCCTCCCCCACTGCCCTCCAGCGGGGCCTGCACGCCACTCCTGGGGCTCACCTGTTCATGATTAATCTACTCCTTCCTCTCCCATCCTTTCTGTTTACTGGAAATGCCCTGACCCTTCCTCTGCAACGGCCTATAACCCTGTATTCCTTCCAAATACTGTTAAAAATTTACCTCTTTTGGAGACATTTACAAGCTAATCCTACCTGCCTCCAGTTTCTCTGGTACTTTACGATTGCCTGTAACGACAGTTTCTCACCTGAGGACATATGCTTGCCTTTGTGTGATAGCGTGATGTTATGCTTTAGGTCAGGATCCCCTCCCCGCATAATGCACCGAGACAGAGGGCACACTGCCGTTGTTCATTCACTTCTTGGGCTCCGGGATCATGCGGGAGATAAAACGATATAAAGAGACTTGATTCTCACACTCAAGGAACTCAAGTTCAGAGAGAGAACATTGCCCGTGGGCACAACGTCCCTGCTTATAGCAGATTCCTTTTGCCCTTAGAATGGAATGGCCTTTTCCAGGTGCATCTCTCAGTCCACCTCCATCCCTGTCTTCCACCAGAGATGTCATCATTTCATCATCATTGGTGATCGACTTGGCAGACTCTGTATTCTGTTCCTCCTGCCGGAAGAGTGCTTGTCCTAGCTGTTCGTGCTTAAGCAACCTGTGTCTTAATGAGGGTTTCTGTGGCTCCTCACAGACCTGATTCTTTCCTTACGTGGTACTCGTCATGGTGCTTAACTTAGGCACTAAGGCAAAGTATCAGTCATAATTTTTATTATTCTATTTATTTACTTATTTATTGTCTGTGTCTCCATGTGAACTAAGCTTTCATGGGAGGGGTGATTCTATGTTCCTCTCCACTTAGGGTCTCATATAGTTTCTGGCACAGAGCAGGAGTTGTTTAGGACGTAGTGAGTAAATCATTTGAATTTGAAGGTTGCATAGCAGTACGGCAGAAGATATGTACAAGGAGATTTATAGCAGCACTTTTTAATAGTAAAATCTGTTTAATTTTAGCATATTCATAAATGTGGAATGATACAGCATCAAAAATAAATGAACTAGCAATCAGCATCATCATGGTTGAATCTTAGAATTATAAAATTGAATGAAAAATTAAGTGGTGAAAGAAATTTGTACAGTTTGGTTCCATTTGTATATAATTCAAAGCCATGCAGGACTCAATGCTATATTATTTAGAGATGCATACATACTTCTAAAAACTGAAAGTGAAATACTAAGGTTAGTGGTCACCCCTGTAATTATGAGGGGGTGTGATTAAGGAGGATTTCCAAGGTATTGGTAACATTCCACATTTTTAGCTATGTGATGAATTAATGAACTATATATATTCTTTTGTATTTCGATTTAAAAACTTTATGTTATAGGCAATAGCAGAGAAGCAAAAGGAAAATGCATTCAGAGGAGGGAGACAGTCCCTACATCATGAAGAAGGCAAGTTTCCTTGGGTAGCAGACATAATAGCCAGGCCATAAAAGCCACAGACAACTTAAGCACATGGCTATTAACCAGGAATAGGAAGAAAGGGAGTTACATGTGTGAGAATCAAATGTATGGATGGAGTTCAAGGAACATCTCAAGTAATGGATCCTGAATGGAGTAGCTTAGCTATTTGTCCAATATCCAGAAAGTTCCTTAAAGTCAATTTAGGTCAATTCAAAGGTCATTTCTTTCCTGAAATTTTTCTTTCTTTCTTTCTTTCCTTCTCTCTCTC
>NW_012139581.1:5279-5694 GCF_000956105.1 Propithecus coquereli
ATTAAACACTTCCCTTTGGCAGGCACTGTGGAGAAGAAATTTGAATTTTGTTCCTACTCTCTAGAGGTTTATAATTGAAAACAGTCTACATTTGACCCTTGAACAATGGAGGGGTTAGAGGTGCTGCATATAACTTTTGACTACCCCAAAATTCACTAATTAGCCTACTGTTGGCTGGAAGCCTTACTGATAACATAAACAATCGGTTAACACCTCTTTTATATGTTATATGTATTATATATGGTATTCTTACACTATATTAAGCAAGAGAATAGAAAATGTTATTAAGAAAATCATAAGGAAGAGAAAATGCATTTACTATTCATTAAGTGTAAATTGATCAACATAAAGGTCTTCATCCTTGTCTTCTGGTTGAGTAGGCTGAGGAGGAGGAGGAAAGGAGGGGTTGGTCTTG
>NW_012139581.1:6821-7360 GCF_000956105.1 Propithecus coquereli
TATATATATTTTTTTTTCCTTGTTTTTTGTCTAAACTCCTCTTTCTGGCCTTTGTGGGCCTCTCCTGGGGCAATGTGTACCTGCCCCCTCTGCTTTTCCTGTCTGCTTTACCATAATCATGCAGCACCCATATGTAAGCCATGCACCATCTACACTGCAGTCCACCATTCCTGGCTTAAATTCTTGTCTTTTCTTAAGCAGTTCTGTACTCCTGGAATTCTTTCCTTGCTTCGCATGGATCTCTTGTATCTTATCTATTTTTCAAGGCCCATTTCAAATCTTGTCTCCCTAGAGCCTTTCCAATTTGTCCTTCCTCTGCCCGAGCAGTAATAGTTCTCATAGAAATTGTGTATTCTTCTCTTAGGGCACGTTTACTCCTCCTTTTAGTAAAGTCATCAGTATGTCTTTGAGGGCAGGGGCTCTGCCTTGCCCTTCTGTGCACACCGGCCCTGCTCTAGCCCCGGTCATGCCCACTATTGATGTTCTGTACATAAAGAGTAAGGATGGGAGCAAACATATGAAGACCAAAGGATGCAGGG
>NW_012139581.1:8988-9804 GCF_000956105.1 Propithecus coquereli
ATTTGCCATTAATTTGGCCCTTTTGAATACGACAGTGTATTTGTGAAATAACCAATTCTAGAAAGACCTGCTGTGGGTTGACATTTCTGAAATGTTAAGAATTATTCATTCTTCTGGTGGGGGGTTAAAGTATGCAAAGATGAAATAGGAAAACTTGAGCCATTGTTTTTCTCTCATACCCTATAAGTTATTTTCCATTAATTAACTATATCAAAATTTGTGTTTATCAGCCTTTTGATTTAGAGAGAAAATAGATGATGGTTCATAAATGCACATGTTTAGCCAGCTGATTGATTCTGTGTAAGAAGTAAATGTCATCAAGACAAGAGCTTTGGAGATGACTCAACTAAATTTTTTTTTCCTTTTATTTTTAGTTAACACATAATAATTGTACGTATTTATGGGGTACAGAATGATATTTTGATACATGTGTACAATATGTAAAGATCAAATCGGGATAATTAAGATACCCATCACCTCAAACATTTATCATTTCTTTGTGTTGGAAACATTTTAAAAATCCTCTCCTCTAGCTTTTTGGAAATATGCAATAAATTATTGTTAACTATATTCACAGTCGTATAGAACACTGGAATTTATTCTTCCCATCTAGCTATAATTTTGTATCCATTAACTAACCTCTCCCTATCCTCCCCTCCCTATTTTATTAATTAGAAAGACCTTTTATCTTTCAGTGTTCACAAATATCATGACAAAATCTTTTTTTTTAATAATCAAATAACCATTGTGTGCTTGAGGGCTCTTAAGAAACTCACTGAAGCATGAGTGTCAGTTACCATCTGATATTTTTTAATA
>NW_012139581.1:20849-21720 GCF_000956105.1 Propithecus coquereli
GTCACTTGGTATCCATCTGAACATTGATTTTGCAATGGCTAATGTGAGTGTCTTCACCCTCCTGACACCTCTCTCTTAGTGGCTTGCTGAAAATATCCCTTGATTAGGTTGTAAGAATACCCTGGCCTTCCTGCTTATAGCTGGATGGTTTTCTTGCCTCATCAAAACACATTTACAAAGCCTCCTTTTGAATGGCCATTTACATCTCTCCTGTGCTGACTTACTGGGATTTGGGTTTTGGATTGTGACTTTCTTCTTGTGACCCACCCCCACATCCTGACACTGAGTTCTGTATCTGACTATAACATTGAAAATGTGAACTTTTTAAAGAATTTAGAAATATGTCAATCATTTAAGGACGCTTCTCTCCTTATGTTTTATGAGTAGTTTTGCCTTAATAGTGGCATAGTAGTATAGCTATTTGCCTCAAAAGAGGAAAGTTGGGCATAGTTGATCTTGCTGAAAATGTGCACTCCTCTGTAAAGATTATTATACATATGCATCAACTTTGTATTTATTTAATACAAAGTTCTTTCCAGGAACAGGTTTAAAATGAGCATCATAACAAGTCTCCTAGATAAATATTTTTGGCTATGACAGTCTTATTTTTAAAAAATGAAAAGAAACAAATAGAGCTCTAACCAAATCTAAGTGAAAAAATAATAATAAAAATTAAATTTATCGTAACTGAGTTTGCTTTCCTTGTGCATGCTTATAATTAAAGCCATATTTCATTGTAATTACTGTGTCAATATCACTGAGCTTGGTTCAGTAGTTTCAAAATTCACTGTTGACAGTGTTAGATTTAACATTATTCCCCTTAAAAAAAGAAGAGAGAATGATACATTTTGATCTGACATTCATTTATCAG
>NW_012139581.1:21770-22041 GCF_000956105.1 Propithecus coquereli
ACTTTATATGATTTGCTAGTAATAATAGTTTCCGTTTTTTTAACCCTTACTCTGTGTTTACCAGGTTAGACAGAGGGTTACAGTGCAAACAGATTTGGATTTCTATGAAATGAAAAGCTTATTATAGGACTAAGAGCTGAGGTGCCTTGATGGGACTAAGAGCGGACTACAAATTTTATCTCATTTAATTCTTAGAATAATCTCCCCATAATATAGGCATTGGGATTTCATTTTCTAACTGAGAAAATTAATGCTGAGATAGGTTAAGAAT
>NW_012139581.1:23436-23933 GCF_000956105.1 Propithecus coquereli
CTCCTTTCTTCTACTCTTGGAAAACTTCATACGAAGAACATTTAGATTTTGTGTGCTCTTGAATTTTTAGAACTTGAAAATTTCTTTCCAAAGAGTGTAGTTTCTATAATGAAGTGGATTGTTTTTCTTTGAAACTTCCCTGTTCCAAAAGTAACATTTTAGTACATTAGCCTTGTTGTTGGAAATACTGTAATAATTTTAATCTTCAAAATATTACATATGGCAAACAGAAGATAAACCAATACTGCGAAGAAGAGAGGAGTTTTAATTTTATTGAACTAAGAAATTTGTAAAATAGATCATTGTTTTTATGAATGGAAAACCCTAAGAACTACATGAAAATATGCACAAATTTTTGTTAGTAAGTCCTTAAAATTTGAATAAATGTATTTCATTACATGAAGTAAAACAAAAATAATTTTTATAGCTAATAGGGAATGAGAGACTGGCCCTAAAAAGAAAAAATATAATTCCCTGGCCTTTTTTAATGTTTCTTA
>NW_012139581.1:27141-27507 GCF_000956105.1 Propithecus coquereli
TTACTACTTGTATTATACATATGCATGAAGTACAAGCCTGTGGACATTTTGCCTAAGCACAGCCAGTGATTTATCATTGCTGAGAAAAAAAAAATACTCACACTATATCTTTGAGGGGAATTGATGTCATGGGTTATTACATTTTATAATGGCCTTTTTTCTTATTTTAGAAATATGAAAGATATCACATAGAAATTCTGTGATTTATAGTAACACATGTTGTTTCATAGAATGACCTCAACAACAGCAGGAGAATGATGTTGGTAGAAATTTAACTTTGTACATGTGAAAATCACTTAGTATTATATTAAGATTTGAAGAGCGATCGAGAAGTTTCCTATAATTTATCGTGATAAATTTGGAAGT
>NW_012139581.1:31711-32861 GCF_000956105.1 Propithecus coquereli
ATATACACACATATATATTCATTTTCTTTGAACTTCTATAAATACTGCTAGAGCATTTCACTAATTACTTTCAAATTAAATTTTAATGAAATCTTAGATTTACAGAATGTTTTGTAAGCTGGGAATTATTTTCAGTTAGAATTACATACCACTGCTTTATAGTAGCATAAATAAATTAGAAGTTTGGGGTTTTTTTCATGTAAACAAAGTGTGGAGATAGGCAATCCAAGACTGATATGGTTTTCCTGTGTTCACCTGGGCCTCTAGTTCTGTCTTTATACTCTGTGACCCCTAACATGTGGCTTCCATCTTCAAGGTCACCTCATGCTAACAAGATGACTCTTCTGGATGTCAGGTTCATTTTCCAGGAAGAAGGAAGAGGGAGCTTGCCTCTTCACAACTGAGTCAGTCCCCTGAAACCCAACTGGAAACCCCACCCAGTGATTTCAACTTGTACTGGTCACCACCATCAGCAGGAGACACTGAGAAACAGTATTTTTTACAGGGCACCTTGCTAACATGTACTAACAGTACCAGGGTCTCCTACCAATGAAAAGGGGAAATTGGCCATCTGCCAAGGGAGTATTTGGCAATAAACAAACTCCCTGTAAAAGAGAAGATGTCAGTCATAGTTGTCAAACCATGCTGATGCGTCAACAGATACCATTAGTGTGTGTGGTTGTTTCAAACCAGTAGCTGCCTTGTGAAAGTAAGCTGGCTGTAGTATACACAGATTGATTTCCTTCAGATCGATTTGCAAGTGATTTTGCAGGTCATTTTAGAAGCTACTCAGCACTTAATAGTTTACAATATTAACCTCACATAACCTTTTAATTTTGTTTCCATTTTCATTCTGTTAGTCCTGTCATATAATTTTTTTTTCTTTTTCTGGACAGACATTTCAAAGCTGATTAAAAAAAATTTTTTTCTGTAGATATGACTATAATTTATGTTCTTACTTCTACCAGCAATGTTGATGGAATGGAAAATTTGGGAGATGTTTTCCACTCAGACCCACAGAAAGTACTTACTATCTAGTTTCACTCCCCTAAGTAAGATTGTGCAAATGGAAGTCATGTGCAGTGTCATTCTTTTTTTTTCTTTTTTTTTTTGAGACAGAGTCTCACTGTGTTGCCCGGGCTAGAGTGCC
>NW_012139582.1:0-672 GCF_000956105.1 Propithecus coquereli
ACAGAATAACAGGGGTCAGTTCTCTGTAAGATATAACAATACTACACATATATTTGTTCCTAATAGCAGCTTCAAAATACATGAAATGAAACCTGATAGAACTGAAAGAAGAAATAGAAAAATCCCAAAGTATAGCTGGGACTTCAACACTCTACTCTCTGTAGACAGAAAATTAATAAAAGTATAAACAAACTGAACAACACGATCAACTAATATTCTTCATCGATAGTTATAAAATACTCCATACAACAGAATAATATATTTTCTTCTTAAATGCAAATGTAACTTTTAATAAATAGTATTTTTGGTCATAAAACACACTTTAACATATTTAATGGAATAGAAATCATATAAAGTATGTTCCCTAAGCATAATGAAATTAAACTGAAATATATCTGTAAAATCAGAAATAATCAGAAACTTTAGAACTTAGTGCTAAATAACTTATGCTTCAAAGAGAAAGTCTGTAAAAAGGTTTTTATAAAATATTTTTGAACAGCACAAAATGAAAATATGACTTCTCTAGTTTGGGTAGATGTACCTATATAAGTGCTTACAGAAAACTTTATAGGATTGAATTCATACATTAGAAATAAAAAAAGGCATACACAAAGAGTGCAATGCGCACCACCCGAAGGATGGACATATTTGAAACTCGGACTTGGGTGGAAC
>NW_012139582.1:2603-3044 GCF_000956105.1 Propithecus coquereli
GAGTCATTAGGGGTCCTAAGAGAGGTGTTAACCAAGAGAAGCATGGCCACTCATGGAGTTTAAATCCCACCAGTATTTTCATTGTATCTCACATATCTTTGATATTCTTTCCTGTATTTTCCTTTTTTTTCTTATTTGCACTTTAATTTTAGTATTTTCTATTGATTTAATTTCCAATTCATTCTACAATATTTTTATGTGTTTAATCTGATTTTAAATTCATCTAACAAATTTTTAATTTCAGAATTTTTTAGATAGAAATTTTTCATTTAGTTCTTCTTATGGATTCCAGTTATCTGGTGAAATTCACTATCATTTTTATCTATTTACTGCACTTTTTCTTTTGTGTATAGGCTCCAGTTCATGTTACTTTCGCTAAGGGAAGTTCACCATTTCACTGTAAGATCAATGTAGTAGAAATAAATGCCCTTAATGCTGTTT
>NW_012139583.1:0-349 GCF_000956105.1 Propithecus coquereli
TCTTGCCTAAGAATCCTCATTGCAAAGCCTCAAGCTCTTCTTCTAGGGGAACCTGATGTAAGACAGAAGCTCAAAGCAGTTTCACTACTTATTTCAAAAAAGGCATTACAGCAGCAAAGCAACAATCATATATAGGCACGATTTTGCAAACAGAGTATTGTGCTTACCCATGGGTCTCTGTTAACCAGAAGAAATATTGTATGAAAGACACCTAAGAAAAACAAAACTATCCCAAAAGCCATAAAATATTATAACTGTCTCTTTGGAAAAGTAAAAAAAAAAAAATGATATAAAAGATTGTATGATACCACTACCTTCAATAAATAGAACAAACTATACTATATATATT
>NW_012139583.1:3339-4458 GCF_000956105.1 Propithecus coquereli
TTGATAGAAAGAGAAGCACATATATCTACTTTAACTAGTTACATAAATTAATTTACATGTAAAGGAGTTAACTGTATAATTAAGTTGATTTTTTAAAAGAACCTCTTAGAAACCTCTCTGTTCCCTGAAGTATGTGAAATCACTCTATCAAAATATCATGGAGAAAAATGCAAAAAAGCTGTTTATGCGTTCAATAGAGAAAAATCACGTTTAGCCTTCACTGGTTCTGTGATAGTCTCCGAGGATCACATTTCACTGCTGTTTATTTTTTAAGTGTTCTCCAATTCAAGCCCATATTTTAAAATGGGCAAAATGCACAAGTAGAGTATGGGGCTTTATGCAAAGAAAGAACACTTGTTTACATGATTGGAATTTAAAATGGTTATCACAAACTTCTCCAAAACATTACTTATGGCATGAAAATCATAAATGTCCTAGCAGAGGCAATGATAACCCTAGCTGACATAAAAAATAAGATGCATTCAGTGTTTAATGGCTTTTGTGATTTTTTTTTTTTTAATGTGAACTGCATGTTTTGTAAAAATCCCTTGTAGTTTTCTGTTCTCAAAAGCCAGCTCTCCCATTATTATTCCACATTAGTTCCATTTGTTGATTTGATGACTAAAAGCCTGGTGGCCAGATGCAAATTCTGCTTTCTGATGTTAATTTTACCAGCAGATTTGCTGTGAGTCTGTCATTCCATGACCAAAAGCTTAGAGGAGTCACAGAGAAGCATTTTGAGAAGTACGGCACAAATGTATGCAGTACAAGGTAATTATGTGAATTGAACTTGTTAGTTCTGAAAGTGAACATTCTCATGACTAAAGGATAAAAGGACTATGATTTTTATGTAAAGAGTTGAGCTCTTTCCTGGTCCAGAGATGTTGCTAAGTATAAAATGTGACTTGTTTTCTCCTAAATCACACCCAGACTTTCACAACTTGCTATAAATGAAGCACAGAAAGGGATGAGGCACCCTCACTTGCATTAATTAGTGATTGTCATGAAATCAGTTGATGACTGGTATGAGCAGAGGAGGAGTTACAAGGCTAGATGTGTTGTTTGAAAAATATGGGATTAATTGCATTAATGGAGATTTTCACATTTGAGAAATAGGAG
>NW_012139584.1:0-1727 GCF_000956105.1 Propithecus coquereli
AAATGGCCTGCTATGCTCAGATATGGTCAGATGAGATGTGGGACACATGGGTGAAAAATAATACATTTCCTGACAATGACCCAATACAGAGCAAGCCAGAATATGCCTGTCTTAACCTCCCCAAGCCCATTCCTGACCAGGCTGGAAAAAGTGACATTCTCACACATGGGGGTTTCACTAATGAAAGGCCAACTTACTGCCTACTTACCTTACAGGGCAGCCTGCCAGTCCACAAGCACTGCCCCCTACCGACCCCACCCAAATGCACAGGGCTTCCAATCAAAAGTGTGTCCCTTAATTCTTAAATAAGAAGATAGAGTCATGGTTACCCAACATTGAGAAAAATCTCTCAATGTGACAAACTCTAAAACAAACAAAGAAAGCACAAGACATGCAGAGGAAATAGACATCATGCAGAATGAAGAAGGAAACATCTAAATCAACAGTAATTGCATTTTAAATGAAAACTCTGCCACAATAGGTAAATTTTTTACTACCATAAAGTGTCAGTAGATACAGATTTATCTAAAATTATCTTTGATTAATAAATTAAGAATTAACAATCAAAACATACTGTATAAAAATATGCAATTCAATACCAAAGAAATATAACCAAAATAGATGAAAATACCTGCAATGGGATCAAGAAGGCTGTGGTAAGAGCCTGTTCTTTTTCATTATTTTTTAGATTAAACTTTTTAATTTAAAGTAATTATAGATTCCTATGCAGTTGTAAGAAGTAATAGAGACCCCATGTACCTTTACCAAGTTTCCCCCATGGGTAACACTCTGCAAACCTATAGTGCAATATCACAATGAGGATAGTATTGACATCGATACAGTCAAGCTACAGAAAGTTTTCATGGCCACAAGAATCTCTCGTGTTGCCCTTTTGTAACCTACCACTTCCCTCCTGTCCGAGCCCACTCCTTAACCCCTGGCAACCAGTAATCTGTCCTTCATTTCTATAATTTTGTCATTTCAAGAATTTTATATGAATGAAGCAATATAGTATGTAACCTTTGGGATTGGGATTGGCTTTTTTCACTCAAAATAATTAATTCTCTCAAGATTCCTTCAGGTTTGGGGTATATCAACAGTTCATTCCTTTTTATTACTGGGAAGAATTACATAATATGGATGTATCACAGTTTGCTTAACTCACTGAAAGACATTTGGCTTCTTTCCAGTTTTGGGCTATTATAAATAGAGCTGCTATAAACATTCTTGTTTATGTTTTTGTGTGAGCATATATTTCATTGATCTGTAACAAATGCCCAGGAATGCAATTACTAGGTCATATGGTAGATGTATATTTGTTTTTTAAAGAAAATGCCAAACAGTTCTCCAACTGACTATAATAGTTTTTATTTCCACCAGCAATGTAGGAGGGATCCAGTTTCTCCACATCCTTGCCGGTATTTGGTGTTGTGACTATTTTTTATTTTAGCAATTCTGATAGCTATGTTGTGATATCTCACTGTGGTTTTAATGTGCGTTTCCCTGAAGGCTAATAATATTGAACATCTTTACCTGTATTTGTTTGCCATCTGTATAGTCTCTTTGGTGAAATGCATGGGCATGTCTTTTCCCCATTTTTGAATTGGATTCTTTGCTTTTGTTCTTGTTTTTTATTATTGACTTTGAGAGATTTTTACAGATTGTAGATAATAGATATAAGGTCTTTGTAAGATATAGGTTTAAAAATATTTTCTGCTAGTCTGTAC
>NW_012139584.1:7002-8339 GCF_000956105.1 Propithecus coquereli
AAGCGTTTTTATGATGGCTGATTTAAAATCCTTGTCAGATAATTCCAGCATCTAACTTATCTGAGTGTTGACATTTAATTGTCTTTTCTCATTCATGTTGTGATTTTCCTAGTTCCTGGTGTAAAAAGTAATTTTTGATGGTATTCTAGACATTTAGGTATTATTTTTTGAGATTGTGATTACTGTTTAATTTTTTTTTAAAATAGGCATCCTGCTTAGGTGTAGCACACAGATCTGAGTGGGAGTAAATATTCAGCTTTCTGCTGGATCCTACTGATGCCACCCTGGCCAAAGCAGGGCACTGACTCAGTGGGCTGGGAGGTCAGTTGGGCTCCACTGACACAAAGTGGGATGGGGATGGGGTGAAAATTGGTGAACTAAATCATTCCACTTTGCACATAGTTGTTCCACCTCCTTGATGCTGGGAGAGGTTAGAGGACCAGCTCCGCACTAACACCAGGCAAGGAAAGCAGAGCCGCAACTAGCCCTGCTCACACAGCCTCATTAGTGTCATCATTGCCAGGTGGAGACGGAGGCCCAGGTACCTGCTGCACTCCACTGACACTATGTCGGTTGGAAAATCAGAGCTCCATTTGCTTTTTCTGAGTGCGAGAGTGGAAGATCTGCTCCCCACATGGCCCCCTGACACCAACCCAGTAAGAGAACTGGAGTGCTGCCAGCTTCTATCAAGTGGGGATTTGGGTTGGAAGAGCAGCTTCCAGCAGGAGAATCAGTGTGCTATCACCTGCTTCCATCAAAGGGGCATGGGAATACACAGAAATTAGCTCCCGTCGTCTAAGGATGAGGACAGTTTTTCCACTGGTGTTTCACTGGCAGGTAAAAGTTTTCTGTTCTGCTAGGCTGCCCTTTTCCCAGTCTTCTGGCTAGAGGGACTAGGCTTTTCTTGAAGTTTTTTTTGAGTTTTTGTTTGTTTGTTTGTTTTTATTTTTTATGTCTGTTGATAATTCCAAATTACAGACTTCTCCAGCACTTTGTCCCATTTAGGAGGAAAAAAAAACCAAACATGGCAACTCACTACCATGCCATTCCTCAAGTCTTAATGTCCCTAGGCAATCTGCCTTCTTCTTCCCCCTATTCAGAGCCTTCCTGGGTTTGCTATGCAATATCCAGGGCTGTTTCTCATTGTAAGAAGGAGATCCTCGAGGCGCAGCACTGCTCCAACTTGGCCAGAACTAGAAGTTCAAATACACATTTTTTTTTAAACATTGAAAACCAACAAACCTTGAAGTCAAAAAGGAAAAAATAATTTTGCCAATACACAATTTTAATTTTTTATGTCTAAAACATCACATGCAGAATTATTTTCAGCATAATAT
>NW_012139585.1:0-616 GCF_000956105.1 Propithecus coquereli
GGACAATCAGCAAGAAAAAAATAAACCCATTAAAAAGTGGACAAAGGACATGAACAGAAACTTTTCAAAAAAAGACAGACTAATGGCCAACAAACATGAAAAACTGCTCAACATTTTTAAACATCGGAGAAATGCAAATCAAAACTGAAAATGGCTTTTATCAAAAAGTCCCAAAACAACAAAGGTTGGCATGGATGTGGAGAGATAGGAACACTCATACACTGCCAGTGGGACTGCAAACTAGTATAATACAACCTCTATGGAAAGTAGTATGGAGATACCTAAAAGAACTAAAAGTAGACCTATCTACCATTTGATCCAGCAATCCCACTACTGAGTATCTACCCAAAGGAAAAAAAGACATTCTCTAAAAAAGACATCTGCACTCAAATGTTTATAGCAGCACAATTCACAATTCCAAATATGTGGAAACAACCCCAAGTGCCCATCAGTACATGAATAGATTAATAAAATGTATATACCATGGAGTACTACTTAGCCATAAAAGAATGATGAACTACCTAGTGTATTATCCTGGATGGAGCTGGAGCCCATTCTTCAAAGTGAGGTATCACAAGAATGAAAAAACAACCACATGTACTCACCATTAAATTGG
>NW_012139585.1:11750-12274 GCF_000956105.1 Propithecus coquereli
CAAGCAGCCTCACTTCCTAGAGGTGGGCCTGGAAGTTCCAGAAGTGCTGGCCCTGGCTTCAGGGGCAGAGAGATCTGGCTCCCCTGGCTCATGGTGGGGAACAGACTACCCAGCCCTCTGGGCTCAGCCTTGGTGACAGGAGCCTCCCCTTCCCGGCCTCCACCTTACCCTCTGGCGTGACCGGGAGCGTGCCCAGGAGTCACCCGACCATGGCCCACGGAGGAAGAAGGTAAGGTGCAAGAAGAATCAGAAGCCAGGAGAGGAAGGCTACAGAGTGCAGGGGCTCCCTACGAGGTGACCTCCCTGTGCACAGCGCCCCCTCCAGCCTAGGGGAAGGGTTGTGGCCCCTACATGGAGGGCGGGGCCCGGGAAAGCAAAGCCCTCTTGCCAGAAGGTCGCTACCGCGCCGTGCAGGTGACCAGCCTGCGCGCCATCCCTCTGGAATTCTAAAGAAAGGAAGTGTGTGATCTAAGTAGGAAGCAGAACTTAGCAGAAGGAGCTCTGGGTGCTGTGGCTCCCCCATT
>NW_012139586.1:0-1603 GCF_000956105.1 Propithecus coquereli
TCAGCATTCCCATATGAAGGGAAAAATCACAGGGGTTATTGCATATGTTTGTCATATGGATTAAAGAAGATAATGCATATAAAATGCCCCACAAAGCATAACTATTATTATTTTGATAAGTGACGAACATTTTGTAAGATAAATATTATCTTTTCTTGTTTTAAAGTAATGAGGAAGCTAAGTCTCAGAAACATATACACTAGTTCTTCAGTGTCTGTGGGGGATTGGTTCCAGGACCTCCCTCAGATACCCAAACCAGCAGATGCTCAAGCCCTTGATATAAAATGGGGTAGTATTTGCATAACCTATGCACATCCTCTTATATACTTTAAATCATCTCTAGATTACTTGTAATACCTAATGCAATGTAAATACTATGTGAATAGTAATTGTACTGGGGAGCTACTTAGGGAATAATGACAAGATAAAAGTCTATGTGTTCAGTACAGATGTAATATTTATTCAAATATTTTCAATCTGTGATTGGTTGAATATGCGCACGCAGAACCATGGATACAAGGGGCTGCCTGAGCTAACTTGCCAAAGATTTGAAGCTGAGCTTTAAATCCTAGCCTGTTGAATGTCAAAGTTTTCTTCACTCTAATAGAAAATTACAGTGTGGACTCTTTATACGAACTGTGGCTGAATTGAACAGTTTGGTATAGATCCTGTTCTTTTCTTATAGTTTTACCATGAGAGAGGAGCTTAAATGATTCAGATGTGTCATTAAAAATATTCTGAACACAGAAAATTCAAATTCAAAAGTTTGCAATTGAAATTCTTATAATTGGATATATCAAGGGAGGGATGAAAACATTATGGAAAGCTGGAACTTCATTTTTGCTTTCTGTTAGATGCTATGGGAATATTTTGTTGTTTCATGCCTGTTTAGAGCTGGTACTTTTTAGACTGACAGCCTAATGGATGATACTACAAAATACATAAAGAAATTTCATGTCTGTCTTATTTGGGCATATGGAAAAATGTGCATAAACGTGAAATTGGCTACAAATATGTTGGTTTTATAAGTAAAAAGAAAATCACTATGAACTATATGGCTCATCTATATAAACCTACTTCCAAATGACACACTGGAGGTCATGAAATATTCACCTAAAATTATCATTTTTACATAAATGTTCCCAAATTTCTGCTAAATCACAGTTGAATTTAGTTCACTTTTTGGTTCAGCACCATTTGCCTTAAAGTGAATTAAGAGAATTCAATGTTACTTAATTGAGAATTAAGTAACATTGTAAGTACTAAATTCTATTTATTACTTAAATGCTTAATTTATTATTATTAATAATATTTATTAAGTATTTATTACTTAAATACTTAAATTACTTAAATTAGCAGCTTTGATCCTGTATCAGTATTATAAAGTTATTCATATCTTAAGATCCATTCTCTCTGATTTTTGATATTTGGATATTTTAAAGAAATTATGTAAAAGATTTGACTATTCTTTGGGAGACTTCATTTAAAATAGTAGCACCATCTTCATATAAAAAAATCAGCGGCCAGGCACGGTGGCTCACACCTGTAATCCTAGCACTCTGGGATGCCGAGGCAGGAGGATTGCTTGAGGTCAGGAGTTCGA
>NW_012139586.1:3003-4963 GCF_000956105.1 Propithecus coquereli
CCCTTGAAATTCCACTGTCATTTTAGGTATCTTATTATCAGGAACATAAGGTATCTTATTATCAGATAATAAGGTACCTTATTATCAGGAACAAATTAAGAACCTTGAAATTTATGGGGCTTGTCTAAGGATAAGAAATACCTATAGGTCCCTAGTGAGACCTTAATTCATCAGAGAACAACTCTACTCTCATAAAGGAAGAAAGTATGAGTTAAACCTGTGCTTCTAAAACTTTAATGTGCAAAGGAATGACTAGAAATTGTAAAGACTAAAATATTAATATTATCTGGCCATCTACAGAAAGTTTGCCTACCTCTTGTTCTAGATCAGCGCTTTTTAAACTTTAATGAACAAATCAGTCTTCTGGGGATGTTGTTAAAATGTACATTCTGATTCAGTGGATCTGAGCCCAAGATTCTTATTTCTAATTAGCTCCCAGGAGATGTTGCTGGCCGGCTGGCAGGCTGGCCACCTGAGGTTCTGTTTGCAATACAGAACCTCAGGCCCCGGGGTAGGCCCACAGACTTGGCAGCGTCTTTCACCAGGATTCACAGGTAATCCTCATGCCTATTATGGATGACACCAGAAACACTGGTACAGACTACAAAAAGAAGTATGGCTTTTGACTTCAGACACAGCTCCATTGGAATTCTACTTTCATTTATTAGGCATAAGAATGCAGCATGCAATTTGAGCTCTCCAAACCTCGTCTTTTTCATCTCCAAAAATACTTTGTCCACTCACATCACAACCTTGTCGTGAAAATCAAATGTGACAATGGAAAAAATTTGTGAAAAATAACTGGTGCATATTGACGGCTTACCATATGTAAGCCACTGCTGTGAATAACTTACAAAGAAATTGAGGTTCAGAGTGGGGAAACAACTTGCTTAAAGTCACATAGCTAGCTAGAGAAGGGTGGAACTGGTATTTGTTCTTGGCCAGCAGTTGCCTGGTCCTGCACTCTATGACCACATAATAGCGCCACCTCAAAGGCCTCCCAGGACTATTCAAATGTCTATGTTGATGATTTCTACTTTTTCTTTTGTGAACATATTCCAAAACACATCTCCATGCACAATGAAAGAAATCTGCAATCTGGGCCAATAAGAAAACTGCTGCAAACCTTAGTATACACACACTTGACCTTACCAAAAAAGTCAAAAAGCAATGGAGTAAATCCAAAGTTCTCCTAAGCAATATCCTATGTTAGAGCAACTTTGTTTGACGAAGATTATGCTTCCAGAAAGCTAGGAATGGTTAGCTTATATGGTGATTAAATCAAATACTGGAGGAGATAGCAGTGTGGAAGTATTAATACTTCAATTAGTTTCCTTGTCTTTCAAATTGGTCTCCGGGCAGTTTTGGCACCAGAGCCTCCATCTGGTTATGATCTCCCTTGGCTTTTGAGGGCTTTTTCAGTCCTTGCTGTTTTGCCCAGCAGGAAGTTCCCACCCCTACTACTCATTTTCATTTTTCCTTCTTGCCCTAGTAGAGGTCACAGTCCTTGAAAGCTTTCTTTGGAAGAGCACTTTATAAGAGATGCAACAGCATCCTCTACTGACCATGACTTATAATGTCAAAGGGGCACCAACTCACTTTAATATTTGAGCATGATTTGGGTCACTCCTGCTTTAGTGCGCTTATCAGTGTTTTTTCTTTCCTCATTTTATGCTGATTTGGGTATTAAAATGAAACACCGATGTTTAAACTCAATTTGAACAGTAAAATAAAATGGCTTTCAGCAGAACAGTATACCAGGTGTTGGTGTGAAAAGCCTATACAGTTGACCCTTGAACAATACAGGGGTTAGGGATGCTGACCATCCTCCGTGCAGTCAGAAGTCTCCTTTGACACCCCAAAAACTTATCTACTAATAGCCTACTGTTGACCAGAATCCTTACCAATAACATAAACAGTCAAATAACTCATATTTTGTATTTTATATGTATTATATACT
>NW_012139587.1:0-347 GCF_000956105.1 Propithecus coquereli
AATGGTGAAGATAACAGGAGCTCAAGGCTCAAGCAATTCTTTTGAAATACGGTTGCAGTGGAGTGGGGAGGGAGGATTCAGAGGAAAAAATAATAACATGAAATAAGATGCTGAGATAGCATCAGGCTCAAGAAAGGACAAAAGGTAAAGTTGCTGAATTTAAATGACCTGGATTTTGTTTTTTATAAAAGTATAAAAATATCTGAAGAAAGGCTTCATTTTATATTTAACCTATAAAAAAAAAGTGCTTGTTTATTTTTGGGACTCAGCTTTTGCAAAGCTTGTGCCTTAAATTTTTTCTCTCTAAAGCAGACTTTTTAATCATTTTAGTTCCCTTTCCATGTGAA
>NW_012139587.1:5532-6553 GCF_000956105.1 Propithecus coquereli
TTGAACAGGTGCTTCTCCAAGCTTCAGTTTTTTCATCTAAAAATAGAGAAAAGAGTAGTACCTCCCTCAAAAAGTGGTGGAGATTGGTTGAGAGAGTCTATGTAGAGCTCTTAAAACAGTGCCTGGATATAGAAGAGCTAAGTAGTTTCTATTATCTTAACTAGAAAAAAAAAGGCATTTGCTCCCTTGATGCCAAGTAGCTTCTTTAGTGAATTTCACCTGATTTTTCCCTATCCCTTTTTTTTTTTTTTTGCATTTGTTCTGAGCATGATCCTCTTTATTCCAATAAATTTATATTTTGTGCATAATTGATATGACTAAGGTCAAGAAAAATGTGCTTTGGTTGATGGAAGAAGAAGGCAACCCCTAAATGCACAGCAACATCTGCAGAAGTGAACCACTGCTCCCTGTGTCCACTCCTTTCCACCGCCCTTCTGTTCTATGAACTTAAGGTTAGACTCAAGCCACTCCAGAAAATGACCATGTAGTCACTGTAGACAATTCGTCTAAAATCATTATAAGCTGTTTATGTTTGGAGAGAGGCATCCCCTCTTGCAGTGATAATGACAGTTAGATGAGAGGATTACAGTGATTACATCTTTGGCATATACTATAAACAATGTCTGCTCCAATTCCATGAAGCCATAGACTTGCAGTCAATGGCTTGGGGAAATAGATTTTGAAATAGTACAGTTTCTGGCCATTACTATGTTATCTTTTTTCCCAAACTTTTATTTGTTTATTTAGGCCAGGGAACAAATGGTAAGTTGTACACGGAGCTTAACTGTTTCCCTCAATGCACCTCCCCCATCATCTTTTAATGGATTCAGCCAAGTGGAAATGTATGATGAATACAACCATGGCCAGGGGTGATGGGGAAGAAGAGCATTTGAGGAAAGGGGATATTACGTCAGTCTCCAAACTCAGATGAAATCTTCTAAGAGTATCCCAGAGACTGGATTTGTGAGTCTGGTAAAACAGACAGACAAAACGCCTACTCTTCCCAGAGGGGGTTTATTTG
>NW_012139588.1:0-1105 GCF_000956105.1 Propithecus coquereli
CTTATATGGGCATGGTTCATGGTGCCCCCAAAACACTTACAACAGTAACATCAAAGATCACTGATCACAGGTAACTGTAGCAGATATAATAATGGGAAAGTCTGAAATATTTCAAGAATTATCAAAATGTGACACAGACAGGAAGTGAGCACACGCTATTAGAAAAATGGTGCCAACAGACTTGCTCCATGCAGGGTTAACACAAACTTTCAATTTCTAAAAAATGCAATTATCTGCGAAGCACAATAAAACAAAGCACAATAAAATGAGGTATGCCTGTACATGAACACACATAAATTATATACACTGACTTTACAGACTCATAAAGTAACTCCTGGTATGCACAGTGAACTCTGATATGTTCTGTACTGTTCTAGTACGCCTTTTATTTGAAAAAAAAAAGCTAGTCACAATCTATTGCTTGAGAAAAACTGATCTATTTTATGTCCTCCAGAAATCGTTGTTCAAGGTTAGTTGAAATTCTTATGCAAAGATCCTGGTGTAATACAGAGTTCGGAACCTGACCCCCAAGATTCTGGTGCCTCAGGTAGTGGTCAGGATCGTGTATTTTTGAAGGTATTCCAGGTGATTCATCATCACCATAGAAGACCCGGCCCACATGGACGCCAGGGTACTCTTTGCAGGACAGCATTGGCCAAGTCTCACATACAATGGGTGGTGAGGACACTGTACTGAAACTGGGAATTCACAAACCAGGGGCGTCTTTTAGGAAGACAGCTTAAAACAACCTTGAGTTTTGACAGAAGCATCCAAACACGGGGGACAGCACTCTGATGGCGGTTGGCAAGACAGTCAGGCACACTTTAGAAAGAAGCAAACCTTTCTTCAGCACTGAAATGGGACACTAAAGATCCTCTTGGCTGGGCATTATAAATAAGGAAAGCATGGTTTGCAGAGGCCAAAGTTGGGGCAGGGATCTAAAATGAGCTTTCCTACTCCACAGGGGATGGGAAAGAGAGTAAGGAAAACAATTGTCTGGTCAGCTTTTTGCAGAGTAAACCAAAAAAGAACAAAAAGACAGAAAGAAATTACAGATAAAGAAAGCAAATCCACCTCATCCCTCCCGACCCCACACACACACACA
>NW_012139588.1:11110-11493 GCF_000956105.1 Propithecus coquereli
TTTTCATCCAAAATAAATTTCTCATCATTTTACTTTCTTCCTCCAAGTCAAGTTTTAAAGGCATTACATTTAACACACCAATTTTTTAAAACAGTAAAAGGAAAAAAATCATAACTGCAGATTTGAAATCAATAAGTAAGTTGAAACGATTTAAGATGTGTTTCATTACCTAAGGTATTTCCTTCGCCTCAGTCAGAAATAAATAGAACATACCCTTGTCTCCACACGTACATTGACTGATGTCACAGACAAATCAATGAGGTCCTGTATCATCAAACTGAAATATAACAGTTTAATTCATCCATTAAAAAATAATTAGGTGAATTAGAGTGACAATGGAATTGATTTCTGGTTTGTATTATGGTAGGTTTTCATCCATTCTG
>NW_012139589.1:0-913 GCF_000956105.1 Propithecus coquereli
ATTTCATAAATTTATTAGCCATTTTATTTCCTCATATTAATTACATCATATAAAATTCATACCTTTTGATTATTTATTTATATAGTGTTTTTTATTCACTGTTTAAGTTGCTTATGTAGTATCTACTGAAGAATGAGGAGGTTCATAAATTTGGAAAGGAGAGTTTTATTTCTTATAAATGATTGCAGCCTGCAGCCTGGCTATCTTGCCCTCTGGAAAGCATAGCCTCTGGCCAGAAGCTGAGAGCAATCACCTCAAGGGAGGGAGAAAAAGGAAAAGGAATTTATGCTGAGTAGGATGGCTGAATATACATATTTAACAAGCTGCAGGAGTCATGAATACTTACAAAAGGAGACACATACCCTGTGCAATTGAGCTTCATGGCCCTTCATGGGACCCATATTCAAAAAATGGCGGAATTAGTGTAATCCAAGAGTGTAGTTTTCATCTCTCTGACATCAAAGAGTGAAGCAAAGGCCTTGAAAATCCTCTTCGCGTAGCCTCCACAGACTGGTCAGAACCATTCCATGGCCAGTGTTCTCTAATCAGTAAGGAATGCTGATTAGTTGTTGTGCCAAAACCACTAAAAGGGAGGAGCAGTCAGGAGGTTGGTTGAAATCAGCAATGGAGCAAGTCTTTCCAAAGGATTGGTTTCTGTTTAACCCTTAGCGAAGAAAGCCTAATGGTGATTAGCAAGGAAGCAGGTATTAGGAGGCATGTCCAACCTTCCCATCTGTCATGGCTGGGAACTCAGTTTTAAGGTTTCCCTAGGGTCCCTTGGCCAAGAAGGGATTTGTCCTGTCGGTTAGGGGGCTTAGGATTTTATTTTTATTTCTCAACAGTCTGCCATTTTTCATAAATGATTTCTTCAAGTTTGACTTTTGCCTCTTAAAGTTAAGTAATTTTTTTTTTT
>NW_012139589.1:13108-14655 GCF_000956105.1 Propithecus coquereli
TAAAGTTAAATTTAAAAGAAAGTGGAAAATATCTAGATATCTCTCACAGATTGTTTCATGAGGCCCTCCTGTGCAGAGACGCATTGGTCTCCTATTTAGGCATGTGTTTATCCTGGCCTCCTTAACCTTTATCAGCCTACGGCATTTATTCCTGCAATTCTGTTAACTGCTAGATCAAGGACCTATATTTTACTGGAATCATAGCTTAACTTCTTTCCAGATATTTCTTGGAGAGTATAATCTGAAACTACCTCCTGATATTTGTTAAACCTTGGGTCATAAATAATAATATACGTGTTTTAAAGCGGAAGTTTGTTTTTACAACAAATATTTTTTTTTATTTCAGCATATTATGGGGGTACAACTGTTTAGGTTACATATATTGCCTTTGCCCCACCTGAGTCAGAGCTTCAAGTGTGTCCATCCCCCAGACGGTGCGCACCGCACCCATTAGGTGTGTATATACCCATTCCCTCCTTCCCCTCCCACCTGCCTGACACCCGATGAATGTTACCACTATATGTGCACTTAAGTGTTGATTTGTTAATACCAATTTGATGGTGAGTACATGTGGTGCTTGTTATTCCATTCTTGGGATACTTCACTTAGTAGAATGGACTCCAGCTCTATCGAGAATAATACAAGTTGTTTTAAGCCATGGAATCTTTTGTTCAACGAAAGCTTACAAGGAAGCCCATAATATAAAACAGATAAAGCTGAATTACTCTGATGGAAGTTGTAGCATCACTGTCTCACCCTTTCCACCACTCACACACAACCCCTGATTGGGGCCTGGGAGTGGATTTTGAGATCTCGAACTCCTTATGTCTCCATGGGGCAATCTGAAAATCACTCTCCTTGGATCAAGAAAGATTATCAAAGAGCCAGTTAATGCAGAGTCCACCATTTGTCTCTTCCTTCCCACCCATGCAAATGGCTTATAGAGAGCTACGCTCCATCATCATATATTGAGAGGCAGTGCTATGAAAAGTGTGGCAATATTTACTCTCAGGATGTTGTTGAGGAACTTAATAATCTAGCACCATCAAATTGGTATTAACTGATCAACACTCAAGTGCACATATAATAACATTCATCATCGGATATCAAGCAGATGAGGGGGAAGGGGTACATACACACCCAATGAGTGCAGTGCGCACCATCTGGGGGATGGACACGCTTGAAGGTCTGACTCGGGTGAGGCAAAGGCAATATATGTAACCCAAACATATTTACTCCCGTAATATGCTGAAATTAAAAAAAAAATTAAATAATAATAATACTCTGTTCTTTTTCTAAGGACAATGCTGTCAGGTTTTAGAATCAAGAGTAGCTTTTCTTCCCCTAAGCAACTGGTTTGTTTTAACTTATATTTAATTGCTTCCTTGTATACTGGCCTAAATTATTTATCTCTGCCAATGATCTTATTGGAATGATATGAGAAAGGAATGAAATCTTAATCATCTTTTCTTTATATTCCTCCCTATAAGTTCTATATGCTTTTAGGACAAGCATTCTCTTATTCCTCTTTAAATCCCTAAAGGATA
>NW_012139590.1:0-1107 GCF_000956105.1 Propithecus coquereli
CGCCCTGGGTAGAGTGCAGTGGCGTCATAATGGCTCACTGCAACCTCATGCTCACGTGATCCACCCGTCTCACCTTCCTGTGTAGCTGGGACCACGGACAAGTGCCACCCCATATTCCCCTACTTCTCGCAATTAGAACTACGTAGATAAACATGTGTCTCTTTAAGCTTGGGCAGCTGAAAACCACAGAGCCAAATTTGACTTTCAAACATACCAGCTCTGTAAGCCTTTATGGCAGGTCCTTTTGGGTTCTCTTTCTGATCTTTTCTTGCTTTTGACTCTTACTTAAATATTTTCCTAGACTTGATTGTTTATCACAATTTACTTCTCACCGTTATTTTTATTTACTATTTGTGTTATTATTACAAGGCATTGGAAATCCTTTATGGAAGAAGATTATTTATAAACAAACTCTCCTGAGACCTCTGCTGATAAATGAGTTGATGTTGTAATTATTACTGCATCATACAATCAGGTTGAGAACTCAATGGAGGGCAACCAAGCTCCTTGCAGATAAAGTGAGATTTTCAAATGATAAACCATTGCAAGTGCTTGAGTAATGTCCTGGGGCTTTCAACCTCATCACCTGCTGGACCTGGCCATTGAAAGGTTAATGCAAAATCATACATCCTGAAAACTAAAAGTGAAATTCCAAAAAGTTAAAATTGACTAAATATAATCACAGGAAATATGCACAACACAAAGGGCGGCCAAAAAAGAGTCACAGCTGTTGATAACTTTAGAATGAAGGAAAGTGAACTTCCTAAAACGCAGCCCTGAAATTGCCCAACAATGTCAACTGCATGCAGCTCCATTCCTCCATTTGCCCACCTTTTGTTTTTCATCGATATGGCTCAGTTCAAGGACTCATGCAACCCAATTCAAGGAAAGTGGCTTATCTTCACCTTTTCGTTGTTGTCCTGACTTCTTGAATACTGAATCAGGAATCCCAGTGAGCTGATGTCAAGTTGAAAAGATCACACGCAGAATCCGCGACAGTAATCTGCTTGCTATACAACCTGCTTTCACCTATGGACTTATGTCTATAAATCTTGTAGCATCCTACAGTCTCTAAAAATCTACAAGGAACAAAAAGTCTTTTTTTTT
>NW_012139590.1:1842-3388 GCF_000956105.1 Propithecus coquereli
GGGTACTAGAGAGACATTTAATTTTACCAATAAAAGTGTTTCCCAAACACAGAGATTTCCCAATATGATGGACTTTTAAAAATTTGCCATTAAAAACTGCAGCTTTGGTTGCATTTTCACAAACACAGGCACAAATGGATTGGCAAGAACTGACTTAGAATCACAGAGCTGGAGGGGAGAAACCAAACAGCTTAGTTTTTTCACACGACGGATAAGAATAAAGAGACTTGGCCATCCTCAGCTATCTTGAACTTCTCTGTCCAGGCTCCCAATCCGATGACTTTTCTGCATGTCACAGAGACACCAACCGTACAGTCTGTCACGTGCTCTCTGCCCTCCTCTTCCTACGGGTAGACCGAGATGCTGAGGTGCATGGAATTCCGTGAGGGCAGAACCTATACAACGACCCACAGGACTTGGGTTGACCCACGACTTGTATGAATGTCGAAGGGAGGAGTAAGAAGAGAAAAGGAATGAGAGAGCGTTGTCATGGGAACACCAAGGCAAATCATAAGATGAAAAAGATTTGAAACCCATTCTGTTATCTCAGGCTTTATTTATTCAAGTAATAAATCAAGACATCTGTGTCAAAACCAGTGCAGCGTAAAATGAACTAAGGATAAGCTTTTCAATCCAATCAATACTGTCTTCTAAATACCAGAATCTTTTTAAAAATGAATGCTTCACTGCACATTTGATCTATATTACTGGTAAAATTACTAGATGAGCATTTGTGCATGCTCTCTCTTTGTTCTAGTTTCTTTTAAAAATTCCGCATTACTCACCAAGAAGGATTACTATAAAGACAGAATTGTTGAGAATACTATTTCATGAGCAGAACAGTTTCTAAATGTATGATAGGTCAAAACAAGTCAACCAGGCTTGGGTAATGAAATGCTTACCCCAGATAAGGTATTAATAAATGAATGCTGCCTAAGGGTTAAGTAGACCAGGAGGTCAGTGTTCAACTCACAGAAGGGAATTTCATTTAACTATAATCTGGTCCAAGAAGGAAATATCAATCATTGGAGGGCAGACAGCTTGCAATACTGGTCTTAAAATTCCGTGGTGGGAATTTGTGTTACTGCTCAAGGAAGGCACTAACTCTTTCATATCTCTGGATTCGTAGCTCCCCACTGAAGTTCTAGTTCTTCCTAAGAAAGGTAAGCCCCCTCTATATGTAAGTTTCCTATAGCGAAGTCACTTGACAAAATAATTAATCTTGAGAGACAAGCTGAGCTCAAAGAAATTAAATCGTTTTAATACTTTTATTTCATTAAACAATGCATTCCCTTTCTGGATTCATAGACTCATCATTAGGATAGAATGTTAGACCCGGAAAGACCTCCAAGAGCAAATAAGACAAGCTGGCTTTGTTCAATGAACTGGCAGAGGCCACACAGTTGGCAGAACTGGAGCTTCCTTTTCATCTCTTGACTGAAACAAAGACGTTCTACAAAAAATTTAATGCAGTTTACAGACTTACATCTCAGACATTAGTTTGATTTTAAGGAATAACAATCCAAGACACAGAGAGTTAAAACTA
>NW_012139591.1:0-363 GCF_000956105.1 Propithecus coquereli
TTTAAGGAATTTATTATCAATTCTAGGAGTCTCTTGGTGGAGTCTTTAGGCTTTTCTAGATATAAGATCATATTGCAGGTAAACAGGGACAGTTTGGCTTCCTCTTTGCCAACTTAAATGCCCTTTATTTCTTTTTCTTTCCTGATTGCTCTGGCTAGGACTTCCAGTACTATGTTAATAGGAGTGGTGGGCATCTTATCTTCTTCCAGATCTTAGGGGGTGTGCTTTCAACTTTTTCCCATTTAGTGTGATGTTGGCTGTGGGTTTTTATATATGGCTTTTATTATTTTGAGGTATGTTCCTCCTATGCCTAGTTTGTTGAGGGTTTTTATCATGAAGGGGTGCTGGATTTTATTGAATGCT
>NW_012139591.1:6125-6870 GCF_000956105.1 Propithecus coquereli
ATTTCCTGACTTAGATATAAATTGCCATCTGGCACATAATTTTTTCAGGCTTAAGAACTTCCTTTAATATCTTTGTAGCATCAGTTTGCTGGCAATGAGTTCTCTCAGCTTTTTAGTCTGAAAATGGGTTTATTTTGTCTAAAGTTTTGAACAATGTTTTCACTGGATAAAGAATTCTAGATTGACAAGTCTCCACCCTCCATCATCACACGATTCCATTGTCTTCTTATTTGCATTGTTTCTGATGAGAAGTTGGTGGTGTTCTTATTACTGTTCTCTGGCATATATTTTTTTTCCTCTGGCTGCTTTTAAGACTTTCCCTTTATCACTGACTTTCAGCAACTTGGTTATGATATATCATGGTGTGGTTTTTATATGTGAGTATGTGTCTGTTCCTTGGTTTATGGTTTGTTGAGCTTATTGGATCTGTATGTATTTTACATTTCAAAAAATTTCAACTATTACTTCTGTAAACTTTCTTTTCCCAATCTCTCTCTGCTTGCTTTTTTTATTTCAGCATATTATGGGGGTACAGATGTTTAGGTTACGTATGTTGCCCTTACCCCTCTCCCCCCCAAGTCAGAGCTTCAAGAGTGTCCATCCTCCAGATGGTGCACACTGAACTCATTACGTATGCATATACCCATCCCCTCCTCCCCCCTCCCACCTCCCTGACACCCAATAAATGTTATTCTTATATGTGCACTTAGGTGTTGATCAGTGAAACCAATTTGCTGTGAGTACA
>NW_012139592.1:0-332 GCF_000956105.1 Propithecus coquereli
CTTCTTTTGATGATGTTTTGTAGTTTTCAGTGTACAAGTCTTTCAGCTCCTTCGATAAAATTATTTCCTAGATATTTTATTGTTTTAGATACTATTGTAAATGGAATTATTTTATTTCCTTTGTGGATTGTTCATTGCCAGTGTGATGAATCCCAACTAATTACTATATGTTGGTCTTTTATCTTGGATCTATGCTACATTTTTTATTAGCTTTAGTAGTTTTGTTTGTGTGTGTGTATGTGTTCTCTGAACTTTCTAATATACAGAATCAAATCATTTACAAATCAGGAAATATTTAGTTCTTGATTTCCTATTTGTATGCATTTCATTTA
>NW_012139592.1:482-2031 GCF_000956105.1 Propithecus coquereli
AGGCCATTGGGATTTTTTACAGGAATTGCATAAATCTGAAGATTAATTTGGATACTATTGCCATCTTAACAATACTAAAGTCTTCCAATCCATGAACAGTGTGTTCTTTCCATTTACTTAGGTCTTCTTTAACTTCTTTTGATGATGTTTTGTAGTTTTCAGTGTACAAGTCTTTCAGCTCCTTGGATAAAATTATTTCCTAGATATTTTATTGTTTTAGATACTATCGTAAATGGAATTATTTTATTTCCTTTGTGGATTGTTCATTGCCAGTGTGATGAAGCCCAACTAATTACTATATGTTGGTCTTTTATCTTGGATCTATGCTAAATTTTTTATTAGCTTCAGTAGTTTTGTTTGTGTGTGTGTGTGTGTTCTCTGAACTTTCTAATATACAGAATCAAATCATTTACAAATCAGGAAATATTTAGTTCTTGATTTCCTATTTGTATGCATTTCATTTATTTTTCTTGCCCAACTGTTTTGTGTAGAACTTCGATTATAATGTTGAATAGTAGTGGTAAAAGTGGGCATTTTTGTCTTGTTCTTATATTAGCAGAGAAGATTTTACTCTTGGATATAATGTTAATATGTGGGATTTCCATAAATGTTTTTTATCATGTTGAGGAAGCATCTATTCTTAGTTTGCTGAGTATTTTCACTATAAAAGTGTGGTGCATTTTGTCAAGTGCTTTTTTCCATATCTATTGAGACTTGGAGATTGTGTATATGTGTGTGTGTGTGTGTTGTCCTTAATTCTATTAATGTGGTATATTACAATGATTTATTCTCATATCCTGAATCACCTGTTGCAGGTTGAATTATATCCCTTCAAAATTTCATAGGTCGAAGCTTAACTTCCAGTACCACAGAAAATGACTATCTTTGGAGATAGTGTCTTTAAAGCAGTAATTAAGTTAAAATGAGGTAGTTAGAATGTGCTCCAGTCCAGTCGGACTGGTGTACTTACAAAAAGAGGATATTAAGGCACACATAGGGACACCAGGGGTGGGTATGCACAGAGGGGTGACCGTGATAAGAGACATGAAGAAGGAAACCATCCACAAGTGAAGCAGAGAAGTAGCAGAGGAATCCAACCCTGCTCGTTTCTTTATCTTGAACTTCTAGCCTCCAGAACTGTGAGAAAATGTTTTTTTTGTTTTCTTTCACCTGGTATGTGTCATTTTGTCATGGCAGTCTTAGCAAACATTGACCATCCTTGGATCCTGGGATAAATCCCACTGAGTCATTTTGTATAATCATCTTAACATGCTGTTGGATTTGATTTGCTAGTATTTTCTTGAAGGTTTTTATGCCTATATTCATGAGAGATATTCATTTGCAGTTATCTTTTATTTTAGTATCTTTGTCTGGGTTTTGTCAGAGTAATTCTAGTCCTATAGAATGTGCTGTGATGTATTTCCTCTCTTTATATTTTTGTTTGGGTAGGAATGGTGATGAAGGTTTGGAAGAATTCACCAGTGAAAGCATGGGGTGTTAGCATTTCTTTTTTGGGAAGTTAATGATTACTGACTCAATGTGTTTTCTT
>NW_012139592.1:2856-3762 GCF_000956105.1 Propithecus coquereli
ACATGGAACATCTTTTTTCATCCTTTTACTTTCAATCTATTTGTGTGTTTGAATTTATAATGAGTCTCTTATAGACAGCGTTTATTTTCTTAATCTATTATGCTGATAACTGCCTTTGATTTCAGAATTAAGTAATTACTTTAAATTTAAAGTAATTATTGATAAAGGAAGAACTTCTGCCATTTTGCTATTTGGTTTCTATATAACAGGCCTTTTTTATCCTCTATTTCCTCTATCACTGCCTTCTTTTGTGTTTAGTTCATTTTTGTTGGAAAATTTTTGATTCACTTCTCATTTCTTTGGTGTATATATTTTTGATGTGTTTGCTTAGTGGTTACAATGATGATTGCAGTTAATATTCAAATTTATAACAATCTGGTTTGAATTGGTAACAACTCATTTTCAATTTCATGAAATAATTCTGCTCCTATCCATCCCTTTCTCCCACCCCTTTAGACTGTTATTGTTATAAATCATATTTTTATATATTATATGCCTACTAACATAGATTTATACTGATTTTTTCATGCATTTGTTTTCTAAATAGTTTAGGAAACAAAAAGAGAAGTCACAACCTAAAATGCAATGATTCTACCTTTTATACTTATGCAGTTGCTTTTGCCAATGATCCTTGTTTCTTTGTATGGCTTTGGGTTATTATCTAGTGTCTTTTTTTTGGCCTCAGGACTCCCTTTATCATTTATTATAGGCAATTGTACAATTACCAAAGTAACATAGTGTTTGTTTATCTGGGAATTTCTACTTCAGTTTTGAAGTATAGTTTTGCCCAATATAGAATTATCAGTTCACAGATTTTATTTTTTCTTGAACTCTTTAAATATATCATTCCATTGCCCCCAAGAGTTTTTTCTTTTTTTTTTTCTCTTCTGTCAGATGGAGTCTCGC
>NW_012139592.1:3812-4129 GCF_000956105.1 Propithecus coquereli
TATTTGCTCTGTGGATTATATCTTTAGCTGTGCAGAAGCTTTTTAATTTTATCAAGTCCTATTTATTTATTTTTGTTGTTGCTGCAATTGTCATTGGGCTCTTCTTCATAAATTCTTTGCTTAGGCTGATATCTAAAAGAGTTTTTCCAACATTTTCTTCTTTAATTCTTGTGGTTTCATGCCTTACATTTAAATCTTTTGTCCATCTTGAATTAATTTTTCTCAATGGTGAGAGATGTGGATCTTGGTTCAATCTTCTGCATGTGGCTATCCAATTTTGACTTATCATTTAATATTTGACAATTGTTTATTTTTAG
>NW_012139592.1:4179-4527 GCF_000956105.1 Propithecus coquereli
AGAGTGCCATGGTGTCAGCCTAGCTCACAGCAACCTCAAACTCCTGGGCTCAAGTGATCCTCCTGCCTCAGCCTCCCAAGCTTGGACTACAGGTGCGTGCCACCACACCTGGCTAATTTTTCTATTTTTAGTAGAGATGGTCTCTCACTCCTGTTCAGGCTGATTGAGAACTCCCTACCTCAAACAATCCTCCATCTTCAACCTCCCAGAATGCTAGGATTACAAGTGTGAGACACCGCCCTGGGCCGCCCCCAAGGTGTTTTTTTTTTTTTTTTGAGACAGAGTCTCACTGTGTTGCCCGGGCTAGAGTGTCAGCCTAGCTCACAGCAACCTCAAACTCCTGGGCTC
>NW_012139592.1:7441-8021 GCF_000956105.1 Propithecus coquereli
GGAACTTCACTTAGAAGAATGGGCTCCAGAGCTCCATCCAGGATAATACAATAAGTAGTTCACCATTTTTTATGGATGAGTAGTACTCCACAGTACACATATACCACATTTTATTAGTCCACGCGTGTATTGAGGGGCACTTGCATTGTTTCTACATCCTTGCAATTGTGAATTGTGCAGCTATAAATATTCAAGTGCAGATTTTTTTTTTATAAAGCCATTCTAACTGGCATAAGGTAATATCTCATGATGGTTTTAATTTGCATTTCCTTGATAATTAGTGACATTGAGCATTTTTCATATATTTATTGGCCATTTGTCTATCTTCTTTTGAAAAGATTCTGTTCATGTTTTTTCCCCACTTTTTAATGGGGTTGTTTGTTTTTTCCTTGCTCGTTTGTATGAGTTAATTTTGTAGATTCTGGTTATCAGCCCTTTATCAGATGTATAGCTTGCGAATATTCTCTCCCCTTCTGTAGGTTGTCTATTTGCTCTGTGGATTATATCTTTAGCTGTGCAGAAGCTTTTTAATTTTATCAAGTCCTATTTATTTATTTTTGTTGTTGCTGCAATTGTCATT
>NW_012139592.1:10056-10381 GCF_000956105.1 Propithecus coquereli
ATCTTCTCAAATAAATTTCACAAGTAAAACTAAAGACATTATTATTTTCTAAAAAGAAAACAGAACCATTTTAATTTCTGGTTATAAGAATTGAGAAGAAACCAGCAAAACATATTTTTTTCGTATAGTATAAATCAGAAGAAATTTTAGATAAAGCAAGATATGACTTTTGTGACCAATTTTAATGCCTGTATTTGCATAATGACAATTCATTCTTAAAAATCATAATGTAGGAGTGAAACTATTAGAATTCTAGAGGAAGATGTTGGAAATACTCTTCTAGACATTGGCCTAGGCAAAGAATTTATGAAGAAGACCCCAAAGG
>NW_012139592.1:10431-11192 GCF_000956105.1 Propithecus coquereli
GATAATACAATAAGTAGTTCACCATTTTTTATGGATGAGTAGTACTCCACAGTATACATATCCCACATTTTATTAGTCCACGCGTGTATTGAGGGGCACTTGCATTGTTTCTACATCCTTGCAATTGTGAATTGTGCTGCTATAAATATTCAAGTGCAGATTTTTTTTTTATAAAGCCATTCTAACTGGCGTAAGGTAATATCTCATGATGGTTTTAATTTGCATTTCCTGGATAATTAGTGACATTGAGCATTTTTCATATATTTATTGGCCATTTGTCTATCTTCTTTTGAAAAGATTCTGTTCATGTTTTTTCCCCACTTTTTAATGGGGTTGTTTGTTTTTTCCTTGCTCGTTTGTATGAGTTAATTTTGTAGATTCTGGTTATCAGCCCTTTATCAGATGTATAGCTTGCGAATATTCTCTCCCCTTCTGTAGGTTGTCTATTTGCTCTGTGGATTATATCTTTAGCTGTGCAGAAGCTTTTTAATTTTATCAAGTCCTATTTATTTATTTTTGTTGTTGCTGCAATTGTCATTAGGCTCTTCTTCATAAATTCTTTGCTTAGGCCGATATCTAAAAGAGTTTTTCCAACATTTTCTTCCTTAATTCTTGTGGTTTCATGCCTTACATTTAAATCTTTTGTCCATCTTGAATTAATTTTTGTCAATGGTGAGAGATGTGGATCTTGGTTCAATCTTCTGCATGTGGCTATCCAATTTTGACTTATCATTTAATATTTGACAATTGTTTATTTTTAG
>NW_012139592.1:13460-14148 GCF_000956105.1 Propithecus coquereli
AAGGTTTGTTCCTGGTGGTCTTTATCTTATGGCTCTATTATCCAATTCCTAAGATTCAAGACCATGCTTGAGGTCAGGTAAATTCCCTTGAAGCTATAACTCTTCCTTTTCTATTGATGTACTTTTACTCCTTCCACATGTGTAGACCTTTATATTAATAATAGTAGCCTTTTTATGAGTTGCTTTATAGAACAATGACTTACATTTGTCAACTACTCTATTTTCCAGCCATATTGAAATATGCAATAAATTATTGTTAACTACAGTCGCCTTGTTGTGCTACCAAACACTAAATCTTATTGTTTCAATCTGATTGTGTTTTTGTACCCTTAACCATCATCCCCTCTTTATCCTCCTGCTTCTCACTACCCTTCCCTGCACCCGTAACTATCATTTGACTCTATTTCCATGTTTAAAACACTCTCACTATTTTAAATTTTCATTCTCTGTTTACCAGTAACCTGAAGAGCCTTTGCTACTTGTTGGTCACTTGCATTCCTACTTTTTTGAATTTCCCTTTTTTCCCCAAAACATTCTTTGAGAAAAGCTGTTTCAGAAGCTTTCTACCTGGCTAGACGACTCAGAGGGCATGGAGAAGCTTGTTAACGTGTGTGAGCTGGTCTGAGGTCACTTCATGACACTTTTTCTCACGTAAGGAGGAAGTAAATGAAAATCTGAAATTCTTACT
>NW_012139592.1:16848-17335 GCF_000956105.1 Propithecus coquereli
TGTATTTTATTTACTTTTTTTATCCTCGGTGCCAAGAAGAAGCCTGGAGATTGATTGATGTACAATATTTGTTAACTAAATGAATGAATGTGAGAATTGCTGAAGTCTAGAAAAGAGAATTAATTAATTAATTAATTAATTTTATTAGAGACAAGGTCTTGCTCTATCACCCAGCCTGGAGTGCAGTGGCAAGATCATAGCTCACAGCAGCCTCAGACTCCTGGGCTCAAGCAATTCTCCCCCCTCAGCCTCCTGAGTAGCTGGGATTACAGGTGCCAGCCACCATGCCCAGCTTGAAATAATTTTTTAAGAAAAATACAAAGATTGTCAGACTGGGAAAAAGTATTAATACAATAGGTTCTCCTCTGACAGTCTCTACTGGCAAACTTTGCTCAAGAAAAAGTAAGTTCAGTTCTGATTCTTATAAGATTATGCATAAAACCTCATTATTTAAAAATGAACAGCATTTCTATTTTTAGATTGCTAA
>NW_012139593.1:0-1427 GCF_000956105.1 Propithecus coquereli
ATTATTAGAATATTTTTTAGTATTCTGTTTTAGTTTATGTATTGAGCATTTTACTAATTTTTTATATTTTTTTTGTTAGCGGTTAATCTAAGGATTATAAAATACATACTTAATTTTTCACTGTTCACTTTTTTTTAGAGACAGGGTCTTGCTCTGTCACCCAGGCTGGAGTGCAGTGACATAATCATAGTACACTGTAACCTTAAACTCCTGGGCTCAACTGATTTTCCCACAACAGCCTTCCAAGAAGCTAGGACAAAAAGAGCACATCACCACATCAGGCTAATTTTTAAAATTTTTTGTAGACATAGGATCTTGTTGTGTTGCCCAGGCTGGTCTCAAACGCCTGGACTCAAGCAATCTTCCTGTCTTAGCCTTCCAAAGCACTGGTATTACAGGTGTGAGCCACAATGCTTGGCCTCATTATTAACTTAGAATGAATATTTTTCCATTCAAGTAGAATGTAGAAACTTTACCACATATTAGGTCCTTTTACCCTCCCCTCTTTTAAGTTGTAGTTGTGATAGGTATTACATCTACATACATTGAAAACCACATTAGATTCTTATAATATTTGCTTCCAACCATCATACATATTTTAAGAGTTTAAGAGGGAAATCTGTCTACTATATTCACCATGATATTTACTATTTCTGATCCTCTACTCTCATTGCTGACATTCCAAGTTTTCCTCCGGTGCCAGATTGAATAAAAAATTCAATCTGAAGAACTTCCTTTTGCATTTTTAAGGCCATTTCTCCTGCCAACAAATTCCCTAGTTTTTTTTTTTTTTTAATCTGAGAATGTCTTTGTTTCACCTCCATTCCTGAAGAATATTTTCACTGGATATAGAATTCTGGGTTAACAGTTCTTTCTTCTAGTATTTTAAAAATGTCCCACTGCCTTCTAATCACTGCTTTCTGCATTCTGATAAGAAATCTGCTTTCAGTCATATATTGTTTCCCTATATGTGATGTTTCATTTTCCTCTGGCAGCTTTTAAGATTTTTCGCCTGCCATTAGTTTTCAGAAGTTTGATTATGATATTTCTGGGCATGGGTTTGTTTGCATTTATCCTGTTTGGGTTTCACTGAGATTCATGAATCTCTAAGTTTATGTCTTTGGCCAAATTTGCATGCTTTTTTCCAGTCATTATTTCATAAAATTATTTATCTGAACCATATTCTCTTTATTGTTTTTATGGCAATGCCAAAAATACGAAATTCAACATTTTGGTTTTGCCCACACATCTCTCAATGTCTGTTTTTTTGTTTGTTTCATTTTTGTTTGTTTGTTTCTTTCTTTCTTTCAGTCTTTTTTCAGATTGAATACTTTCTATGGATCTATGTTCAAGGTGACTGACTCATTCCTGTGGCATCTCCATTCTGTTCTTGAATCCACCCAGTGAGGTTTTTTTTTTTTTTTTTT
>NW_012139593.1:1477-3153 GCF_000956105.1 Propithecus coquereli
GTAGAGCTAGATGAACGAAGATCTCAAAAACTAGAAAGAAGAGTTCACATTTTGTCCCAAAGTAAGTATGGGAGATTTTTATAAGAAGAAATGTGGAGTTCTTCACTTTGTATTTAACAAAAAGAGTAGAAAATTTTTGTTTAGGGTCTGAGAATTTAAATATTATCTTTAAGTCATGCTTATATTCATAAATAGATTAAATGGCTTTTAAAAAGTAACATGAGCAGAATCCAAATTAAATTGGCTACACTTTTATTACTTTCTTTTAAAGGCGGTGTACTCTTTTATTATTAGGTATGAATATGTTCCTTATACTTAATTTCCTCTATTCGGATTTCCAGATAAGCTAAGAACATCTCCAAGGAGATAGCAACTTGAAGTATGCTCTGTATGCAAAACTGTGCAGAATAAGCCATACTTGGACTTCATAAAATTTTAGCTTGTGTACATGGAAAAACAATCATTAGATCCAATTATCTTAGACAGACTGATATTTCAAATTCTAATTACAAAGTTTTAGGCTCATTAACACGTGTTTCATTTTATATCTTGGCTACCACATTTTTTTGTTATAATTCATTAAATATGTGAAAAATGAAGATGATCGTAAACTTCATCATATAAGCAAAAGAAAAAAATAGTGCCTGGGTAATGATAACAACACTTTATATTTGCATAGCAACTTCCTTTTAAGGAGCTCAAAACATTTCACAAACATTATCTCATTAATCCTATGAGTACCACAATAAAAAAAAATAATTTCTTAGATCTCTTAGAGTGGGAAATTGATGCATTACATGGTTCCAGTTTCTTTCCTGTGTGGCACATTGAATTATGAACACATGAATTAAAATATTCATATTCATTTATTATTATTTTAAAATTTATATACAGTAAAATTGACCTCTTTTGGTATACATTTCTATGAGTTTAACAATGTAGATTAGTATAATTACCACCACATTCAGGATACAAAACAGTCCTGTCACTCCAAGAACTTCTTTGGGCTATTCCTTTGGCATCATCTTCCACATTTACCTCTGGAAAACACAGATATGCTCTCCATCCCCACTATTTTGCCTTTTTCAGAATTTCATATAAATGGAATCATAGGGTATATAATATTTTGAAGTTTGCTTCTTTCTCTGAGCTTGGTGCCTTTGAGATCCATCTGTGTTGTGTGTGAATCGATAGTACATTTCTTTTTATTGCTAAGAAGTATTCCATTGTATCGATGTATCCAGTTTATGTTTATCCATTAACCTATCACAAGATATTTAGGTTATTTCCAGTTTAGGTTGATTATTAATAGAGCTGCTATATGTGTGTTTGTGTGTGTGTATACATTTTTTGTGTGAAAATAGTTTCATTTCTCTAGGTTAAATACTCATGAGTGGGATTGCTGAGTTATTATATGGTAGGTGCATTTTAACTTTATAAGAAACTGACGAACTGTTTTCCAGAGTGTCAGTACCCTTTTGAATTCCCTTAGCAATGTATGAAAGTCCTAATTTCTTTATATTATTAGCAGCATTTAGTCACTTAAAAAATTTTTATTTCAACTGTTCTAATTCATTGTGTGTGGTATGTCATTGTGGTTTTCACTTACATTTTTAGAATGGCTAATGATGCTAAGTATCTTTCATGTGTTTATTTTTCATCTGTATATCTCCTTT
>NW_012139594.1:0-1497 GCF_000956105.1 Propithecus coquereli
TTTGCCTATTTTCCTGGTCTAATTTATCCTACTGTGGTCAATTTCAAGCTATCAGTGTGACATCTCTGAATGTGGAGTTGGGGAAAGATGTGTACAGTCTAGTCTCCGGAGCCATGGGACCAGCTCCAGTGTACCACTGGTTGCATTGCACGAAATGGAAGTAATAACAGTGAAAGCTCATTCCCCACAAAGTCTCACCCTTTGTCCCACAGTTCTCCCTCAATATGAACAGAGTGATGGGTGCAAGGTTAGAGGGTCTTCTTGGGATATTTGGCTGATCCAATCTTAGTTGCTTTTTCTATAGAAAAATCAGATGCAAAAGTCTGCTCTTCCCTGATATATTGTCCCCTGGTTGTAAGGTAAGAGCCAGGAGATTACTTCTTATTGGTTTATTCATGCCTAAGACCCATTTATTTTCTGTGGGGTTCTAATTATCATTGGCTCAAATGTTTTAGCTTGGCTAGGGAGGCAAAGTGACCAAGTTATGAGACATTAATGTGTTCTGTGACCAGCACTTGTTGACTGGTACAAGGTTGCTACTTTTGTTCTATTATCATAATACTCACAGTTTACAAACAAATTTGACATGTGTTCTCTTTACCTCACTTCCCAAGGTGAAATAATCACAATAAGGTAAGTAGTTAAGCTCATGCCATGCCAAACTGCAGAGGAGAGATCCATGTAATAGGTGTTATGGACAAATACTAACATCAGGCAGGCATGCATCCAAAGGAAAAATTCAGGTAGATGTTTGTATCACTTTTGTGGTACTTACCATATTCAGAAATGTGTTTATTTTCAAAGAGCTACACTTAACATACCACTGACCAGATGATTCTTGCCAAAGTCCAGAGAATCATATACGGTGTCAAGCAGCCCCAACACCAACACATTTTGAAAGAAGACTGCTAAATTTTAATATGTACATGATAAGGTGCTCCTTACAGGAGCTGGAGAGAATAAATAAGATCTTCCCTCTTTTTGCTTCTCCAGCCAAATCCCCCCAATCTACAGTTTGGTTCCTTCTTTCTCCCCTCCACCCTTATTAGATCTGTGTTTGTTTGTTTATTTGAAATACTGGGTTTAAAAGTATTTCTAGGATACAGTACTAGTTTGGCAGTCTGCTAGCAGAGTTGATTGCATATTAAGCTAAACATAGATGGATATGTCTTTGTTTAAATAGCTATAATTACTTTTTGGTTGGGTGTCTGTTTTCTAAAGCTCCATTTCATCTAGCAACTGTACCTGAAAATGCAAGGCATATCCACTAGGAACAGACAGTACTTATTCTCTATTTCACCTCTGATTGCCCTGCGGAGGCAAAATGCCCCTATGCTAGGAACAGTAAGAACAATGGGTTGATTTGCAAAGGAATTCATTTGTTTTTCAATTTTCAGAGAATCATACATTTTAGAATAAAAATATTTGTTCCAAACCCTGAAGCAGGGGAAAAAAAAAAAAAAAACTGGGACAGCCTTTTAATTTCTAATTACTCAA
>NW_012139594.1:12357-12921 GCF_000956105.1 Propithecus coquereli
AATATTCAGCAGGTGAATATTTAAGTGAAGTATGTAATGATCATCAGGAAAATTGTATTAAATGTATGTAAAATACAAAATGTTAAGCAAAAAACAAACTATATCATTGTATGTTTACCTTTACATATATAAATAAATACGAAGAGTTGTTTATAAAAGTCTGAAAGAAGGTATAACTCTATTAAAGGATGGGGATTTAGAATGATTCATTATGACTCTTTTACATTGGCTTAATGTTCTATAATACTAAAAAAGATTAATTACATAGCTCTATCCAATAATTGTCTTAGAAAAACAGACATAAACAGAAACATTATGCATTTATATTTTTTGGCTAATAGTTTTTAATTTTAAAACTTCTTCAGATATAAACAAAGTCTACTAATTTTTTATTTCTAATCGAAATTAGCTAGTCTATGAATATTAGCCAAATAGCCATCAATGTCCACTTGTGGAAATAGCACGCCTTTGTCCCATAGTCAGAAAGATATTCCTTTGGAAGATCTGCTTGATAGTTTTCTTTCTTAAAATTGTCTTACCATTTGTTTTTTAGTTATTATTTTA
>NW_012139595.1:0-911 GCF_000956105.1 Propithecus coquereli
GTCTACACTCAAAAACTTGTGGTTCAAATGCCACTTGGATTGTTTTTCTGGTACACACCGGCACAGAATCATAATGAAATATCATGGGAAGAGTTAAATTTCAAATCTTTTAACTTTTGTTTAAATTTAATACATAAACTTCATTATTCCTCAATAGTATCTTAGATCCCTGGATCATCTAATATCCAAATGCAAAATAATCTGAAGTTTTTACTGCGGAAAAATATTCCAAGGAAAGACTACACAGCTTGAATAAAAATATACAGGACACATGATCAACTTTAGAAATAAGTGGACACAGGCAACATGGAAGGTATGTCAATACTAATTGAAAATAATGTTTGACCTGGCATCTTAAAAACAGCTGCACACTGCTTGCTTCCGTAGCACATGTACTAAAACTGGAGTGATACAGAAAAGATGAGCCTGGCCTCTGTGCAAGAATGATTTGCAAATTCGTGAACCGTTCCATACTTTAGCATAGGGCATTTTTATGGCAGTGAAACTATTCTATATGATATTGTAATGGTGGATACTACGCATTTGTCACAACCCATAGAACTGTACGACTCAGTGAGGCCCAATGTAAACTATGACTTTAGTTAATTATCATATAACAATATTGGTTTTTCAACTGTTAACAAATACACCATAGTGATGTAAGATATTAATAACAAGAGAAACTGTGAAGAAGGGGAGATGGGTACGTGGCAACTCTTTGTATTTTATCCATAATTTTTCTGTGAACCTAAAATTGTTCTTTAAAAAAAAAAAAGACTATTTAAAAAAAAAAAAAAAGAAGCCAAACTTCAGGTCATGTTAATACCCCAAATAAAAACAACAAAACCCTCTAAACCCAGCTGCCTAAATTTAGCACCCTTTCTAAGAGACCCAGGAGGCAAAGTGTTAAT
>NW_012139595.1:2951-3529 GCF_000956105.1 Propithecus coquereli
TATTTTTACATATAGCTCCATTGAAGAAGTTATAAGGTCTCAACATAATTCAAATATAAACAAACTTAGATACAGGTAGAGAGAGCTGGGGAGCCCCAAGTCACAGCTGCTAAGATACACAGCACTGTACTGTCTATATACACACAAAACGACCAGGAGATTGTCAGAGCTCACAGAAGACAGAATGAGTCCAAAGGGACATGCTAAGACAGAGAGTTCTTGTTTTATGTATTTACATCAAGCACCTAGTACCCTATTTTAGAAAAACTACATTCTATTATTACATTAAAAACAAATATAAGAGATGAATGTTCTAGTTGCTGTTAAATGTGTTAGGAACAATAAAGTGATAGGCACAGATGAAAAACTGACAGTATCGACAGTCACCTTTTTCTATGTTAAATTCTGCATTGCTTAAATAAGGGAAGAGAGACTGAGGCTGGACTGACTTATAGGAAGCTTATCTGGTTTGGGTCAAAAATAAAGATAAAATTGGTTTCAAATTAGAAAGATGACTCTCTTGATCAAACTTCATATTTTCATGCTCTAAAACTGTGAGTTATAGAAATCTTTTTTTC
>NW_012139596.1:0-389 GCF_000956105.1 Propithecus coquereli
CAAAGTTCTATCCTCCGTCCTCCAACTGCTCTGTGATTCTACTGCTTTCTCTCTACCAGGGCAAAGCTTCCTAGGTAGTTTATGAGAGTCATTTTTTAAAGAGATTTGAAGTTTCTGCTTTCTCTTGCAGTGGAGAATGCAATGCAATCCAGTTGGTAACTTTGAGTGTCAAGTTGATTCTCAAACAAAGACAGTTTATATGTGAAGAATTTAAGAAAATGACATTTCTAACAAACTCTTGTTTTGATCATTGGCATTTGAATACCATTGGATTTTTGTAGGGTAGCTAATTGGCTTTGAAGTCCATTATAATTTTTATATGGATAGATTGAGTAAATCTGGAATTTTGTCAAGGCAGAAATTACAGTTTGTGACGATGTCAGATGTGG
>NW_012139596.1:12185-12979 GCF_000956105.1 Propithecus coquereli
AGGAGTTTGAGGTTGCTGTGAGCTAGGATGACGCCACGGCACTCTAGCCTGGGCAACAGAGCGAGACTCTGTCTCAAAAAAAAAAAAAAACACTATAATATTTCTCACTTGAACTTCAGTATCCAGGAAATGTTTACTACTAAAATTAAGAGTAATGTATTTCTATAGTTCCTAAACAATTATTTTAACAGTAAATGAAGGTGATCTGTGATTATTTTTTACTCTTTAAATAAAAGATGCTGTAGAAATTCAAGATTTCAAGATGGTGGCAGAAATAATATGAAACAATTAGTGTATAGTGACTTAACAGACTTCTTAGTTCTGACAGATTGTTCTATATAAGTTTCATTCCTTTGTTAAAATAGTAATTGCAAGGTGTATGTTTCACAAAGAACATCTCAGAAATTTTGCATTGATGGTGTTTGAACAGGGTGTGAGTTTGAGGCTAGCACTATATATTGTTCATTTGATCAGATTGTGGGAACGTAGTGTCTGAAACTGTGCTTCTGATTTCTTCTGGAGTCCAGAGGAAAATTAATGTACATTTTCTAACTCACTGTTTAAAAACTTGGTGAGCACATGCGGAAAATTGTCTTTGGTTCATCGTTTTTTACAGTGTCTTGTGGTACATAAGGTCCCCATATTTCACACTGGCATCGTCACAAATGTAACGGGACTTTTACGTATAAAGAAACAGTGACTGAGGCCACCTTTTCATCAGTTGTGGAACTTTGTGATATGGGAACTGCATTGATAAGGTATCAGCCAAGGGTGAGAAAATTTAATATAGCAAG
>NW_012139597.1:0-328 GCF_000956105.1 Propithecus coquereli
CGCTGCACGCGCCTGTGTGTGTGTGAGAATGAGTGTGAGTGAGTGTGAGTTAGTTTTGTGTGTATGTGGGTGGGTGGTGTAAGATTCTCAGAGCCGTAGGAGACGTTTGCAAGAAATAACCGTAATGTTCTTGTTTTTTTTGTTTTTTTTGTTTTTTTTTTTTTGCATGTGTGCCCTATTTAAACTAGTTGCTTGAAGGGTGGATGGGTGAAGCGGAAAGTGTTCTTTTCTACTGGTATTGGATTTGGCAGGATAATATATATGGCTGATCCGAGCTGTGGTAACAATTTTTATGAAATAGTTTAGGTACAAAAATGCAAAATGACAG
>NW_012139597.1:3038-3956 GCF_000956105.1 Propithecus coquereli
TGGCCTCAAGTGATCCTTGCTGGGATTATAGGCATGAGCCACCATGCCCAGCCTTCAGGAGTCAAATTATTCAATATTTTCCTGTCTTGGTTTGAGGGGAGTTTGGTAAATTATGTTTTAAATATTTCTTAGCTTTTTTGTTGTATTTCATGGATACTGGAGAAATGGGTCTGTGACGACTGAAGTATGAGGTATGATGGCTAGCGTGGGCACTGGGCTCTTAATGGTAAAGTACAATCTAAATTTCTTTCCATGAACCGTTACACTAACTTATTTATTTTATTTTATTTTTAAGAGACAAAAATCTCACTCTGTTACCCAGGTGGGAGTGTAGTGGTATAATCACAACTCACTGCAGCCTTGAACTCCTGGGCTCTAGGAATCCTCCTTCCTTAGTCTCTTGAGTAGCTGTGACAGGCATGTGCCACTGTGCCTGGCTAATTTATTTAACTGGTATTGATGACACTCCCTAGAGATAAAAATGTTGTCATCATATGGAAGCTTAATGATGTAATTTGTATTTTAGAGAAATAAATTACAGTATGTTTTTAGATGTTTTATTTAAAAAATAGCTTTGTTTCTAGAGTAGAATATTGTTAAACAAAATGTAAACATCATGAGCCATAATGCTGTAGCAGTCCCCTTCAGCTGTCTTCTCCCTACAAAAAAGAAACCACTACCACCACCACCTCTAACAACAGCAAAAAGAGAAATAGAAAACCATTTTTATCTGGTAAAACTAATGGTTTATTTAAGAATTTCCTGTAACTGTTTTCGATGTCTCACTTGAATCTTCTATCATAGGTTAAAATCAGGCATGTTTTTCTTATCTGTATATTTTGCCCTGCTACCAAGCTTTTACTCTGTAGTTTTGTGTAAACATTTTTTATTTTAACTAAACTGTCTATTTTGACTAGT
>NW_012139598.1:0-923 GCF_000956105.1 Propithecus coquereli
ACTGGTCTGGCTCGTTTCCAAATTTTGTCATAGAAATATGGTTGTTACTTTGTCTTAAATCTTTCTTTTTTAAATTATAGAAAAATGTTCTGGCCGGAAGGGGAAATAACCATTAAACAGACAAAAGTGAATATCATGTATTTTAATCAATACTTCTAAAAGAATCTAAATATTTCTTTTTTTCTTAGAGCTAACAAATCCAAAAATATGTACCATTACTAATGTCTGTATTTTTTTTCTTTTGGTCTGTGTAATTCACATTTTAAGAAGAGCCACAGTTCACATTTTAAAAACAGTGTAAAATTACACAATTAAAATTTTTGAATTGCTAGGTTGCTCATGGACCACCTCTGGATGTGACATTTTCCTCATACCCACATTCCCACAAATAATTTAGCAGAGAGCTAGGATTATAGTAATAATCTGGATGTAAATTAGAGTTTAGTTCAAGGAATGCTAAGATATGACAGTTTATATTAATACAATCTTGAATATTTTCATATTTTTATATAGCAACATTGAAGTACAAAAAAATTGCTATAAAATCCAAACCAGAATTTTATGAATATCAAATCACGTTTTATAATCTTTAAGAAATCATAAAAGTTTGGAAGTAGTGGACATTTGCTATTTATGTTGCTTAGAATATTTTTCACTTTTTTTGGCACTTCCAATTTCCTTTGGAGTACCACACCTCTCCTCCTCTCAGTCCATTTTGTTAGAGTAGGCCCATGACCCAAACCAACCTAAAAAATCGGTAGTAAATTTGAAAATATTTATACTCCGAACAAGCAAATCCACTCCTAGGTAAAAATTCTATAGAAATACCTGCTTATATGTTCAAGGAAATATGTATGTGTGTGCATAAGATGGTTAATGGCAATATTATTTATTATTACTATTATCAAAAAGTTAAAATGAGC
>NW_012139598.1:12795-13137 GCF_000956105.1 Propithecus coquereli
AAAAAAAAAAAAAAAAAAAGACAATGGCTAGAGATGATGCTGAGACATCTTAAATTTCTAATAAATAAAAAAAAAAAGTATAAAATACCAAAAGCACTGGGCAGGTTTATTATCCCTTTCACTGGGATCTGTTTTCCTGAACTACTACTTCATTTAATTAGGCACATACACTTTCAAGAAGGGAATGATTGCCTATAAAAGCTTAATATTACCTGCACATACAGCCATTTCATTTAGCCAGAAATTTCCTTTTCACATATAGGATTATTTTTTTTTTTATTTTTAAAGAGACATTATAACAAAATTCAAAATAGTTGTTTATTATCAGTTAATTCAGCTCCA
>NW_012139599.1:0-507 GCF_000956105.1 Propithecus coquereli
GTGGAACTGTGCGATTAATTGCCAGTATTAAACAGGAAATAAATATTTGTGATTATAATGGAAAATTTTTGAAAAATAATGAACTTGAGAGTTCCAATTAACACTCCAGCTTTCCCATGCCAGCAGCCTCCAATCAGGACATACCCAAAGCCTTTCTTTTTTTCAATTTAAAGTTTTCCCACTCATATGTCTATAAATGACAATGAAAATTAAAATGTTTGTAAAAGCTAGGTGGTATATTTATCAAATGGGACTTTAATGACTAACGAGGTGATGAATGAACATTAACAATTGTTTTGCCACATAGAGGTCATTATTGGACTTATGAAAGGCAGTTTCTATAGCGTGGTTCAAGCGAAAGCCAGTCTGATGTGGTTTACAGTGGATGCAAATTTCTGGTTTTAATCCTATGGTGGACTAGATATTTGGATAATGTCTAAAAATGCTAGAAAAAAAAATTGATGGTAGTATTTTTAAATGTTTGCTTGAGATGGTGTAAAACAAAAG
>NW_012139599.1:2669-3186 GCF_000956105.1 Propithecus coquereli
TTATAATAAATCATATTTGCAAATAAATACATGATAATAATACTTCAAATCACCATGTTAATTTATATAAGTAGGTATGTATCATTAAAATGGTGCTGATTTGTACCCAATGTATGTTGCATCGCTAGCTACTGAGAATGGCAGAAAACTGATGTTTGAAAATATAAGCGTGGTCAGATGAAGCTTCATTGTCAATACAAATGAATATTATAGAGTTTGCTGTCAAAAAATTAAGATGAAAACTATGTTATTTGAAGTAAAATCAACTTGAATGAAAACTTAAATCTTGAACATATTAAAATTATTTATGAATTTCTATTGATCGAATTTTCTCTGAGGTATAGTCCTTCCAACACCTTCTGTCATGATGTGTTCCAACCAGCTGTGTAAGCTCAAGTCCATGAAAATCAAGGGGAACAATCTCATAATGCTTTGCTGCCACTACAGAATGCAGCCATCTGCAAAGCCTTGTTTTAACAGTAATGCTTCAGTGGGTGTTTATCTTTGCATAAAGAAG
>NW_012139600.1:0-927 GCF_000956105.1 Propithecus coquereli
TATATTAAATATGGTATAAAATATTTACACAGGGTAAAATGCCGGCAAAAGAAATTATTTTTAAAGAGTAAAAAATTCTGAACCTTGAGAAGGTTAATATAAAAGGCAGTGAAATCTATGCTTTTGTTTGTAATAGTTGACAGGAATATTTTAGAACATAAAATTCCTTTATTTTAAGCCTTTGTATTTCTTTTTTCTTTCAGGCTAATTTGTGTTTTGTGGATATTGACAACCATTTTATTGAGTTGCCTGAAGAATTTCCCCAGTTCCCCAATAAAGTAGATTTTATCCAGGAGCTGTCTGAAGTTCTTCTTCAATTTGGGATCCCTCCTGAGGGCAGCCTACATTGCAGTGAGAGTGCCACCAAACTGAAGAATCTAGTCCTGAAAGACTTGGTTAACGACAAAAAGAATGGCAATGTCTCCACTAATAACATCAGCATGTATGAGTTACTGAAGGGCAATGAAACCATAGCACGTCTGCAGGCTCTGGCCAAACGGACGGGTGTGGCTGTGGAAAAAATGGATCTCCCTGCTTCTCTGGGTGAAAAAGACAAGGATTTAAAACTGCAGTGTGAAGAGGCAGAACTAAGGGACTACCAGCTCAATGTACAGCTCCGAGAGGTCTTTGCTAACCGCTTTACACAGATGTTTGCAGATTATGAAGCATTTGTGATTCAAACTGCCCAGGACATGGAATCCTGGCTGACCAACCGGGAGCAAATGCAGAACTTTGACAAAGTAAAAAGAATCAGAGTTTCCTTTTTTGTGGTTGTTAATGGGCTACATTATTGATTTTGTTAACCTTTTTTTTTTTTTGAGACAGAGTCTCACTCTTTTCCCCTGGGCTAGAGTGAGTGCTGTGGCGTCAGCCTAGCTCACAGCAACCTCAAACTCCTGGGCTCAAGCGATCCTTCTGCCTCAGCCT
>NW_012139600.1:977-1650 GCF_000956105.1 Propithecus coquereli
GTACAGAGTTCTTGTTTGTTTTAGAGAAGGGACTTTTTGGTTTTCTTTAGTAAATTTGCATAATACAAGTTTGTATATCCTGTTTCTGTTTTGTGGTAATCAAAGCCCCAACTTGAACCCTTGTAAGCAGATACAGGAGAGTGTAAGAGACTTGTGGGATCATAGAGACAGGCCAGTAGCTGTGGTTCTGGAAGTCCCACCTTGCAATATACTGGCAGCTCAGCAATGATTTCATGAGATAACAAGCTTCAAAATTTCAGAAAATGTATCATTTTCTTTTTTCATGGGAGGAGGAGAGGGATAGAAAAGGATAGCAAAAAGTCATTAATGAAGGGGACAGTACAAAATCTAAGTGCTGGGAGATTACTGGTTAACATTTAGATTAGAAAGTTGATCAATTTTGGCCAGGTGCTCACACCTGTAATCCTAGCACTCTGGGAGGCCGAGACAGGTGGATCGCTCAAGGTCAGGAGTTCAAGACCAGCCTGGGCAACATAGTGAGATCCCATCTCTACAAAAAAATAATAGAAAAATTAGCTGGGCGTGATGGCCTGCACCTATAGTCCCAGCTACTTGGAAGGCTGAGGCAGGAGGATCATTTGAGCCCAGGAATTTGAGGTTACAGTGAGCTATGACTGGACCACTGTACACCAGCCTAGGTGACAGAGTGAGA
>NW_012139601.1:0-299 GCF_000956105.1 Propithecus coquereli
AAAAAGAGAAATAAAAATATATGTCCACCCAAAAATTTGAACTTCAATTTAAATGTACGAATAATGTTAGGAAAATGGGTAACAAATATTTAGACAGAGAAATAAGAAGGCTCCTAGGAAGTTCCACCAATAGAGAAGATGAAATCCATCCACACCATATTCCACATCATTTACTTTGTAGTATGATGACTGACGTCACCTCATAGGGATTGAGATCCTGAACTCACCTTCAGCTCTTAGCGTAGAGTCATCATTACTTTTAATTATTTCTTTATGAGAGATTATTGATAGACAATATA
>NW_012139601.1:2419-2969 GCF_000956105.1 Propithecus coquereli
AATGTTAAAAACTCTCTTTTTTGCCACATTGAACATAAAATGACAATGAGTTAAATAATATAAATTTGTAACACAGAGACTTCTACCTCTTAGACATCATTAATTTTGTGGAATAAAAGAACTATATTAAATGATAAAAAGTCAATTAAAAGAACAGGAAAAATGTTTACTGACAGAAGGAAGTAATTCTGAAAAAGTTATTTACACCTTTGAAACATGACATAAATTTACAAAAAGAGAAATTATACAATTTTTTTAAAATAAAATTTGAACTTCAATTTAAATGTACGAATAATGTTAGGAAAATGGGTAACAAATATTTAGACAGAGAAATAAAAAGGCTCCTAGGAAGTCCCACCAACAGAGAAGATGAAATCCATCCGTACCATATTCCACATCATTTACTTTGTAGTATGATGACTGACGTCACCTCATAGGGATTGAGATCCTGAACTCACCTTCAGCTCTTAGCGTAGGGTCATCATTACTTTTAATTATTTCTTTATGAGGGATTATTGATAGACAATATATATTTTCATAAATGCTTTTC
>NW_012139602.1:0-1116 GCF_000956105.1 Propithecus coquereli
ATTAGAAAATGTAACTTTGTTTCTAGAAGCATTACTGTATAGATATGATTATCTTTCAGGGTGAAACAATTCTCTGGGAACCTGTGCATCACATGGACTAAGTGAAATTCAAAAAGTAGTTATACTAAGAAGGGTAAGGTTAAACCTAAGCAGAGGATTAATTAGATGTGTGAGCCCAGTCTTGGCCCTATAATATAAGAAATACTGATATTTAAGCCAAGAAAATTTATCCACAGACAGCAGATAAATCAAAGGAGGTAGGCAGGGAAGAGATATAGAAGACAGTTATAATTTACGTCACATTTTATAAAATTAATGAAAGATAAGAAACCACAGGTCTAAGAAGACTAGATATCCCTAAGCAGAACAAATATCAAAACAAAACAAACAACACCAATAAAAACAGTAAAAACAACCTCATATACTTAGACACATCATTACCAACATGCTAAAAACCAAAGATAAAAAAAAATCTTGAAGGCAGCCTACGGTGGGATGGGTGAAGTATTACATAGAAAGAACCAAAGGTAAGAGACACACCAGAGATATTAAAAATTATGCTAGACAGAAGACAATTGACCGAGCATCTTTAAAATGTTGAAACAAGCAATAAGAACTACTGACGCAGATTAACGTACCTGGTGAAAATACTTTCAAAAATGGACACATAAATAGTTTTACAAATAAACCAAGGTTGAATGATAGACTTCCTTGCCAGAGACCTGCAGTATAAGATATATTAAAAGAAATTCTTCAAGCAGGCATATGATGGAAATTTAAAACTGTATATGTATATAAAAGAATAGCTAAATGGTAAATATGAAAAACATTTTTATAGTTAAATTTTTTAAGGGATAATTGATTTTTAAAGACTTATTAGTAGCAAAGTATTGTGCATTTGTAACAAATGTGGAAGTAAAATGTGTGAAAATATGGTTCAAAGGGTGGGAAGGAGGTAATTGAAGTATACCTGAATGTTGTAAAAATATTTGATGGTATATTATGCTAACTTAAAATATTTATAGTAAACTCTAGAACAATCACTAAAATTTTTCAAAATTATGATTAATAAGTCAACGTTTGAGTTAAAAATAGCAAATAATAATTAATAAAAAA
>NW_012139602.1:5141-5576 GCF_000956105.1 Propithecus coquereli
AATAAGTGGAATTCAGAGGGAAAAATCTTTCCAGAGAGTAACTCCAGATCCAGATGATATCAATAATAAATTTGACTAAATATATAACATAGAAATAACACGATTCTACACAAATTCTTCAAGAGAACAGAAGAGACAAGCACACTTTAAAACTCTTTTATGAGGCTAGTTTTACTCTGATTTTTTAAAGAGAAAGATATTACAAATAATACAAACTACATTCAATCCTTCATTAATATAGATAAAAATTCCTTAAAGTTTAAACAAATTTGAGTCCAGTGATATGTAAAAAGAAACTAAGCATGATTTTTAATTGGTGTTTATTCCAGAAATACGAGGTAGTTTTAACATTAAAAAATCAATGGCTTTAATTTACCATATCAACAGACTTGAAAAGAATAAAAAAGATCACCTCTATATATGCATAAAAAGTAT
>NW_012139603.1:0-570 GCF_000956105.1 Propithecus coquereli
ACTTCAAAGAGCTAAAAGTAGAACTACCATTTGATCCAGCAATCCCATTACTGGGCATCTACCCAAAGGAAAAAAAAGACATTCTATAATAAAGACATCTACACTAGAATGTTTACAGTAGCACAATTCACAATTACAAAGATATGGAAACATCCCAAGTGCGCATTAATACATGAGTTGATTAATAAAATATGGTATATGTATACCATGGAGTTCTACTAAACCACAAAAAACAATGATAATCTAGCACCTCTTGTATTATTCTGGATAGAGCTGGACCCCATTCTGCTGAGTGAAGTATCACAAGAATGGAAAAACAAGCACCACATGCACTCACCATCAAATTGGTATTAACTGACTTAACTGATCAACATTTAAATGCACATATAGTAGTAACATTCATCGGGCACCAGGCAGGTGGGAGGGGGCAGGAAGGGATGGGTATATATACACCTAATGGGTGCAGTGTGCACAGTATGGGGGATGGACATGCTTGAAGCTCTGACTCTGGTGGGGCAAATGCAATACACGTAACCTAAACATTTGTACCCCTGTAATATTGTGAAATAA
>NW_012139603.1:3811-4567 GCF_000956105.1 Propithecus coquereli
TTCTTCTTCTTCTTCTTCTTCTTCTTCTTCTTCTTCTTCTTCTTCTTCTTCTTCTTCTTCTTTTCTTCTTTTCTTCCTTCTTTCTTCTTCTAGACAAGGTCTTACTTTACTCCCTAGGCTTGAGGCGGGAGTGCAGTGGTATGATCATAGTTCACTGCAGCCTTAAAATCCAGGGCTCAACTGATCCTCCTGCCTCAGCCTCCCAAATAGCTAGGACTACAGGCACAAGCCACCATACCTGGTTATTTTTTTTCACATTCTGTATAGATGACATCTCACCGTGTTGCTCGAGCTAGTCTCAAAGTCCTGGTCTCAGGCGATTCTCCTGCCCCAGCCTTCCAAAATGCTGGGATTATAGGCATGAGCCAGTGCACCTGACCTAATTATTCTTCCTAAATGCTTGAACGCAAATATAAAATTAGTACAAGGTTGAGGCTCTCAAATCATTCATATCTCTGAATTATCTGTTTCACCTAGTACCTGGTAATGCAGTGTGGAAAAATTGTGCGTTAATAATCATAATAATTGATATCCTCCTAACATTCACTGTTGTGTTATACCACCAAACTTCCCTTCGTTTTGTTTTCTTTTCTTTGTATTAATCACTGTCCACACGTTGCTGAGTTTTAAATATTTGACTAGTGTAATAATCATTTGGTTTATCAATAAATTTTGGAAATAATCAGCTAAATCTCCACAGCTTTTACATATTTTATGAAGTATGATTTAAGAATAAAACCAGTACTCAAATCTTAG
>NW_012139603.1:4617-6135 GCF_000956105.1 Propithecus coquereli
GTTCTATTTTTGTTTCATTCTTTTCTATATAACTGTTCTATCCATTATTGAAAGGAGGGTGTTAAAATCTCCTAGTATTATTTTGTTGCCATTTATTTCTCCCTTCATTTCCATCAAAGTTTGCTTCACATATTTGCATGCTATAATATAGGGTGCCTATATATTTATAATTGCTGTATTATCCTCATGAATAAGCTCTTTTCCAATTTTATCATTGTGTGTATATATTTTATGTGTGTGTGTACATATATATATATATATATTTCTTCTTTGTTGTTGTGAGAGTTTTAGACTTAAAGTCCATTTTTTCTAAGTATGGCCACTTCTGTTCTCCTTTGATTATCATTTTCATGGAATATCTTTTACCATCCTTTCAATTTCAATCTATGTATGACCTCAAAACTACAGTAAATCTCTTATAGAGGTATATGGTTGGATTTTTAAAATTTATTCAGTCCCTCTATGTCTTTTGATTGGATAGCTTCATCCATTGACACTGAAAGCAATTACTGATAGGGAAGGACTTATTATTGCCATTTTTTATTGTTTTCAGTCTGTCTTGTAGCTACTTTATCTTTCTTTTCCTTTATTTCTGTCTTGTTGTATGATTTCTTGATTTTTTGTAGTGGCATGCTTTGACTCCTTTCTCATATTTTTGTGTGCCTTCTATATTTCCTTTCTGATTACTTTTATTTAGTTTGGGCTGCTATATAAACCTATCATAGAGTGGTTGGCTTAAACAACAAATATTTATTTATCACAGTTCTAGAGGCTAGAAATCTGAGATCAGTGTGCCAGTGTGGTTGGGTTCTTGGTCAGGGCCCTCATTCTACTTTACAGATGGCTATCTTCTTTATGTATTGTCATGACAGGGAGAGTAAAATCATCTGTCTCATATTGCATTCACCACTCTCACATTATAAGGATACCGATCCCACTCATGAAGGCTATTTCTTTTTGACTTAATTAGCTCCCCAAAGCCCCACCTCCAAATACTATCACATTGGGGATTAAGGTTTCAACATGCAAATTTGGGGGTGGCAGCAAACTTTCAGTTCATAAAAATTACAATTTGGCCTAAATAAAGCATCTCATATTTATAAAAATCTATCATAAGCTGATAACAGCTCAACTTCAATTATATACAAAAACTGTAGTCTCCTACTTCCTCCCTAATTTATGCAATGGTTATCACAAAGTACATCTTTTTAAATTCTGTAACCATTAACATCTGTTTAAATTTGTAGTTAACTTTTTGATACTATAGTCTTTTACCGTCTATATCACAATTAAAAGTGGGACCTGATCAAATTAAAAAGCTTCTTCACAGCCAAGGAAACTATTATTACAGCGAATAGACAGCCTACAGAATTGGAGAAAATATTTGCTTTCTACACATCCGATAAAGGGCTAACAACAAGAATGTATATGGAACTCAAAAAAAAGTTGACAAGAAAAAAAATCAAACAATTCCATCAGTAAATGGACAAAGGACATGAACAGAAACTTTTCAAAACA
>NW_012139603.1:17395-17883 GCF_000956105.1 Propithecus coquereli
AACATTTATATACTAAAAAATTGTGTTTGAGTAAATTAAATACTTTCTAAAGTACAATAATAGGTTCAGGATATTAAGTAGAAATTGTAGAATTCTGTCTTTATGAGGGAAGGTTTTATTCAGAAACAAGTACATAGAATGCATGAAATGAAAATTATAGTCTAAAGCATAAATTTGGGGGGGGGAGAATGACGGAGTTAAGGTAGCCTCCCAGATCCCTGCTTCCAGAGAAAGAGACGTAGATCTCGGTCTGCTACACACAATCGGATCGCTGTCCCGCAAAAACAGCGAGGTGAATCAGTGGAGATTCAGCAGGGGACACACAAATCAGGAAAAAGAATAAGGTACATGGGAGATAGGAACGCAAAACCTGGAAAGCACAGACAGACAATAGAGAGTGGAGTGTGAGACGGCTGTGCCAACCTGGCCAGTAAGTCCACCGGAATAAGTCCCTCAAGAGACAGTCTAGCTTCCCCACTGACTTACAA
>NW_012139603.1:17933-18433 GCF_000956105.1 Propithecus coquereli
AACATTTATATACTAAAAAATTGTGTTTGAGTAAATTAAATACTTTCTAAAGTACAATAATAGGTTCAGGATATTAAGTAGAAATTGTAGAATTCCGTCTTTATGAGGGAAGGTTTAATTCAGAAACAAGTACATAGAATGCATGAAATGAAAATTATAGTCTAAAGCATAAATTTGGAGGGGGGGAATGACGGAGTTAAGGTATCCTCCCAGATCCCTGTTTCCAGAGAAAGAGACGTAGATCTCGGTCTGCTACACACGATCGGATTGCTGTCTCGCAAAAACAGAGAGGTGAATCAGTGGAGATTCAGCAGGGGACACACAAATCAGGAAAAAGAACAAGGTACATGGGAGATAGGAACGCAAAATCTGGAAAGTGCAGGACAGACAATAGAGAGTGGAGCGTGAGACGGCTGCACTGGCCTGGCCAGTAAGTGCACCAGGATAAGACCCTCACGAGACAGTCTAGCTTCCCCACTGACTTACAAGCCCACTGAGAG
>NW_012139603.1:18483-18910 GCF_000956105.1 Propithecus coquereli
TCAGGCTGGTCTCGAACTCCTGACCTTGAGCTATCTACCTGCCTCGGCCTCCCAGAGTGCTAGGATTACAGGCATGAGCCACAGCGCCCGGCCCCCATCCACTTTTAATTCCAAAGTGTGATAATACACATGCTTAACACTATATATTTCAAATATATGTTTTGCTATCTTAGAAAAATGCCCTGCATTAATAATTGGACTTTACTAACAGATGTTACACAGTTAATTGAAACAGGGTAAGCACTAAATTTAATTGAAGCAAAGAAAGTACAATATCAAGGTGAAGTCATCTTCACTTAAGGTTCATATTTAGTGGGCAGTCATCCTAACAATACAGCTAAAGAGAATAAAGTTTGGTGTGTCAGATTTAATGATACAGAAAGTAGAGAGATCATATTAAAATGTAATATAGGTACATAGTCTGGGA
>NW_012139603.1:18960-19443 GCF_000956105.1 Propithecus coquereli
CCCCACTGACTTACAAGCCCACTGAGAGTCAGGGGCTTGTGTGAAGTGGATGTAGAATTGTGTCAGGAAACGTGGGGCTCAGCAGAGAGGGGACACGACCTGGAAGCATCTTGAACTCCCCAGAGCCCTGTGTCAGGACTGCACCGGACAGGGAAGGAGCTGGTCTGAGCTACCTCCGTAGGCAGTTAGGAGTCAGGAAGCTGGTCTCTGGCACCCAGCAGGTCCTGAATGGGGAGGTGATTACTGAGTAGAGGACTCTAACCTGGAAACTGCCACTGGCGATTGGTACTGCTCAGGGTGGGCCAGTAGAAGCAAGAGCTATTGCTGGACTGGCGTGATATTGGGGGAGGGAAACATAAAGGAGATGGCGGAGCACCCTGGTGACTCAACTGACTCCCTGATCGGGTACCTTCCAGCGCCTGAGCAGCTCCCTCTGCAGCCAGAGCCCTGGGGGCAGGCTAACGCCAGCTCAGGGGCCAACAG
>NW_012139603.1:19493-20262 GCF_000956105.1 Propithecus coquereli
ACTTCAAAGAGCTAAAAGTAGAACTACCATTTGATCCAGCAATCCCATTACTGGGCATCTACCCAAAGGAAAAAAAAGACATTCTATAATAAAGATATCTACACTAGAATGTTTACAGTAGCACAATTCACAATTGCAAAGATATGGAAACATCCCACGTGCCCATTAATACATGAGTTGATTAATAAAATATGGTATATGTATACCATGGAGTTCTACTCAACCACAAAAAACAATGATAATCTAGCACCTCTTGTATTATTCTGGATAGAGCTGGACCCCATTCTGCTGAGTGAAGTATCACAAAAATGGAAAAACAAGCACCACATGCACTCACCATCAAATTGGTATTAACTGACTTAACTGATCAACACTTAAGTGCACATATAGTAGTAACATTCATCGGGCACCAGACAGGTGGGAGGGGGCAGGAAGGGATGGGTATATACACACCTAATGGGTGCAGTGCGCACAGTATGGGGGATGGACATGCTTGAAGCACTGACTCTGGTGGGGCAAACCCAATACACGTAACCTAAACATTTGTACCCCTGTAATATTGTGAAATAAAAATAAATAAATAAATAAATGTTATGTCCATCTTTTCTACAGTCCCATTTAAATCCAATGTTTGTTGATTTCTGCCTTGATGATCTGTTTAGTTCTGTCAGTGGACTGTTGAAGTCCCTCACTATTATTATGTTGGTGTTCCTTTTCTTAAGTCTAGTAGTATTTATTTCAGGAATCTTGAGGCTCTAGTGTTGAGTAT
>NW_012139603.1:21766-22087 GCF_000956105.1 Propithecus coquereli
AAAAAAATAGAAATCATACCATGCATCTTCTCAGATCACAGTGGAATAAAAATAGAAATCAACCCCAACAGAAACTCTCATCTCGATGCAAAGTCATGAAAATTAAACAACTCCCTGCTGTACGATTCCTTCATTAATGATGAAATAAAAATGGAAATCAAAAGATTCTTTGAACTAAGTGACAAAGGTGACACAAATTACCAAAATCTGTGGGACACAACCAAACCAGTCCTGAGAGGAAAGTTTATCTCCATAAATGCTTGTATCCAAAAGTCAAAAAGATCACAAACAGACAACCTAATGAATCGACTCAAAGAACTG
>NW_012139603.1:25284-25892 GCF_000956105.1 Propithecus coquereli
AGGGGATATAGTTTTTGAATGGAAGATGACTAATTACATTTTTGTATAATTGAATTTAAAAACACAGACTTAAGCATAAACATCAAATTAAAGATTTAAAGTTTGTGGCAGGAGCCTGGTAGAGATATTGAAGGTAGGGTCTAGCTTAGGCTACGTAGTTTTTAAGGGGAATAACTCTGTATAATTTGTATTTTTCTTATTTGTCAAAGTCAAATACAAAATTCTGGCACATAATAATTTCTGAATAATTCCCTGAATGAATGCTTAATATGTAAAGTCTAATATAGATTAATAATCATAAATAAGTAATCTGAGGAAAGCATAGAAAGAAAGATATCTTTACTGAGAGCGTATGTTTAGGAACAAGGAGAATACAAATCAACAAAGACAGAAAAGTAGCTATAAAAAAAAGAGGAGAATCGGGATTATAGTATCATGATGGCCAAAGGTTGAGCATATAAGAGAATACATATAGAATATAATTTTAAAATTATAATTCAAGAATATAATTCCCAGAATGATATTTCATGTTTTAGATTTTCAGAAGAAATTTTACATGAACATTCCAACTGTAACAGTGCAACTACTTGAGATTCCAATTACCCTTA
>NW_012139604.1:0-1618 GCF_000956105.1 Propithecus coquereli
TTAAAAATAAATTTATACATAATATAAATTATATCTATTAAATAATAAGACATCCATAAGCACACTTGCCTATGAAACACTAATAAAAAGCTATTAATTTAAGCTTATTTAAATCCTTTTCCTGAGGTCTCAAGTTTGAAAATATATTTCTCCATGTAATTTCATTCCTGTCTTTCTCTGCATGGCAGTGTGCATATGCCACGTGTCACCAGCACTGTCCTGCCTGTGAACACTATCTGTTATTAATAGAGCCATGGAAGTGTTGAGGAAGAGAGGATGATGGGACATTGCCCTCAGGTCTTATCCTTTTATTTGATCATATTCATCCCACTGCAAATTATAAGTTTGATCACTTGAAAAAAATCTCCAAATCCTGTAGAGTTGACTATGGAACATTATGAAACACTAGTATTGACTTGCTGCAAACTCTCTGGGAAGCACTGAGTCACCCTCCTAGCCTACAGGAGGCACTTGTCTTTTTATTTGTCTGAAATAAAAGAATCCATTTTCAGTGTGTGGCTAAATTTGGGGAGTTCTTTGTTTTCTTTTCTTTTTTTCCCCTGTGTTTTAATAATTAGGCCCTAGCCATCCTGAAAGCATAAGTAAGGGGAGAAGAATGATGACTGGTTTTGTGCCTGAAATGACACCCTCCTCACGTCCTTGTTTAGCAAGATTGCCTCCAGCATCCAAAGGCGACTGTATTCTAAAATTTCAAAAATATACATTCTCGTATGTTAATATTTTTTCCTTGTTTATCATTTTCAGTTCAAACCACAAACATTTACTGAGTGTCTATTCTGTTCTGTCATAATGGGCACATGGAAATGACCATCATTAGGACCCCCAGAGCACACTGTTCATAGGAAACCTAATGTATAAACCACTGTGCCCCCACTTAGAACTGGCTACATCATGTGTGGGACCCCTGGAAAAATTAAAACGCAGGGCTCATGTCCAAAAATTACCAAAAATTTCAAGAGGAGTAACAGCAGAGCCCCAAAACGGGGCCCTGTTGATTGCACAGATCACACACCCATAAAGCAGCTCTGGCCCCATTCAAGGTGGGATGAAATCAGTGCCAAAGAAAGGCAGAGTTGAGTGTTTTGGGAAAGCACCAAAAGAAATGGCTAGTTTGCTGGTGAGGAACCAGGAGAAGGCCCAGGGGCCTGTTGGGAGCACGGATGGGATTTCACAAGATGGAACCTCCCCCGAAGAGAAGGTGTTTTCCCTACTATCCAGAATGCTACTGCTAATATTTGCTGTGGAAGTTGTTAAATAGTGTTTGCTTTAACTTGATTAGATAAGTTTTTCCATATTGATATACACTGAGTTTTGAGGATAATTATTTGTAATAAAGAACAGTGGAATGGTCCCAAAGAAACTAGAGTTGATAGTGAAAAATCTCTTGTCCACCAGTTATCCAGAAGGATTTGGATTGGAGCCCAAGCCTAGAATGTCTCCTTATCATCAAGTCTTCCTTTCCCCAAATGATGAAGTCAAAGAAAAAAGAGGGGAAGACTTTCCAAGTTTGAGTGATGGTACATTTTATTTGTTTATTTTTGGGGGGGTGGTGCTGGTAGGTGGACAGTGGTACCTGCTGGGCTTACGGTCTTCAGTT
>NW_012139604.1:3703-6355 GCF_000956105.1 Propithecus coquereli
AGCTCAGAAACTCTGCACCAAGTCATGTGATGACCTTGAGCCTCAGGTCCTCATGTCCCTGTATATTGTCCCTGTATATACATGTATATACATGTCAACTGTATATTGAACACTTTCTGCATTCCAGATCCTTTAAATATATAGTCTTATCTAATCTTCATGACACCTGGTGAGTTTAGATACTATTATTCCCACTCGACAAGATGAGAGTCCCGGGGCTCAGCAACTTCAGCTAACTTGCCCTTTACCTCACTGCACATGAACACACTGTGGAGCTCAGGGTTTATCCCATGCCCAGTGACCTGAAATCTCACGGTGTTTATTAGCCAAGGGAGGGTCAGAAGACAGCAGCGTGGGCTTGTAACCTGGGCTCTTCCCTTATTGGAAGCAGCCACAGTAGGCTCCTGTCAGCTGTAGAAATAGTGTGTATTTTTACTTCACCTCTGACGTTCTTTGCTTCCCTGTCCCCAGCATCTGAGAAGAAGTCACTGGCCAGTCGCTCAAACGTCACCCACCATAGCAAAGTCACTTCGTGGAGTGGAAGCCTGTCCTCAGCCATGAGACTGATGCCGGGGCGGCAGGTCAAGGATCCTGAGTGCAAGACAGAGGTGAGCCCAGACACCTTTTCCTTAGAGAAGCACCAGGCATTTGCTTCAAACCCCATGAGCTGTGTCTCCTCTCTGCTGTCTGTCACTGGATGCGATCTAATTCCATGTTCTTGGGAGCATGTAAGGGTATGTGGCTTCCCAGCTGAGGCCATGTCTAGAGGAGCCAGGGCCTGAGCTGGCTCCTTGTTCCTCTTCTTCCCCGGAGTCGGGTGTATTTAGCAGGCAGCAGCCCACTGCTCAACACGGCTGGGTGTGCGAGCCCAGCAAAGGGGGCAGAAACGTTGGCTCCATTTCCGGACACGCAGTGGTGGGCCCTGTTGACCTCGTGGGGCAGAGCCATTGGGGTTTTCTAGTCCATTTCTTGAAAGCTGCATAACAGATCCTTCTAAAACTCAGAGGCACTGCCAGTGATGTTTTGTGATCATGGGCACTAGCGTAAGGAATTTGGAGACCAGCGGGAGAGCGGGCATCTCAGCTCCACAACTCTGGGGCCTCGGCTCAGATCATGGGAAGGCTTGGTGACAGATCTGGTGGCTGCTGCTGGCGCTCGTCTGAGGCCTTTCCTGAGGCCATACTTTGGAGCACCTGCACGTGACCTCCTCACAGAACTGGCTTCTTTACGGCATGGTGGCAGGGTTTCCAGGGCTAATGGAAAGAGACAGACAGACAGATAGTGAGCACTGGACATGTTGCCTTTTACGGCCTAGCTTCAGAAGCTGTGTGGCATTCTCACCCGTGTGGAGACAGACACAAAGTTCTGCCCAAGTTCGAGGGGAGAGAAATATACTCCATCTCCTCATGGAGGAGTGGCAGGTTCTGCAAGAACACGTAGGACTGGAAAGGTGGCTGAGACTCTTTCCAGAAGACACAGTCTGCCATATATTCTAATGCTGGGGTCTCTGACTTCTCCAGAGCAGACTGTGGCTGTTGCTGGACATGGCCTCGGGGCCAGCAGGCCTATGTCCACAGTGGCGCAGATAACTGTGGGAACTCAGGCAGGGCTCCCTGGGGAGGTGGAGGAGGCAGCTGACGACAGATTACCTGGGTCCTAGCTCTCAGCCCAAAACTCCATCTGCTCAGAATCTGTTGTCCTGTGGTCAGTGACGGATGGGCAGGCACAGTCACCAGATGATGGGCAGAAGAGAGCAGTAAGGGGCTGCTTGCAACTGCCTAGGCAGCCAGGGGACAGAGAATTTCTCTTTCCAATCTTTAGGAATTGTAGGCTTCAGGGCACATGGAGAGAGAGCCCAGATGTAGAAGGGAAAGCCAGAAATGAGTTTAGCTGGGCTGGCCCCCCACCTGGAGCTGAGAACTGAGGGCGAAGCCTACACCTTATTCAGGCTGTATCTTCGGTGTGTTGACTTGCTGAAGACAGTGTTCGATGAATGTGTTCATAGACTCACTGAATGAATGAATGCGTGTATAACTCACTCAGATTTTATAACAGCTACATAAGACAGGCATTATTAGCTCTGTTACAGAGGTGTGGAAGCTGAATCTGAAAAGATTAAGGCTTTGCAGCCTTTAATTGGCAGACTGAAGATAGGATCCTGTCTCCGTGCTGCTGAGAAGGACCGTAGGCAATTCACAGAACCTCTCAGAGCCTCCTTTCCTGAGTTTGCAACTTGAAAATGTGCTCTGTTTGCACCAGAACGTGGGGAAGCACTTGGAAACTGCATGCCCTTTAGAAATAGAAGACCACTTACATAATTCTGTGTTACTTTATAGCTCTCTCTGCCAAGAGGAAGCCATCCCACAGGGGATGCTGTGTACTGAGCCCAGGAGCCTGGAGCACTCCCACTTGCCCAGGCGTCTGCTTCTGCCAACATCATTGTGGCAGGAGGGGTCCAGCCTGTCTTCCCTTGGCTTCACCCTGGAGCTTCTACTCCTTGATCAAGTTAGCACTATCCCCGGAAAGTCAGGTCGGCCTGTCTGGGAGCTAGGCAAGGGATGGTCAGGGTGTGGGCATGGACATTCATTTTGTGGGAGCCTTGCACCTGTCCATGCTGCCTCTTGTCAGGGCTCCTTCCCCAGTCACTGTCAT
>NW_012139605.1:0-754 GCF_000956105.1 Propithecus coquereli
TTCTATGCCAAGGTTTTGAGGGTTTTTATCATGAAGGGATACTGGATTTTATTGAATGCTTTTTCTGCATCTATTGAGATGATCATATAGTTTTCATTTTTAATTCTGTTTATGTAGTGAATTATGTTTATTGACTTGTGTATGTTGAATCATCCTTGCATCCCTGGGATGAAACTCACTTGATCATGGTGAATTATCCTTTTGCTGTGCTGTTGGATTGAGTTCGCTAATATTTTGTTGAGGGTTTTGTGTCTAAGTTCATCAAAGATACTGGTCTATAGTTTTCTTTTTTTGTTGCATTCTTTCCTGGCTTTTGGTATCAGGGTGATACTGGAGGATTCCCTTCTCAATCTTCCCTTGAGAGGATTCCCTTCTCAATCTTTTGGAACAGTTTCAGTAGGATTGGCACCACCATTTCTTCTTTGTAAGTCTGGTAGAATTCACCTATGAATCTATCTGGTCCTAAGCTTTTTATTCTTGGGAGTTTTTCTTTTCCCCCCCACCTTAATCTTGCTACTCATTGTTGGTCTATTCAGGAGTTCTATTTCTTCCCAGTTCACTCTTGGGAGCTTATATGTTTCCAGAAATTCATCCATTTCCCATAAATTTTCTAGCTGTGAAAGTATAATTGTTCATAACAGGAACATACTTCAAAATGTTACAAGTGATATAAGACAAACTCACAGCCCACATAATACTGAATGGGAAAAAGTTAAGAACTGGAACAAGACAAAGATGTCCACTGTCACCACTT
>NW_012139605.1:2979-3631 GCF_000956105.1 Propithecus coquereli
ATTACCTATGGGGTACAATGTATACTACTCAGGTGGGATACAGTAAAAGCCCAGACTTCACCACTGTGTAATATATACTTGTAATAGAATTCAGTTTGTACTCCCTAAATCTATTAAAAATTTAAAAAGGAAAAAAAAAACTCAAAAAACAAAAACAATTAAAAATTACTTTCCTTTAGCCTGTACTTCTTACTATGTTCAAAGCAATGCAGTAATAATTATAGAACTGAAATTCCAAAACATAAGTTTTACCCTTGAAGAACTTCTTAGATCAAGTTTGAGATAGAACATTGAATTTTAAGAAATATTCAAAAATATAATAGCAGATTGAAATTATATTTTATACTAACTGTAGAATTGATGCCTCAATGCTGTGCCTATATAATTGCCAAATAATGGACTTAATCTAGCAATAATTACTATGTGTCATTGATGCAAATATCAACTACATGCCAGATTTGAGATGTATTAGTAGAGAAAAAAGACTGAAATTCCTTACCTCATGAAGCTTATGTTTTATCTGGGAGTTTGAGACTATAAATAAAAATCATAATGAATAAGTAAAGTGCTAGGTATAAAGTATTAGGACAGTAAATGCTTTGAGAAAAATAAAGCAGTGTAAGGGAATTAGAGTATTGAATGCAGAGGTTTG
>NW_012139606.1:0-713 GCF_000956105.1 Propithecus coquereli
GAAAAGAGAATTGTCTGTGATTATTTTTTGTACTGTAGTTTCTTTTGAGACAGAGTCTCGCTCTGTCACTCTGGCTAGAGTGCCGTGGCATCAGCATGTCTCACTGCAACCTCCAACTCCTGGGCACAGACAATCCTCCTGCCTCAGCCTCCCAAGTAGCTGGGACTACAGGCATACACCACCATGCCTGGCTAATTTTTCTATTTTTAGTAGAGATGGGGGTCTCACTCTTGGTCAGGCTGGTCTCGAACTCCTGAGCTCAAGTAATCCTCCCTCCTTGACCTCCCAGAGTGCTAGGATTACAGGTGTGAGCCACCATGCCTGGCCTGTACTATAGTATTAAACTTTGTTATGAACGTCCATTTCCAACCTGGATTAGAGATTACATTTCTGGAAAATACTGTGATTAGCAAAACTGTTATGGGTAAGATCAAGCATTCACAACACAATAAAGCATAGGATAATGAAAGGATATAGAGAAATGGGGGCCCAGGCGCTGTAATCCCAGCACTTTGGGAGGCTGAGGCATAAGGATTGCTTGAGGCCAGGAGTTCGAGACCAGGCTGGGCAACACAGCAAGACCTTGTCTTTAACAAAAAATAAAAAAATTAGCTCGGCTTGATGGTGCATGCCTGTAGTCCTAGCTACCCAGGAGACTGAGTCAGGAAGATCACTTGAGCCCGGGAGTTCGAGAACAGCCTGAGCAACATAGC
>NW_012139606.1:6204-7552 GCF_000956105.1 Propithecus coquereli
TTCTTTTTTTGTTGCGTCCTTTCCTGGTTTTGGTATCAGGGTTATGTTGATAAGCAAAGACTGAGGGAATTCACCAAGACAAGACCAGCCCTCCAGGAAATACTTAAAACAGAGTTATACACGGATCAGCACAAGAAACACTCATGAATGTAAAACCACTCAAAAGCTAAACATCAAAGGCCAGGTACCACAATGACGCAAGAGAGAAAACAAAACAACAAAGTTCAGCCCAAAAGGATGAACAGAGATTTGCCCCACTTATCAGTTCTCTAAATAAATGTGAATACCGTAAACTCCCCACTGAAGAGACATAGGGTGGCCGAATGGATAAAAAAATACAAGCCAAGTATCTGCTGTCTTCAGGAAACACATCTAACCTGCAAGGACGCATTTAGACTCAAGGTAAAGGGGTGGAAATCAATATTTCAAGCAAACAGAAGCCAAAAGAAGGCTGGCGTGGTGGTTTTGATATCAGATAACTTAGCTTTTAAATCAACAAAGTAATGAAAGACAAAGAGGGTCACTATATAATGGTGAAGGGTACAGTTCAACAAGAAGACGTAACGATTCTAAATATATATGCACCCAACTTAGGTGTACCCGGATTCATAAAGCAAATTCTGCTTCATCTAAACAAATTGATAAACAGCAACACCATAATAGCTGGAGACTTGAACTCCCAAGGACAAGGGAGTGCTGACAGCACAGGACAGATCCTCCAAACAGAAAATTCACAAAGAAACAGTGGACTTAAACAGAACTCTAAAACAAATGGGCCTGACTGACATTTACAGAACATTCTACCCAAAAACCACTGAATATACGTTTTTCTCATCAGCTCATGGGACATTCTCTAAGATTGACCATATCCTAGGACACAAAGCATGTCTCAAAAAAATTAAAAAAATAGAAATCATACCATGTATCTTCTCAGACCACAGTGGAATAAAAGTAGAAATCAACCCTAACAGAAACTCTCATTTCTATACAAAGTCGTGAAAACTAAACAACCTGCTGCTGAATGATTACTTCATAAACAAGGAAATCAAGATGAAAATCAAAAGATTCTTTGAACTAAATGACAAAGGAGACACAAGTTACCAAAATCTGTGGGACACAGCCAAAGCAGTCCTGAGAGGAAAGTTTATTTCCGTAAATGCATATATCCAAAAGACAGAAAGATCACAAATAGACAACCTAATGAATTGAATCAAAGAGCTGGAAAAAGAAGAACAGACCAACCCCAAACCCAGCAGCAGAAGGGAAATTAATAAGATCAAATCAGAACTAAATGAAATTGACAACAGGGAAACTATACGGAAGATTAATAAAACAAAAAGTTGGTTCT
>NW_012139607.1:0-993 GCF_000956105.1 Propithecus coquereli
TTATTTTTGTACATTTAGATTGCTTGTAATTTTTGATATTAATAAATTCTGTTATGTAGGATATTCTTGTATATACGTCTTGGTTGCATCTGTTTTTCTCTAAAATAAAGTTACAGAGCGAAGCTTACAATGGGCAAAGAGTAAGAAGCCAAAGAAACAGGATTACTGGTTCAAAAAGCTTGTAATATTTACAAAAAAAAAGATTATACAAACTTACTTTTCTACATAAATTTATCTTTTTGGAAAAATATAGAAGTCCTCAACTCACATTATACACCAAAATAAATTCCAGGTGGATAAATGTAAAAAAGTAGATAAATGTAACTGATGTAGTTGAAAACTAAATATGCATGTGACCAAGGGCAAAAATATCATTCTACAAAATATAGATAAGTATGTTATGACAATGTAATTTAATTTAATAAATAATTCATAAATACAAATAAAAGGCATATAAAATTTTTTTAAATGCTTGCAGAATGAATGGCAAAAATATCTAGTATTTTAATAAAAAGCGCTCTTTCCGGTAAATAACAACGAAGACCGTAACTAACACCCCAGTAGATAAAGAACCAAGGATGTGCACGTGAATAGGCAATAATGGAAGATGAAAGGCAAATATACAATAACTATATGAAAAATATTTATCCTCACTAATAATTAAAGAAATTAAAATGAAAACAAAGTTATCTGTTGTAAGATTGGTGTTATTTGTAAATAATAATATGACACATCTATGGCTGTTTATAGATCTAAAATTGATTTAAAAATCATTTTCAAAAATATTTAGAGATATATATCAAGAGCCTTCAAAAAATCTTAGGAATTAACTAAAGAAAAACAATGAAGGCATGTGCAGAGATTTATCCTCAATAATGCTTTGATATATCATAGTAGATAACCTAGAAAGAGCCTAAATGCCTAACTAGTATCAGAAAATTGGTAAAATGAATTGTGGTAAATTCACATGATATCGTGCAACATTGTCATTAA
>NW_012139607.1:2588-3200 GCF_000956105.1 Propithecus coquereli
TATTCAACTTTCTAGCTCAGAAGTTTATCTGACTACTTGACAGATGACAGGTATTCACTGAAAGTTTGTTAAATTAATTAACTAATTGATTAAAAGTGCTCTATACATGTAAACATTGCTATTCTAATGCAAGGTACCAGGGATAGTACTAATTCTAAATTAGAAAAATCTTGGCCCCTGTAGCAATAATTTTCAAATGTTGGTGTCTGCAAAAATTTCTTAGAATGTGTAATAAAATGCCAATTCCTAAGATCCACCACCAGACATTCTGATTCAATATTTTTGGATATAGAGATCTGTATTGATGCTCTGCATTTGCTAGTCCTATAACCTTGGGAATATAACTTCACCTCTCTGTTCTTTCATTTCTACATCTGCAAACTGGATATGATAATACTACCTACATTGTCCAGTTATATTATCTTACATGTCAGGACATAAATAAGGTAACATGTAAGACAAATTGGCACAGAGACTGAAAAATGGAAAATATCTATATTCTCTGTTTTTATAGTATCTGAAAAGCAATATTTTGTATGGTTAAGCACACAAATACTAGAGACAAACTTCTCAAGTTTGAATCCTGACTCTGCTATGGTAGCTGTGTATTTT
>NW_012139608.1:0-1521 GCF_000956105.1 Propithecus coquereli
CCATTGCTGTGGGAAAGGCCTGTGGGTTTGGATCAACCACAAGCTCACAGTGAGCCAAAGGGCGACCCGATCGCTAAAATAGCCAGGGAGCAAGGCAGGAGCTTCCAGGACCCGAAGCAGGGGCGGCTGGGATCAGGGCTAGAAGGAAGCAAGGGCACCGTTCTTGGAACTCGCCTGACCCCATGGCTGGCTCTGGTGATCAAAAAGCCCCTTTCCTGGAACCTGCGCTGGGTCCAGGCTGGAGACCACCGGGGGTCGTGGAGAGGAGGAGGTGGGGGCAGGAGGAGGCACTAGCGTGAGGTGGGGTGGGATCTCTCCTGGAGCGGGGAGGCCCGGTTCTTACTGCCCGTCCTTCTCCAAACACTGCAGTTAGCTTTTCTAAGACACAGGCCAGCGCCCATCCAGCCTGCACCTCCCAGGTTAGAAGAAACCCAGAGCGTGAGGGTCGGAGGGGCCAGGGAGACCAGGTGGGCTGGGCATCCCATGCCCATGTGGGTTAGCTGACCGCCTGCCACGCGAGGAGGCCAGCTCTCCCCGGCCCTCCCGCCACACTCAGCAGTTCCTAAAGAAAAGCAAGGAACAAAGACAACGGCTTCTTTCCTGCAGTAGATAACGAGTGTTCTGATTCCCTGCCCTTGACAGGTTCATCTTCCCGTGTCCCCAGCCAGGGAATTCATGGCCTCAAGTGACCCTCCGGAGGGCCCAGGGCAGGGGCTGGATTCTGCCAGGGCAGCGTCCCCTTGCTGGTGAATCCTGCGCCTCCGTATGGGCAGAGGGGACTGGTGAATCCTGCGACCCCCCTGCAGGTGGCCCCGGGCCTCCTGTGGCCCAGCTGGACTGGCCAGCGAGGGCTTTTTTGTTTTATGTCTAATTGTAAAAGCGATTCATAGTCATTGTAAAATTTGGAAACTATAAGAAAGGTAGAAAGGGGAAAATGAAAATCATCTGTCATCCCACTGCCCAGAGAACTGTGGTTGCTATTTTGCCGTATTTTTCTTCAGCTCTGTTTTCCTATACGGATCATACATATGTATATCTGTGTGCATTTTAATTGTAAGCATACCCTACAGCTGGCTTTCCCCACATTACATCATATTGTGAAGATTTTCTCATAGCAGTAACATTTTCTTTAAAGTTATTTAATGACTCTAAAATATTCTATTAATAATTTATGTAGCCATTCTCCTTTTTTTTTTTTTGTTCATTCTCCTATTTTGACTTTCGTTTTTTACCAAGGGAATTAAGCAGTCTTAAAAATTCCACTTAAAAATACAAATGCAGCTGTTCCTTTCCAACTGCCCAGATGGAGCAGTTCTGGGCTGTCCTGCCTGTTACACTGAAAGCCCCTCAGTGGAACACCCCAGGGTAGCTGCAAAGGATTAGCAGGTAGAAAAACCAAAAAATAAAGAGTACAACCTCCCCACCACCGGGGAAGCCCAGGGAAAGGGGGTGCCATCCCGCGCCACCCACCGGTCTGGACCTGCCCGTCCTGCTGGGGCATAGCTGATGGTGGAAAGGGCA
>NW_012139608.1:3591-4578 GCF_000956105.1 Propithecus coquereli
TATACAATACTAATATTGTTGTTATCTGTTAGTATTAATTATTATTACCAGTGCCAGCCCACGAGGTGGGGAGCATGGCCTCAGCCCCTCGCAGGCAAGAGAGGCCCTGGCTTTGCACCTGTTCCTGCCACACGGCAGCTGTGGGACGTGGACAAGTGGCTTCCCTCTCTCAGCCTCATTTTCCAGAGTCTTCATCTGGGAAAGGAGAGGACTCTCTTCCTGGGTTCCTACGAGGGCCCTCCGAGGTCACACACATGAGGGGTCTGGCCAGGTCTAGCCTCAGAGATGGTGGCTGTTCTAGGCGCCTCCATGTTGGGCACCTGGGCCTGGGCACTTAGGTTCCCTGGGCCTCAGCTTGCCCCTCTGTGTAGTGAAGACGGGTCCCACCCACTGCTACACGTCGTCGGGAGGGTGGAAGAAGATGAACCACGTGACCCACCTGGCATGCGTGCTGATAGAAAGTATCATTGAGCCACGACTGTGTTTCTGTGCTGGTAGGATGAGAACCTGCGCCCAGTGCCAGGCCTCCTGCCCAGGGCTCCTCCTCCTTGCCCACGATAGAATTGTACAGATGCGAGCAGGGTGACCTTCATCAAGCCAGGATTGCATTTCCAGTGTCTTTGGAGCATGAGGTGCGTGGGATGGCTATGTGGCAGCTGCTACCAGCTCCCTGAAGGGAAGGGGGCTGAATCTCCAGGAAGCCACGGTAGGGGCTGGGCCTTGGCGGCTGGGCTAGGCACCTTGGTCTCCTCCTGCCCCATAGCCCCGAGGCAGGAGGCTCCGTGGGATTATGGCCTCCGTGGGATTATGTCTGCTCACACAGTGTCAGAGGCAACAGAATGCCCACAACACAGCAAAAAGCAGTAGCGTCTTTTCTGGGTGTAAAAGTAATTATTTTCCATTGCAATAAAAAAATGGGAAAAATCAGTAAAATATAAATTAAGTACCCCAAATCCCAAACTTCCAGGTGTTTTTTGTGCATATGTA
>NW_012139609.1:0-1556 GCF_000956105.1 Propithecus coquereli
TAATTCTCCTAAGGTAGCAGAATAATTTCCTCAGCCATCCATTTTAGCTTGGTAATGTAAATAATCTTTAAGATTAGCTTAGTAATAGCAAAAGTACAATCTTTAATAATTTTCACGCTAGTGGTAAATTGAACCAGATGTTCTCTCTGAAATGCATTTAAGGGGCTGGGCACAGTGGCTCATGCCTGTCATCCTAGCACTCTGGAAGGCCAAGGCAGTAGGATGGCTTGAGGTCAGGAGTTCAAGACCAGCCTGAACAAGAGTGAGACCCCATCTCTACTAAAAATAGAAAAATAGAAAAAATTAGCCGGGTGTGGTGGCATGCACCTATAGTTCCAGCAACTCAGGAGGCTGAGGCAGGAGGATCACTTGAGCCCAGAAGTTTGCAGTTGCAGTGAGCTATGATCACGCCATTGCGCCTCTACACGGGGCTACAGAGCAAGACTGTCTCAAAAAAAATAAAAAAAGAAAGAAAGAGATATATTTAAGGAATTCGTGAAAACCTATACTTAGCATAAATCAATGGTGTTTGCTTATCTTATAGAAGGGATTCTTTACAAAAGAAAAGAGGAATAGTTCAGCAAAGATGCAAGAGTTCAGAGTCACCCTCAGGTTCATATATCTGCAGAGCCTGGAAATAACGGGGCTTGCTTCCTGTCTCTGCTTTCTCATCTCTGAAAGCTACTGTAGAAATGATGAATGAGATAATGTACAGAAAGGGTATCATATAGTGCCCAGAACAAAAATCTGTGCTCCATGAATGGCAGCCATTACTGCAAATAATTAATCACAGGGTTTTCTTAATATTAAACAAATAACTAGTCACAGAACTTAAATCTGCACCTAGCTTTTCAGCAAGACATTATTGAGAGACATCTGACAGTATTTGTCTAGATACTACAAATTAAATGTTCACTTATCATTTGATCTGTATCAAACATGATGGAAGCTATTAGCCAAGTTGTATTTTGCAATTTGCAATTTTCTGCACAGCCCCTTGCTAAGACTTCCTGTCATGGCAAATGTAGGCTTTAATCAACCTTCCTGACCATTCATCTCTCCTCTCCAGATCATTATGTTTTCCTCAAGTCACGGTACACACACAAGAATTGCAGACCGTTCATTGTTTTATTTTATTTGAATAGGCACCTCTCTCTTTCTCTGCAAACATACCTTGATCCTTCTCTAGCTCTTGAGTATTGTTCTCCTGACCCTGTTCAAGTTGATGATTCCTTCTCTCTTCAGCTCCCTGGAGGAACTTTCTTCTTTACCCACAGGACTGGGGATTGCTCTAATCTTTGCTTATCATATTGAGAAAAACTTCCCAGACTAAGTTGAGTCTGAAGAACTCAGAAACTAGCAAGTATAAAAATTTTTTTGTCTCATAACATCAGAGTAAAAAAATGAACTTTAAAAAAATACCTTGACATTAGCATCAAGATTACATAGAAGATTGGTTGCTGAATCCTAGCAGTTCTAAATTAAAACATTGTTCTGTATTGTCAATAATGATAAATGAAAAAGGTATAAAATTAACTCTTAAATCAATGGAAATC
>NW_012139609.1:13031-15842 GCF_000956105.1 Propithecus coquereli
GATAAATGGTTGCTAGGGAGGATGAATGGATGGGGGAAACAGATTGACTAGTAAACGATTTCCTCAGCAGATTAAGTTAACCTGAGAGATATTATATTTCAAATGATTTGGGCCAGGTCTGGTTGCATTTTTGAACAATTTTCCTGCAATATACTGAGATAACAGGGAGAGGAAGGGAAGTCAATTGTTCCTTTGATCTGTCACTCCGGTGTGTGCAGACAGAGGGAAAACCCCTTCCACTGCTTTTTGATCTTTGATATAAAAGGGCCTGTAATTCAAAATATTCTTTATATTATACCAAGGAGTCATATTTTGGGGTGAAATTTCCTGAGATCCTTCACTGATCAGTTTTTAATACTTGTTCATTCATTGGATCCCACATTTGACTCAGTCTTTCTTGGTAAACAGCTGAAATTTTCTTCAACACTGGACATTTATATATAATCCAGTCTTATCATGAGCAATTAACAAATGTACTTCCAGCTTCTCAAAATGTTAATGAAATTTAGACCTGACACTTAGCTTTCGCTCAGTAAGTGCACTTGGGTAAGTGAGCTGTCGGACTTGAGAGACTTGAGTGGCTGAATTTGTCAGCATCATCTCAAACCACCTCCAATCCCTGGTCGGGCTGGAAGAAATTTACCAAGGTGATTTATTTTAGCAGAATCAAGAAGCCATCTGTGATATGTAAAAAAAAAAAAACAAACAAAAAAACAAACAGTAGAATCAGCTTTCCTTCCCTTTGTATTTTTTAAACTTCCTACAAGAGTAATTAACATGAAAGTCACATATAAATGAGAGACAAGTTTGCCTTTTAAGGGAAGTTTCTTTCTATGAGGTCCATTCAGGCTTGTCTGAAATAACTAATGCTCTCAGGTCTGCCCTTGGCCTTCTTTCTCTGAGAGAGTAGTACTTTGTCACTCCTAATCATTTTCTTCCCTGCCATCCTTCCTGACATTTGTTGATAGAGTCAGGAACAGCCCTTTGAAAGTTGTGTACCTTTGAAAAGATCACCAATATTGTGGACTAGCTCAGCAGGCAAGATTGAACATGATGCAGAACCCAGTTTAAACCAAATAAACATTAGACACCAATAAGGATAGTAATTATTATTATTCTTTATTAAGCATTTTATCATGTGCCAATTATAATTACATAATTAATGAATTCAATTCTCAAAACCTATAATGTGAGCATCCCAAACCAGCCTTTCATAGATGAGGAAGAAAGGACTGGAGAGGTTAAGTAATTTGCCTGAGGTCACACAGCCAATAGATGGCCAAGTTACAATTTGAACTCCTGTCTGGACATTTTCCATTTCACCAGTACTTACAAGCAAATGCCCATGTCTTGAACGAGAAGGGTTCTTGAGGAGAGGTGCTTAAGACAAATGGTAACCGGTTCCGCAGGAATGTAGCCCTATTTCTGTTGTCACTTAGTTGGAAGGAGATTCGGAGGCCAAGATGTTGAAACTGTGCACATAATGAATTGAACAGAGGTTTGACTGACTCACACAGACGTTTCTTTGCCTTCTAGGAAGATTTCCAGCCCGCAGCTGCCTCAGAGACCAACTGGGAATCAGTCACAAGCTCTATTTCAGTAAGTAATTTATTATTCTGTTGCCAGCAAAAGAAACTGATGGAATAGCTAAGGTCAACCCCAAAAGGACTTCACCTGCATTAAGGACATGTGGTTTGACCAAAAACCAGATCTCAAGCAGGATATGTTCTTCCATTTAATTTAGGTAACTGCGGATTATGTCAGACACCCTTTTTCCTCTCATCCAGAAAGGTTTCCAGGAATTGCCAGCATGGGCTAGGAGCTCAGGCTAGACAATGATTTAAATATTTGTCATTTTCAAAGCAGATCATTCCAAGAAAGGTCTGTCCAGACATCGAACATATCAAAGTGGTTCATGGCCCAAGCTCAAGTGGGGAATTTTGAAATAACTTTTTGAACATTCTAGAAGAAACTGTTAACATTTGCATTTTCGAGGGTCTTTTCAGACTTGAAAAATACCAATGTTTACAGTAAGATAACTTAAGTGCAAATCAGGCATGTATTCTATTTGACTTGGATATAAAACACAACTCACCCTGAAGCTGTAAAATGGTTCATGCCCCAATTTTTTCTCCAAATTTAGTCATTTCTCAGTATTCTGTCTTCTTATCTACTTAGCACAGAAAGAGCAGACCTTGTTTTTACTGATCCTATGTGTAGCACTTATGTAGCAATAAAACAGAAGATAATAAATGCACTTGTTCATAAAAAGGTCAAGAGCATGGAGAGAGCTTGTCTACGGCTCTAAAGTGGGCCCGAGTGGCTGAATCAGAGTTGATTTTTTTTTCCAAAAGTGATATGCTATCTTTTGCTGTTTGGGGGATTTTTTTTTTTTTTTTTTTTTGTTAATTCCCTCATAAGGCAGGATTTCCTCAGTTTTGGATTCTGTGACTATTAAATTCACCCGATTTGGCTGCTGGACTATCTGATCAAGAGATCAGACATGTCTCTGACAGTGATATTAAGAGTGTTTTATTTGTGCCTTTTTGACAGAATGCATCCTCTGAACCTGCCTCAGTGTAGACAATCATTGTCGGGTGAAAATCAAAACAAAGGCAGGTCATACTGAGGAGATGCTCAGGTAGCTCAGGAGGGTTGGACGTTTGGCAGCCTGAGGCTGATAACTCAAAGTAGACACCAAAGGCAGCTTTTGCAACTGAGACTGGGTCTCCAGGAATCCTCCAGCTTCTCAAGTATCTTACAAATGATAACTCAGGGTTGTCTATTCATGTCTGCCTGAAGTGCACAATT
>NW_012139610.1:0-992 GCF_000956105.1 Propithecus coquereli
GTATGTTATCCATCGTGAGTTGATTTTTGTGAGAGGTGAGAGGCGCAGATCATTTTTCAGTCTCCTACATGTGGCTATCCAATTTTCCCGGCACTATTTATTGAATAGGGATTCTCTTCGCAGATGGCTATATGAAGATGGTTTTATATATGGGTTCTCAGCCTGGTTCTATTGGTCTATGTCTCTGTTCTTGTGCCAGTACCATCAAGTTTTGGTTACTACAGCCTTGTAGTATTAGCTTGAAGTCTGTTAAATTGAAGCCTCCCAATTTTTTCTTTTTGTTTGAGGTTGCTTTAGATAGACGGGGTCTTTCTGGTTCCATATGAAGCATAGAATTATTTTTTCTAGATCTGCAAAAAATGATGTTGGTGTTTTTATAGGGATTTCCTTAAATATATAGATCACTTTGGGTAATATAGACATTTTAACAATGTTGATTCTGCCGATCTGCAAGCATGGTGTGGTTTTCCATGTGTTCACGTCCTCTGAGATTTCCTTCCTCAGTGTTTCATAGTCTTTCACCTCCGTAATTAAATACATTCCTAGGTATTTTATTTTCTTTGTTGCTTTTGTGAAAGATATTGAGTCTTTGATTTGGTTCTTAGTTTGACTGTTATTGGTGTATATGAATGCTTCTGATTTGTGCACATTTATTTTGTAACCTGAGACTTTGCTGAATTTATTTATCAATTCTAGTAGTCTCTTGGCAGAACCTTTGGGATTTTCTAGATATAAGATCATATCGTCAGCAAAGAGTGATAATTTCACCTCTTCTGCCCCCATTTTGATGCCCTTGATTTCCTTCTGTTATCTGATTGCTATGGGTAGGACTTCCAGCACTACGTTGAATAGAAGTGGTGATAGAGGGCAACCTTGTGTGGTTCCAGTTCTAAGCAAAAATGCTTTCAATTTTTCCTCTTTCAGTGTGATGTTGGCTGTGGGTTTGTCTTATATCGCTTTTATCATTTTTACATTGGTCCCATCTATGCCTA
>NW_012139610.1:2317-2879 GCF_000956105.1 Propithecus coquereli
GTTGTTGCTGTGATTGCTTTTGGGGTCTTCTTCATAAATTCTTCACCTAGGCAAATGTCTATAAGATTTATTGAGACATTTTTTCCTAGAATTCTTATGGTTTCATGCCTTAGGTTTAGGTATGTTATCCATTGTGAGTTGATTTTTGTGAGAGGTGAGCGGCGCAGATCATTTTTCAGTCTCCTACATGTGGCTATCCAATTTTCCCAGCACTATTTATTGAATAGGGATTCTCTTCGCAGATGGCTATATGAAGATGGTTTTATATATGGGTTCTCAGCCTTGTTCTATTGGTCTATGGCTCTGTTCTTGTGCCAGTACCATCAAGTTTTGGTTACTACAGCCTTGTAGTATTAGCTTGAAGTCTGTTAAATTGAAGCCGCCCAGTTTTTTCTTTTTGTTTGAGGTTACTTTAGATAGACGGGGTCTTTCTGGTTCCATATGAAGCATAGAATTATTTTTTCTAGATCTGAGAAAAATGATGTTGGTGTTTATATAGGGATTTAATTAAATATATAGATCACTTTGGGTAATATAGACATTTTAACAATGTTGATTCTGC
>NW_012139611.1:0-1307 GCF_000956105.1 Propithecus coquereli
GCAGCCACCTTGAATGCTCTGCTCACACATTCAACAGGAACTACAGATGTATGTCCCTGGAAAGAATTCCTCCCAGCATGATGAATCTTTTAATTCTCTGGTTTAGCAGAGAGAAAGTGATATTAAAAAAGAATCCCTTCAGTTCTGATTGGTCTGAACCAGTTAACACAAAAGTAGGTTTAAGATGCGTGTTCATGCTGCTCCTCCAGAAAAGCCACATATTAGGAAACTGGGTTATTAATTGCAAAAGAGCTTGCGTGCCCCTTTAAGTTGTGTCTCTTTGCGACCAAAGGAGATGATAGCTTTGCCCCCAAGCCCTTTTGGTAGATATAAATGTAAAGATGCTGAAAACAAAAAATCTAAGGATTCTTTATCTTTTTCTCCTGGGAGGCATTAAAGTATTATAGCTGCACTTGAAAGGTCTTTTTGCTACTGGTTGTACCAGTTAACCTGAGAGAGAGTGTAGCGTTGTTATTCACTCACTGTCTCAGGTTGTCCCCACATTGTGGTTCTATTGCCTGCCTCTGTTTGCTACATACCCATTTCTGCCTGTCCTCGGTAAGTGTTGAACTGGTCAAAGGCATAGTAAATTGAGAAGCCAATGAAGCTGCATTTGTGAGGAACATTTCCTACTACTTTACTTTGGTAAAGTTTAGATGTTAAGATTTAATTGAAGTAAAAATGTTGAGAAGGGAATGGAAAAATAACATCTCTAATGAAGTAGGAAGAGCAGTAAGGTGTTTAGATACCTACAGATTGGTGGCTTAAGAGAAATTTACCTATTTCTCTCTAATGTATATATGAATTCTCCAGAAGTAAGAAGAAATAGAAAGGAGAAATAATCAGAATTATTATTTTTAAGCACTGACATTCCTTCTAAATGTTTTATAAAATATTTCAATCAGTCTTTTTATAGAATAATATTTTGTGATAGTTGTTTTGGTTAGATCTCTGACTTGTATTTTCCTTATTACCTAATTATAAACTATTCTACACATTTTAATTTGTCATTTAGATGTCTGTTTAAGAGTTTATTGTTTCTACATTAAAGCAATAGGTAATGTATAAACCAATGAAAAATGAATTAAAGATTATAAAGATTGGCAAGAAAAAATATATTCTAATTTCAGATGATGTAATTGTCAACATCCTAGAGCCTTTAAAATTGGAAAAAATTTAGAATTAATTCAGCAGTTGAGCAAGATTGAAGAATATAAAGATTGGCAAGAAAAAATATATTCTAATTTCAGATGATGTAATTGTCAACATCCTAGAGCCTTTAAAATTGGAAAAAATTTAGAATTAAT
>NW_012139611.1:5432-6651 GCF_000956105.1 Propithecus coquereli
ATAACAATGCAATTATTAAATGACAGGATGAGAATTCACATCCAAGTCTATTTTTATCCCAAAAGCAAATTCCTCCACTATATATCTTTTCCAATGAAAACTCTTTGAAAGTTAAAGATTGCTTGAAAATAAATGAATCTCCTGGGAGAATTGATTTAGAAGTATGTGTCAATAAAAAATATACTTAGGAGAAAGCCATGAACCTGAGGGTAGAGTATGAGAGACACAGTGCTGAGCTGAACAGAAAGGGTGATGCATTTCTGATGTAGTAATGATGTTTGATTTAGAGACATATGAGAGGATGGTATAGTAGAGGGCTACCATGGAAACCGGTAACAACTTGCAATTTCTCAACTGTCGGTAACTCTTGCAATTGGCATTTGGATAGAATGATTCTTCATTGTGCAGAAAGTCAGAGCATTTAACAACTGCCTCCCCTAACTGGATCCCAGCAGTGCCCACCAGACATTGTGGCAATCAACCCCCTACCCATACATCTATTTCCTAATATCCACTGGCACTTGGAATATTAGGGGAATGGTACTACCACCTTCCAGTGGGGGTCTAAGAGAACGTTGTAGAGATCTTGATTTAACTTACTAATAATCCCAGCTCCCAGAAGTCCAAGGAAGCATTTAGGGAAGATTGACATGAATCCTTTCAGCCTGATCCTAGCCAAGCAAACACAACTGGCTGATGATGTCCAAGTGATAAATAAGAGGCTTGAGAAAAAAAAAAAAAAAACCTGTTTGCAGTCTTGGATGAGGACTGAATAGAGAGATTGTATACCACCACCTTAAGGGACCAGACGACTGAAACATCTGAGAAAATGTCGTCACAATCAGAACTCTGAGATTGTAAAAGGGCACGTGTGTCAAGAAGGATGGAAATATCAGAGAGGTTTGAGCCTGACCACAGGATTGGGAAGATCAAGAGCAGGCGAAGAGGGGGATCAATGAGGCTGCAGAAAGAGCCTCCATGGAGCTCTCACTTTAAAAGGATGGCAGAGAACAGTACAGATGCTCTGTATATCTGTGTTGAATAGGGGAGCTGCAGCTACATTTGTATTGCTTTTATTTTTTTAAACACGACAGTGTTGTTTAAAGAGGTTAATTTTAGCCTAATTTTACAGAAGAAATTGCAACTCAATGAGAGTCAGTGATGATGCGAGGTCATCCAGCTTGTAAGAGATAAAGAAGAACTCAAATCTGGACCTTTC
>NW_012139612.1:0-394 GCF_000956105.1 Propithecus coquereli
AGGATGCAGCAAGAAGGCCTTCACCCGACATGACATTCCAGCGCCACGATGTTGCACTTCCCAGCTTCCAGAATTGTAAGAAATAAATTTCTGATATTTATAAATTACCCAGCCTAAATTATTTTGTTAGAGAGGCAGGAAAAGACTAAGACACTTTGCTTTCCTATAAAATAAAATTTAATGAAATTAAATTATCTCTGATATTTAGCCTTAAATGGTTGTGATTTTAAATCAGCCTCTTATGAATAATAGGTTCCATTCTGTCACAAGGAATGGAACTTGAGTCAAAAATGGGTAAATAAGGCAGTAAGTGGAGAAACCAGAAGTCAAACAACAAAATGAGACTTCCTTTTGCATCCTTATCTCTTCCATCTATTTATCAAAAGAGGAGAGA
>NW_012139612.1:1538-2572 GCF_000956105.1 Propithecus coquereli
CTGACAGATTGAATAGACCCTACTCAGCCAAGGAGATCCCACAGAAACTTCAACATTAAGTTTCCTAGGCATGAGAAGATGGGAGGGTGGTCACAGCTCAGTATACCCCCTTCATTGCTAAACTTTGCCATATTATTTCCTGAGAACAGTTAAACAGAAACTAGCCCTGGATGAAAAAAGAATGGAAAATTTGCTCCATCACTGACTTCAGCCAATCTCCAGACACTGCAGTCGTACTTCCCCTCCTTCTTGCAGTTTCCACAGGGCAGCTGACCAGTTTCACCAAGTATTCCTTCCTGATAAAGTTCTCCTGTCCATGGACTAGTTCTGGCCAGTTAATGGAGGCTGTGAACAAGACTCCTCTGTGTTCTTTGCTTCACCTTTTGATGTATAGAGCCTAGTTTTAATGCATTTAAATTGTTAAGTCTCCACCCAAACATAAACATGAGACATATGTAACATACATGTTTGCTTACTATGCATGTGTGTGACCCCCTCCTTGAGAATTCATAGCTCCTTCCTAACCTGTTGAATATGTATGTATGTTCAGCCAATCCGTCTGTCTTAAAGTTCCTGTCCCAACCTTCCTCCTTCCAAGTGCCTGCTTTCAGTCTTAGCCAAAGGCTATTGTTCCCAGCCTATAAGTTGCAACCTTTTTAAATAAATAAAACCCTTCTTTCCAGATTTATAGATTTTGTGACTTTTTTGGTCGACAATATTTATTATTATTATGCCTTTTACATTTTTAAGGAATCTGAAGTTAGGGAAGGTTAAGTGACCTGTCCAAGCACACATAACAAATAAGTAGAAACACACTCTAGTTTTTGATCTCAAATATTCTTAGTATCAAAAATAGGATTTCTGGATATCTTGTAAAAAAATATTACTCGAGAAGTTTAGAACACTACTGTATGAATTTAGTGTTACAGATAAAATGACTCTAGGAAGTTACTAAAAAAACTTAAAGCATTATCTTTTAAGATCACAACATTCCCCCTAGGCCAAATAGTTTAATTCTGGATTGGAAGAGCTGA
>NW_012139613.1:0-849 GCF_000956105.1 Propithecus coquereli
AAAATTTAATTGAAGATAAACTCAAGAAGCAGGCATATTAATTAAACTGGTAAGCAGAAGAGCCTGCAAGTAATGAGAGCCTTCTTTCTTACTTTCTGTGCACATTTAGTAAAACCACGTAATCACTCCTTAATCAGCTTTTCCTGCTTTGGAACAGGCTCATGGCTATATCCCACCCTCAAGAAAACAACTCATGAACACTGAAAATAGGTGCCTTTTTGCTCCTCTCAAAGAGGGTGAAAAGGAACAGGTTTCCTGGAAGGCAATTTGGTTAATTTTAAGGTGAATAACCAGAAAACTTTTTATAATCTCCTTTCACTTTCATACCTCTTTTTGGTGTGCATGTCAATCGGTATGACCTGTCGAAAGGCAATGCAGCAATATCTGTCAAAGCCTTAAAGTCATTCCTACAATTTGAACGACCAATTCTCTTCCTAGGAGTTTGTCTTAATGCAGTCACAGTAGATGTGCCCAAGGGGCAGAACACAAGAGATTTTTTTCCTAGAACTCTGAACAATAATGAAACACTGGAAACAAACTAAAGGTCTACCAAGGGGGAATAATTAAAGTGCTTGTACAGACATGTCATTTTAATAATAAGCAGTAAAATTACATTGTAGAAGACTGCCTAATGGCAGAGGAGGACTATGTTCATGATATACTACTAAGTGGAGGAAAAAAAGCAGTTTAAGAAAGAAATTAATCCTTTTGATAAATGTGTAATGAACTAAAAAGACTAAAATTATGTCAGTCAAAACCTTAAACAAAGTCATCTTTCCTTGTGCTTTATTTGTGCTTTATTTCTTTGTGCTTTATTTTTGTTTCTAAAATTTTCTAGATGAATAATTA
>NW_012139613.1:2728-3051 GCF_000956105.1 Propithecus coquereli
TATATATAAAAAAATTCATTTATTCACATATTTATAAAGCACCTTTTATGTGCCAGGCACTATGCATATATGTGTGTGTATACATATAAACACACTCATGTAAAAAAGCAATTGGAAAGAAACAGCAAAATATTAATAGTGGCTATATGTGGATGGTAGGATTGATGAAAATATTCTTTCCTTATTACTTTCCACATTTTTAAAATTCTCTACTAGTATTATTACACGCACATATCCTTGGAGAATACTGGTCAGAAAGTGCTATGTGAGTATTAATTTTAACATTTATCTTGCTGCAAAATGATCCAGAAGAAGGTACAGAT
>NW_012139614.1:0-309 GCF_000956105.1 Propithecus coquereli
ATTTATAGCCAACTGATTTCTGATAAAGCTACCAAGAACACACAATGAGGAAAAGGTAATATCCTCAACAAATGATATTGGGAAAACTGGATATCCACATGCAGAAGAAAGAAATTATACCTCTATGTCTCACCATATCCAAATGGATTAAAGACTTAAATGTAGTATCCAAATCTATGAAAGCTACTAGAAGAAAATTAGTGAGAAAGCTCCATGACATTTTTCTGGGCAAGGATTTTTTTGGAAAAGATCTCAAAACATAAGAAACAAAAGCAAAATTGACAGAGGAGATTACATCAATTTAAAAAG
>NW_012139614.1:1967-2294 GCF_000956105.1 Propithecus coquereli
ATAACACAATTTTCCCCTCCTACTTCTTCATTTTCAGGAGTATTCTAGCTAGTTTTTATTTTCATTATACCTTAAAGCATTCTTAACATCAACTTTTCTAGTTCCAGAAAATGAAGCTTGACAGCATTTTTACTAGGATCACATTAAATGTATAAAAACTGAGGGAAAGCTAACATAATTTTGATACGGCATTATTTATTACTGCTTATCCGTTTGTTCAAATCTATTCTGATGTTTTTCAGGAGGGTTTCAAACTTTTCCTGATATGGTGCTTTGCAACTTTATTTTTAAATGTAGCTCAAAGTGTTTGGTATTTTTCTTAGGTTT
>NW_012139614.1:2344-2856 GCF_000956105.1 Propithecus coquereli
CTATTCTTTCTTCCCATCTGCAATATCCAAATGGTTATTTGTGGTTTTGATTCATACCCTAATGGGTGTGGTGCGCACTGTCTGGAGGATGGACATACTTGAAGCTCTGACTTGGGTGAGGCAAAGTCAATATATGCAACCTAAACATTTGTACCCCGGTAATATGCTGAAACAAAAAAATTAAAAAAAAAAAAGGGAAGAATTAGAATCCAAATGGTTATTTGTCATGACTTCACCAGCACAATATTATGTCAAAAGTTTGAATTTTTAAAATTCTGGTAGGAGAGAAATATGTTTCAATGTAGTTTTAAACTGTAATTCTTTCATTGAGTAAAATTGACAGTCTTACATATGTGTAAAGACCATGTGTATATTATTTCAGTATTATCTGTTTGTAACTTCTGTATATTTTTCTCTTTAATTTTTGTTCCTTTTTTACATTGACTTTTACAAGTAATTTAAACATAAATTCTCAAAAAACTAAAACTAGAACTGTCATATAATCCAGCAAT
>NW_012139614.1:2906-4338 GCF_000956105.1 Propithecus coquereli
CTGCTCTGTAAAGAAGACAGTTCCATTCAGGCTAGCATCACCTTCATTATTTGATACACTTTGTAGCTTCAACTGCTATGGAATTGAAAATCCAAGATTTTTTGCATTAGATAGTTTGAAATGCCAGTTCAAAATGCTCAGTGTCCACTTTCTGCATTTACAAACTGTCACTGCATTAGTGACCTCTTTTCTTCATTCCTCTGTGACTAGTTCATTTTCTAGTCAAGAAGAATATTAGCTTAAAAAATTTAAAAACTTTATGAGAAATAAATTATTTTTAAAAAGTAGATGTTCTAAAATCCTTGAAACTTATTACTTAGAATATTTTTTTCTCAGAATATTTTTATCAAAGACATAACGAGTTGTGTTATTGATTATCCAACTACCTTCTTCCTCATGAGACCTAAGCACACGTAAGAATTAAGATCATTAGGAGAGAAGGCAAATTTCTCCTTACCAATTCATGCTCCTATTATGAGATCTAATGGAAGGCTAACATATAAGATTTTAAGGCTTTAATGATCAGGTCATGTCCATTCAAGAAATTGACTGTGGAGACTCAATATCATTCTCTGGCGGAAGCAACCTTTATCTCCCACCTGGGAGATGGAGGCAGGAAGTTAAAAATCATTTGTCTACATACTTTAAACTCCATGCCACCAAGGTATCTAGTTCCTTTGATAGGAATCTCTATATTTCTTGTCTCTTCTGTGAGATATTTTTTCTTTCTACTCAGAAAAACACCTGAATTATGGGAGATAGAAAGAATGTTCAATTAATTGCAAGGTGATTATCTTTAGCAAAGAGAGATTTGTACTCTTTCATTAAACTAATTAATTAAATTAAAGGAAATTAATTTTAAATATTGACTCAAATTTTCAAGTTTTATGATCTTGAACCTATAGAACAGAAAATATTAAAAATCTGATAAAGCTTTGATCATTACATGTAAAGTGGAAGGAACACAATAACTATTAACTCTTGATACTTTTCTGTCTTCTCTTATTCCATTTCTCATCTGACATGTGACATTTATCATTTATCATTGGATATTTCTCATCCGACATGGGACAACTATATACAAATTTCCCTTTTCCTCTCAGTCTTAAATAAACAAGGAAATGGAATTATATCAAAATTTATTTTTTGCTTCCCTTATTTTCCCCTCATACCTGAAGTATTAAACACTCCATTATCCACCATATTCCTTCTGCTTCTTCAGAATGGAGTCACATGATTGAAATGAAGTATTTTCAGAGGACCCTGTCACTCCCATCTCTTCAGACTTTCTTACTTTTCTTATTAATAAAATGTGGACAATGGATAGAAGCATTAGGTTATGCCTTTCACTATATGTGAGAAAACCAATATGCCTTCAAACAAGAGCACATCTAAACTAGTTCCTATTATTTTTTTTACATATTCATCAAAG
>NW_012139614.1:4388-5226 GCF_000956105.1 Propithecus coquereli
TGTGCATATGGTAGTAAAATTCAATGGAAATTAAGCATGTGGGAGGGAGAGGGAGGGGATGGGTAAATTTACACCTAACGGGTATAATGCACATTATCTGGGTGATGGACACACTTATGACTGACTCAAACTGTACAAAACCAATTCATGTAACCAAAATGTTTGCACCCCTGTAATATTTTGAAATAAAGAAAGATCTAAATTCATTAGATCATTTCTTTTTCATCTTTGCTGCTCCTTCCTAAAATAACTGATGTTCAAATTTATATTTAACATCTTATAGTAAATCCTGACTGAGCAAAACGAAGCTCTAAAAAAAAAAAAATTAGAATATATGTTACTGTACAAAGATTATTCTCTGATATAGGATAAACATAGTCCACTCCATATTGATGACTGGACTGAACAATTAATGCAGAAATACATTTTTAATAATCAAGGGATCTTAATTATGAGACAGGTGAAGTGTTTTTCTTTTTGTTGTTGTTGTTAACAATCTTTATAGCTGCACACCATTTTAAATGAATAATTGAATGGATTTCGAAAAATATAAGCGCTTACATAACCCTTTCCCCAAAAAGTTTCCACCTGCCAAATGAAGTCAATCCTACCCTATGCACCAGGCAATAATTTACCTGCTTGTTGTTCTTTTCTCCAGTTTGGATCTTTTAGAAATTCACTCAAAGTTTGCCTTATGTCATTCAACATAATGTTTCTGGAATTCACCTATACTTTTGAGTGTATCAGCTATTTCTCCTTTTTTCTTATAGAGTAGGATTTCATTGTATACATATATTAAAATTTATTTTTAAAAGTTCAAATCTCTTGGTATTTTACC
>NW_012139614.1:7296-7620 GCF_000956105.1 Propithecus coquereli
AGGCTGGTCTCGAACTCCTGAGCTCAAACGATCCGCCCGCCTCGGCCTCCCAGAGTGCTAGGATTACAGGCGTGAGCCACCGCGTCCGGCCTGAATTTTGAATGAGTTTACTTTTTATTCATTGATTTAGGTGCTCATATTTTAGTTTTGTGTGAAACACTAAGATATTGGGAAAGAAAACATAATAATTATACTTGATATTGTAGAACAAAAGTCAGGCAAGGTATGAAGTATATTTTTATTTTTCCCATATTAACCATGTGGATAATTGCTCCATTTGTTTTTAGTTTTGTTCTAGTCCAAATTTGATTTTGTTTAGTTTAA
>NW_012139614.1:7670-7979 GCF_000956105.1 Propithecus coquereli
GGAAAACACGGGAAACAATTTAAATGATGGAGATTTAATGATTTCATTCTTTTCAATTACTTCCTGGTTTGTATGTTTTTTACATGTATTAATTGCAAAATGCATCAGTATTATTGTTTAAAATATGAAGAACTACAAAGCAATGACAAATTTTTAGAGCAATCAAGACTTATTAAAAGAAAATGTCTAAGAAAGTATGAATATGTGTGAAGAAGTGTCTAAGTTAGTGAATAATTTAGAAGGCAAAAGCTTTAAAATAAGGTAATGACAATTCAAATTTTTCTTCTGGCACTAAATAACATTTCTGCT
>NW_012139614.1:8029-8543 GCF_000956105.1 Propithecus coquereli
ATCTTCTTGTGGTAGAAAGATGTACTTTATGAGACATAATAACAGAATTCCTTGAGAGATTATTAAATGCAAAAATCTGATTTTGAATTTAGTGTTTGCTTGCATTTTGCTATTCTACAAAACAATGAAAAATTATTTTTAAGAAATAGTCATAGGATACATAGCACATTTAGAGGAACTCTGATGTGACATCTATAAGATAATAAAATAAGAAGGTTGCCATAAATTGAATATCTTCCCATTGTTTAATAAATTAATAAAAAATAAATTTTTTTACTTGAGTGTTGTAGCTTTTTTGACAAATCAATTCATGATTGTATCCACAACTATTCTTAAAGATGACAATATCTATCAATGCTTATTGCAAAGTTAGTAAATTTTTCAAAACATCACTTTAACAGATCATTCATAATACAATTACCTGAACACATCATTACTGACCTACACATTTAGAAAAGATCTGGTAAATATATAGTTAGTGTTTTAAATATCTTTAAGCATAAAAAACCTGATA
>NW_012139614.1:10018-10418 GCF_000956105.1 Propithecus coquereli
AACAAAAATAAAAACCTGACTATATATACAGGGATTTATTCGTATAATAGGATCCAACTGCTATTGTAGACTATTGAGGAAATTACATGTCATTCAATATACAGGTGGGCATTTGGTTAAAATTTGGAAAAAACATTAGAATTATAATACAATATATTCCTAATTATTTAATTAATAGAGAAACTAAAGCACACATGAAATCAGAATACATACCAATATTTTACTTTTGCCAAATAGAAATTTTTCAAGATATAAACAAAGGAAGGAATCACAATTTTGACTCATGAATACAGAAAACTGACAATGGAAAACACGGGAAACAATTTAAATGATGGAGATTTAATGATTTCATTCTTTTCAATTACTTCCTGGTTTGTATGTTTTTTACATGTATTAATTG
>NW_012139615.1:0-314 GCF_000956105.1 Propithecus coquereli
TCTCAAAAAAAAAAAAAAAAAAACTCTATTGAGATATTTAAGAAACTCATTGTCTGGGCACTAGTTAGCTCTTGGTAAACAGGCTTAAATCAATAGGATCTTTAAAGAGCTCTTTAAAAAATCATTCTCTATTTGATACTTGATTCCTGTGGATGTTGGGAAAATCCTGCTTTGAAATGTATTCAAGGGCCGGGTGTGGTGGCTCACGCCTGTAATCCTAGCACTCTGGGAGGCTGAGGTGGGAGGATCACTTGAGGACAGGAGTTCGAGACCAGCCTGAGCAAGAGCGAGACCCTGTCTCTACTAAACATAGA
>NW_012139615.1:10344-11274 GCF_000956105.1 Propithecus coquereli
TAAGACTTCTTTAATGTCAGCAATGTTTTAAGGTTTCAGCCTGCAGGCCTTACATGACCTTTGTTACATTTATTACTAAGTATTTTGTGATTTATTCTATTGTAATGGATTTTTAAAAAAATTATTTTCCAAGTGTGGCAGTTACTATATTAATGGAAATACAATTGGTTTTTATGTATCAACCCTGTATCCAGCTCCCCCTGACGTTGGCACCTTACATAGCTATGGTATATTTTTCAAAACTAAGAAATTAACATAGGTATGACACTCCTAACTAAACAAATTCTTTATTTGGATTTCACCGTTTTCACCACCAATATTCTCTTTCCGTTCCAGAATCCAATCCAGGCTACCATATTACACTCAGTTGTAATCATCGTCTCCTCCAATCTGGGACAGTTTATTAGTCTTTCCTTCTTTTTCATCCCGTGACAGTTTTAAAGAGACTGGTCAGGTGGCAGAATGTCTCTCAATTTGAGTTTGTCTGATGTTATCTCATGATTAAACTGGGGTTAAGGATTTAAGAAAAAATACCACAAGGGGAAGCGTCCTTCTTGTCACTTCGTATCAGAAATGGGACTATCACAGATGGTGTTAACCTTTACTACTTGGTTCAGGAGGTGTCTTCCAGGTTTCTCCTTTGTAAGGTTACTATTTTTCCCTTCCTATGCCCCATTCTTTGGAAGCAACTCAGCAATTCCAGTCTATATTCAATAAAAGGGGAATTAGGCTCCACCTCTTAAAGGTGGGGAGCATCTATATATTATTTGGAAGTTTTCTGTAAGGAAGAAGGAAGGTTTGTTTCTCCCTCATGTATATGTTCATTTGTTAACAGTCTTACAGATTCGTGAGTATTTATTCTTTAAGTTATAATCTCCCATTCTGTGGGTTTTCTTTTCTTTTTTTTTTTTTTTTGAGACAGAGTCTCAC
>NW_012139616.1:0-2189 GCF_000956105.1 Propithecus coquereli
GCCCCCATGTCTGGGGCTCACACAGGCCCTGGGAGCCTCTCTGTGGCAATGTCCAGCTGTGGGACTCCCTGAAGCAGCATTAGGCCTCCCCCCACAGGAAGAACACCAGTGCTGGCCTGAGTTTTCTCACCCTGCCAAGAGCCCACTCCTGGTCCTCCAGCCCTCAGCCTTTTGGGCTGGGACCCCTGGGCCAGCACACAGCCGACTGGTACAGAGCATAGCAAGAGAGTTCACGCCCCGCCGTGTTCTGCAGTTTCCACTTAACCCACGGTGACATATACTGGCCATGCCACACTCTGAGGAAGCCATCTGCCCCATAGCCACGCCCCCTCTCTCTGCCATCCTCCTCTCCAACTCTTTTCTGCCCTTTGAGCGGGTCTACAAGCTCACCACCTACACGAATGTCTAGCTGGCACTAGGAGTCCTCCTGTGGCGGTGGCCCTCAGCCCTGTGCTTGAGGGCAGGGATGCTGCACTGCCCTTAGGACATGCTAAGATTTTTATTAGGGTCCCCCCAGACTGTGTTTCCCTGGGCTTACACACTTTTTGGGGACCACCCTGCTATCTCCCCTTCTGGCAGGAACCTCCAACTCCCTTCTGGCAGGAACCGCTAACCTTAAGAAACAATTCTGTTAATTCCCCCTCATTTGGCATAGTAGAAAGAAAGGAATCAACTCTTAAACTGAGCACTACGCTTTCCAAAGGGGCACAGCCCCTCTCCCTGTCTGCTCCCTTTTGGTCTCCTCTTGCAGACAGAGAAGGAGACGTTGGTTTGGGGCAGAGCCAGCGCCGCTGCCCCCCGCGAGCCCCAAAAGAGGTCCCAGCCCAGGTTGCTGGCAGCATCCGGAAGGTCTCTTGGGAGTATAAGGTACGCTGGAGATTTGGCCCCCGTTCCAGGACAAGAGAATCAGGCCCAGTCAACAGCGTCAGGGAAAAGGAGACACCGCCTCCGGGAACAAGAGCCCAGTGAGGGACTGTGGCAAAACCAGGGTGCCTGAAGTCCCCGAGTTCCTGCTGAGGGTGAGGGTGAGGAGTGGTCTCAGCAGCAAGAGGGTTGGTGCCAGAGAAGAGCAAAACACAAGCCCCATTTTGTCTAGGGACACACAGTGGGTATTTTTAGGTGTCCATCACCTTCTCTGCGGGCCTCTCGTACAGGAATTGGCCACGTCACAGAGGGCACAAGGAATGGTGGGAGGTGTCCTCCATAGATGAGGACAGCGCTACTGAGCGAGCCGATTTCCGAGCCAAGGGCCCACCCTCAGTGGGAAAGGCAAATTGGTGCTTCCAAAGTAGGAGCGCAAGCCTCTGACTCCTCAGCCCCTCCCGCCTCCTCCAGCCCGACGGGTAAGGGTGCTGTCCACACGGTGGTAAATTGCTCTGAAAGTATAAAGTGTGTATTAATAACCCCGTGGAGCTCTCTGGCGCTACATAAATGCTAAGTAGAACAGAAATTGCTTTGGAGTGTTCTCTCACCTGAATGAGCTCCCAGATATAACTGCTTTTGATAAGTCATCAACACAACTTTTAAAATAAAGCAGCCTCAGCCCTTTCAGTTCTAACCGCAAGACAAAATGTATTGAACCAAAGGTTAAACGCCAATTGATTAAGGCCTTTCTCCGGCGTTCTCCTCTTCTGGGTCCTCTTTACACAGTGGAGCTAAGATCAGACACCAGGTTGCTTCTCTTGCACTGGTTGCTCGTGCTGTTGGGACTGGTATTGCCCCTCCCTGGTGAATAGACCAGAATTGGATTTCACGTACATTATTTGAAATGCCAACTAAGGTGAGTAAAACACAGCTCTCACCCATGCAAGTTGCCTCTTATAATTATCTGGGGACATGACAGGTTTCAATTAGGTTTCCAGTGATCTTATCTTTACTAAGGGTAAGGCTCTCATTTTCCCAGGAATTCACCCAGGTTTTAGTTGCGTATATATTGTCATTATTTGTATTTAAAGATGGCGGTGTGCATGCATTTGACGTGGACGGATTAATATTTTTTAACCATATTGATGTCTTGCAATACACCCCAATATCTCATCATTCTCCAGCCACATGAAGAGCAGGATGGGAATCTACATTGAGTCTTCTCACCCCTGGTGCTCCTCTTAACACATCCCTCTCTCCACCATTTTCATCTTTGTCTTTTTTTATTATTACTTTATATACATATATTTTTTAAGAAACAGGGT
>NW_012139616.1:14169-14504 GCF_000956105.1 Propithecus coquereli
GAATTCTCATAGCAGCATTTTGAAACAAGTATTTTCATCCTCATCTTAAAGAGGTGAATATTGAGGCTCCTAGAGGTTATCAGCTTTCCCATAATAGGTTTTGGTCTGGTAAGAGAGAAGAAGGTGGTGATTTCTAATGGGGAAAATTGAGCACTGCACCCAAAAACACAGCCCCCCACATGCACACACACCAACACGCTCATGCACACACCAACACACTGATGTGCACACAGGCATATCCCCCACACACACATACACACACACTCCGGCTCCCACATGCACACACACCAACACACTCATGCACACACCAACACACTGATGTGCACACAGGCATA
>NW_012139617.1:0-865 GCF_000956105.1 Propithecus coquereli
CAAATATGATGTTTTCAAAATGTTTAACACATTTCTTGGTGTTTCTGGTCTTTAAAAGTTCACTGACTATTTCAGTGACGTATATGCAGATATAGGTGCGCTGTGAAGCCAATGAAGCTGAAACCCAGACCTCCTCACTTGTGCAAACCCCTGTGAGAGCTGGGAATTCCTGTTATGGAATGTTCCACATGGAAAGAGGGAGGCTGGCTGCACTCAGGAAGCATTTCCATGTAAACAACTCTAGTAAATTGTCTAGAAAGATCTCAGAAGAAAGGCACCTAAATCTCCAAGTTTTCAATAATTTATCAGAATTTTGTTTTTGGTGCTAAGCATTCACTCTTGTCCCCAACTTTGTATTTGTAACTTTTTATTCTTTTTCCTAAAGGATACCTAGATTATATACGATCTTTATGTGGGGAATGATCTTGACTTTTCACTAAAGTTGGAAACTCCTTTGGGACTAGGATCGTGTTTTATACTTTATTTCCCGTGCACCTTTGACAGAACTGAGTTCATGGGGGAAACCAAGATAACGCTTTGTCCCTCGACTCCCTGCATGGATCAAAATTGATTTGGGTGTGTTGGAAAGCATTTAGCAAAATTATTTATCCCTTACTGGTATTTCACTCTGAGAAAGTAGGGTGCCTTTCCCAACTTACTGATTTATATTATCATAAAACCCAAAGAAGTTTCTTGAACTGTCCGTACTTGCATAATATTTATCTTGAAAAATATTACATTTTTATTTTAATTGAGTATTTAAAAGTATGGCTCTTCTGATTCCACATGCCTTTATTTTGAGTGAATACATATCTACAAAGTAATCATGGAAAATTACAGAGGAAGACAACTTTTTTAAGAAGTG
>NW_012139617.1:2421-3545 GCF_000956105.1 Propithecus coquereli
AAATTTGGAAGAAAGAGGTGCTAAGTCTATCTCTGATCCTTCATGAGAGGTGCAGTCTGTGCTATTAAGATGCAGTTCTGGAGAATCATTAGTAATTCAAGGTCAATTAGAAGTTCATGAAACTTGGATTATGTGTATACTATCCACACAGTAGAAGGCTCTGTAAACATCAAAAATGCTGCAAACAATCTTATGTCACTCCCGATAGACTTCTTCACAAGATGGTAAGAGGCATCACAATGATCAATAGTGAAAGAACTGTGACTAAAATTCTATATACTTCTTATGGAGACTACCAGGCTAAAAAGCACATACTTGAAATTTCTCAAGGAGGAAAGTGGCATAGATTGTAGATTTTTAGAAAGCTAGAAATTAATGTTTCAATAATCTGGGAAAGCCTCTTAAAATTTTGAGATAAATTTCACAGATGGAGCCATTGATGAGAGGAAACAAATTTGTAAGAATTAGAAAACTCCAGTCAGAGATATAATGAGTTAAAATCATGCATTATAGGCCAGGCGCGGTGGCTCATGCCTGTAATCCTAGCTCTCTGGGAAGCCGAGGCGGGCGGATTGTTTGAGCTCAGCAGTTCAAAACCAGCCTGAGAAAGAGCGAGACCCCGAAATTAATCAGACAACTAAAAATATATAGAAAAAAATTAGCCGGGTATGGTGGCGCATGCCTGTAGTCCCAGCTACTCGGGAGGCTGAGGCAGGAGGATCGCTTGAGCACAGGAGTTTGAGGTTGCTGTGAGCTAGGATGACGCCACGGCACTCTAGCCTGGGCAACACAGTGAGACTCTGTCTCAAAAAAAAAAAAATCATGAATTGAGGGTCAGTGTTTTAATCAGCTGTTCCACATGAAAGCATATTACCAGGAGGTAATCTGAGAACGCCTAGATCAAAGAAGCTTGGGGCAGTTGCTGTTTTGAGAGCTTCTCTGGTGACTGTCAAAATCCGGGTTCATGTCTACATCATTATGTTCAAGTCAAAGGTGCCTTTGATCCAAAGTTGGCCCTTGTTACTATCTCTATTGGCAGGACCTCCCACAGGTTTTATTTTACTGAAGGGTTTGGAAAAGCAATAACAAATTTATAATAACATTTCATAAGCTACCTGGTGGCT
>NW_012139618.1:0-1124 GCF_000956105.1 Propithecus coquereli
AGGAATCTACACGCAAAGATATATCACAGCTGAAGGAGGCTGGGATGGTCTTTATTTCCCTTGATAATGCCGAATAAATAAATGTTGTGCCTCTGAAATTCATTTATGTTTCATATACACCTTATACACACAGCCTGAAGGTAATGTAATTTTATACAATATTTAAAATAATTTTTTGCATGAAAAAAAGTTTTTACTTTAATACATTTTGTGGATCTCCTTGCATAAAGGAATCTACACACAAAGATATATCACAGCTGAAGGAGGCTGGGATGGTCTTTATTTCCCTTGATAATGCCGAATAAATAAATGTTGTGCCTCTGCATTTTAATTATGACCCATTGCATGATGTCAGGTGTGGAATTTTCCACTTGTGGCATCATGTCAATGTTCAAAAATTTTTGGATTTTTAGAGCATTTTAATTTCAGATTTTTGGACTAGTGATGCTCAATCTATAGTTACAATTCTTTTAGTTGTGACAGAAAATCTACTACTGGGTTAGCCACGAATGTCTATTTTGTGATAGGTATGGTTCTAGATGTTAGGGTACAGCAGTGATAAGGCAGACAAACCTACTGCCCATCAGAAGCCCCTTGTGGAAGAAGCAGAGAAGTTACAAATAAGAACCAACTACATTATATAATGGTAGATATCATTGAATGCAGTGAGGAAACTTGGGCAGATGAAAGTGGTAGAGAATGACCCAAAACACTTCTTTAGAAGAATGTCAGGCAGGGATTCTCTGAGCAGTCGACATTTGAGCAGAGACCTGAAGGAAGTGAGCGGAGGGAGTGACGCAGATGGTGAGGGAAGGGAACAGCAAATTCTATGGGCTGAGTGAGAATGAGTTTGGCCTCTTCAAAGCAAACCAGGAGGGACAAAGGAGTGAGCAAAGGGAAAAGAAGCCTAATATGACTGGGGAGAATGAATGGGATAGTCCAGGAGTAGGAATGGCTTCAGGAAAGACTTGGCTTAGGGTTCAAGTGATGTTGCTCAAACTTGTCTTTTCTTTATCTCTTGGCCCCACTTGCCACTTGTGAGCATGGGATTAACAATATTTTTCTCTCTTGGAAAATATAAAACCACATTGTAATATGCTTAATCAAGATTAACCAGATAAAAA
>NW_012139618.1:4424-4790 GCF_000956105.1 Propithecus coquereli
AAATATGTTGAGATATATATGTTTGCTTTTATAATTTTGGAGATAAATAAATTCCACAAGCATTTATTGTGGAGAAGAGGAAGACAAGATATTACCTACAAAAAATAAAAATCTGGATAATTACACACATTTTTTAAAAGAAGAAAGGCAATCAGCAATGGCACAATATTTACAGAGATTTTAGAAAAATGTTTAATCCCCCAAATTTTATATATTCAATAAAAAGAATGTTCATTTATGTGGCCACATCTTATAGGTACCTTCTAATTTATATTTTCTTCTTCAATTTTATCTTTGCATGTGTCTATATGACTATTTTCTTCCTAATAGTACAATGAGAAGTGATTGGATGTAAACTTAAGTAAT
>NW_012139619.1:0-1300 GCF_000956105.1 Propithecus coquereli
AATAAATCAAATAAACAAATTAAAAATAGTTATGTAAAACAGAAAAGTCTATACAACAACATAGACAATATGGACTAATGGAAAGAAAGGAAATACTGTTGTGCTACAAACATAGATCAACCTCAAAAGATCACGTATTATGTATTTCCATTTATACAAATTTCCAGATATGGCCAATCTACAGAGACACAATGTAGATTATGGGCTGGGCGTAGGAATCAGTATTACCTGTATACAGGTACGAGGGATCTTATTGGGATGATAAAAATATTCTAAAACTGGATTATGGTGATTGTGGGAACAACCCAGTAAATTTACTAAAAATCATGTTGGGTGCTGTGGCTCACGTATGTAATCCCAGCACTTTGGAAAGCTGAGGTGGGAGGATTGCTTGAGGCCAGCAGCTGGGAGACCAGCCTGAGCAACATAGTAAGATCCCATCTCTACAAAAAAATTAAAAAAGTAGGTGGCTCCACGTCACAATGGATAGCACATAGGACTTCTAGAGACTGGAGGCATTCAAAAAATGAAAAAATTAGCCAGGCATAGTAGTGCACACCTATAGTCTTAGCTACTCAGGAGGCTGAGGTAGGAGGATCATTTGAGCCCAGGAAAGGGAGGTTACGGTAAGCTATGATCATACCACTGCACTCCAGCCTAGGCAAAAGAGTGAGACCCTGTCTCTTAAAAAAAAAAAAATCATTGAATTGCAGGGTGGAGTTTATGGCACGTAAACTATACCTCAACAAAGTTGTTTTAAAAAAATACGGAACAAAAGCTAACTTGGTCTCTCATTCACTGATTATTTACAAAGGACCTATCATGTGGCAACACAGTGGTAAGTGTGGGTGATATAACGGAGGAAGTGAAGTTTCTACAAGAAGTACACATTCTTACATTTTAATGTAAAAATAACTGAACTGGGACTGAGCTGAGCCAAATGACAATCTATTTCCTGGCATGCACACACACTAACACTATAGTATCATTTATGATTAAATTGGCTTTTTTGCCCCCAAAAAGATAAGGCAAGTTAGTAAAAGTTTAAAATGTGCAATATATAAAAACTTTAGCCACATTTTCAATTTTGCTATCAATTCAAGAACTGAAAAGTCAGAAACTCAGGTTTAGAACTTATGTTTTCTAATTTGTCAGTCACCAACCCCTCAGTTTACAAACAAATATATATTCAACTGTAAATTCAGTAGCACTTGCAGCAAAATGATCATTCTTAATGTTTTCTAGTTTTGTATTTAAAAAAAGAGAGATCTTTTCCAAGAATTAACTGATAGCTTTCCCC
>NW_012139619.1:1350-2083 GCF_000956105.1 Propithecus coquereli
GGCTTTGCAAACCTATGGGGTTTGCATAGAATGGCTTACATGTTAAAATTTACCTTTAATCTACAGTATACTTGACAAATGATTCATTATGCCTCAAAGCTGTTTACTAATGCTAATAACTTCTCTAAATGCTATCCTTGGAGAGATTAAACTGTGACTTCTCCTAAAGCAATAAATGATTATAGCAGAAACAATAACCCAAAGAAGAAGAATCTACGCATTCATGCTGATATAAATAAATGAACAAATCAATGAATGGGAGAGAATTCCTTGCAGTAGAATTCCGACAAAGAAATACAGAAAGAATAATGGAATTAGAAAAATCCCCTATGTGGCAACCACAATGGTAAGTTTCAGGCAAGTATGATCAATGAATGCTGTGGTAGATGAGATCCTAAAATGACCCCCAATTATCCCTACTTCCTGGTATTCACAGTCCTTGTGTAATCCCTTCCCCTTGAGTGTGGGTGAGACCTATGACTTGCTTCTAACCAACAGAATACAGCAAAATTGATGGGATGTCACGTTAGTGGCTATTTTACATACGACTGCAGCATCCTTGCTAGGTGACTTTCCTTTGCTGGCTTTGAGGAAGCACGTGGCCATGCTGGGAAGGCCTATGTGGCAAAGAACTCAGGACAGCCTCTAGCCAATAACTAGGAACTCAGATCCTTAAATCTCATAACCCACAAGGATTCTGAATCCTGCCAACAAGAGAGCTTGGAAGCTGATC
>NW_012139620.1:0-1679 GCF_000956105.1 Propithecus coquereli
ACATACGTAAAGTGCTTAGAACAATGTCTGGCACATGGTGTGTGCTAAATAAATGCTGGGTACCATTAGTATTATAAATATTTCATTTCAATTTTGCCATGGCAAAATTCACATTATTATTTGAAATAATGGATGAGAAATGGAAGGTAATAAAGTAAATTACCCTTGCAGTGTCACACAGCTTGTGCCAGGGCCTAACACTGAATCTAACTTCAAAGCTGTATATCATAGGAGAAAAACCCTAAGCTTCCCTCAGTAGCTCTTGGGCAGGCACTTAAATCAGCCTGAGCTTCACTTTGCCCATCTGTAAAACAAAAGCCCATGTTTCTGTGAAAATGAAGGGGACTAAAAAAACAGAAATTTTTAGAGGAGAAGCTGTATCATAGTCTGTTTGGGCTGCTATATATAACAAAGTACCATAGACTGAGTTATAAACAATAGAAATTTCTTTCTCAGTTCTAGAGGCTAGGAAGTCCAGATCAAAGTGTCTGTTGAGGGCCCGTTCCTCACAGATGGCCATCTTCTCACTGTCACCTCAGACAACTGGACCATATGGTGGAAGGGGCAAAGGTGCTCTCTAGGCTTCTTTTATAAGGGTGCTAATCCCATTCATCTTGGCTCAGCTCTCATGACCTAATCACCCCTCAAAGGCCCCGCATCCTAATATCATTACCTTGGGGGTTAAGATTTCAACATATGAATTTGGGGGTGGGATACACAAATATTCAGTTGATAGCAACCTGTTTCTAGAAGACAGAAGACTCCACTCATCTGGCATTTGCCTGACTCATCAGTTATTTACTGTAGAAATTGGCATGAAAGTGTCAGGACATGGTAGGATCTTTGCTGTTGGTGCGCGCCAGCTCACATTTATTGAGGCTACACTAATGGCTAGAAATTTTTCTAAGCATTTTACATGAATTTACTTGTTCACACATCACAATAACTGTCTGAGACAAATATTACTATCACCTTGTTTTACAAATGCTAAAACAGAGATGGAAAGGTACAGTCATTGTAAAAGTAAAAGGCTCTGTTTTTAACTGCCTGGCTAGACTACTTCTCTTAGGAGATGCTCAATAATATTAATGAAATAAATGAAAAATTCAGTGAATGAGGACTCCTAAGGCCAGGGCAGGTGACCAGAAAGTCACCATAACAGTGCCTCTCAAAAGTTCTCTCTCCATAGTATTCCCCAGTAAGGCCTAAGCCAGAGTGAGCTTAAGAATGTGGAGAATTTTCTGAGGGACACATTTAAGGGATTATAAGAATGCTCCAATTTTTCTGGCCATAGAGACTGAATTATGGTATATAGTAACAAACCAAAGCCATAATCCACAGATGTTTAGGATTGTAGAGAGCGATACAGGTGACTACATTTTTTACCTGTAGAAGTGACTTCCCCCAACACTGGATTTTATTCCCTATATTACCAACTCAAAACCCGCGTGAACTTGTAGATGACTTTTTATCCCTGAAAGTTTCCAGGCTTTGTTCTCTGCATCAGGCCAAGAGGATCTGGATTTATGGTTGCCAGATAAAACACAGACAAATGCCAGATAAAATAACTGGGCGCCCTGTATTTTTTATTGCTAAATATGGCAACTCTATCTAGACTAGAACAGTAGTTTTCTTTTTTCTTTTTAATAATTTTTAAAGCTGAGAGGTTTTTTCTTTTT
>NW_012139620.1:3614-4930 GCF_000956105.1 Propithecus coquereli
CTACAAATAAATAAGAAAAAAAGACCAACAACCCAATAGAGAAATGGGTGAAGAATATCAATAGACTGTTCACACATGTACAAAAGAAATACTGATGGCTATTAAATGGCTATTAAATATATGAAGAATGCTTAACCTCACTTATAATAAGAAAAATGCAAATTAATCCCAAAATAAAGTACCACTTTTTACCTATTAGATTGAAACAGATCAAAAAGTTTGATAACCCGCTATGGAGAAACTTGTACTCTTATATTCTGCTTGGTGGGAATATAAATTAGAACCACCTTTATGGAAGGAATTTTATAATATCTGTTAAAATGACAATCAACATATCCTTTGACTCAGCAATTTCCCTTCTAGGAATTTATGCTACAGATATGCTCAGATGCATGTGAAATGATATGTGTGTGTATATGTATACATGTGTGTGTAGATACTATATATAAATATACTGAGGATTTTTTTTTTTTGGAGGTGAGATCTCACTCTGTCACCTTGGCTAGAGTGCAGTGGCATCATCATATAGTTCAGCAACCTCAAACTCCTGGGCTCAAGCGATCCTCTTGCCTCAGCCTCCTGAGTAGCCAGACTACAGGTATATGACCACCATTGCCTGGCAAATTTTTTTATTTTTTGTAGAGACAGGGTCTCACTCTTGCTCAGGCTGCTCTCGAACTCCTGACCTCAAGTGATCCTCCCACTTCAGCTCCCAAAGTGTTAGGATTACAGGTGTGAGGCACGGCACCTGGCTGTGCAGATTTTTTAATAATAGCAAAATACTAGAAAAACCTAAATATCATTTGGAAATTGATCAAATCAATAATAGCATATCTATATGTTAAGATGCTATATGGCCATTAAAAAAATGAAGCAATTTTAAATATATTGATATGAACAATCTCAAGATGTGTTATGTAAAAAAGCAAAAGGCAATATTTTCAGAGGTGCTATTTAAGTATGTAGGGTAGACTGATATAATGTCTAGGATTTGCTTTCTAATATATTAGCAAAGAAGAGAGAAGAAGAAGGAGGAGAGAGGAACGGAAGGAAGAGGAAGAAGAAACAGAGATAGATAAAGCTGTATTGTGAAGTCTTGATAATTGTCGAGTCTGGGTTGATGGATACATGGAGGTTCTTTATAGTGTCCTCTCTCTTTTATGTATGTTTACCAATTTTCATAATAAAAAGTTGATAAAGCAAGATGTAGAATAGTGGCCGGGTGCAGTGGCTCATGCCTGTAATCCTAGCACTCTGGGAGGCCGAGGTGGGAGGATTGTTTGAGCTCAGGAGTTCGAGACCAGCCTGAGCAAGAG
>NW_012139621.1:0-564 GCF_000956105.1 Propithecus coquereli
CCCCTTCTGTAGAGAAAAATTTAAACAATGAAAAATTATAAATAAAGAGTTCTGTTAATTTACTAAACAAGCATTTGATGAGTGGATGGATGAATATCTCAAAAATGTCACATACCTTTCCCAGAAAGACAAAACCAGTATGTCAAAAACATATGCTTACACCTATCATATAGACTCACAGTAGGTAAGTGTGGAAATAAGAAGTCATAAGACTTATCCTTTAATTCAATCGCAACTCGAAAAACATAACTGCAGCCAGAGGCTACGAGCCTGAATTAGCAGGTTAACGAGCAGGTTTGTGAGGAACGAGGGCAAAGAAACGGCAGCTCTGCAGGCAAAGGGCTCAAGTCTCCACGGCAGAGGGAGGGTGTGGAAGAGGCTACCAAACATTTACACAATCGTTACCGTAAAATTTAAATCAAATATATAGCTTTTTTTACCCTCAGAAAGTTGAGTTTCTGTGTAAGATAGATCATTAAGAAGGACAAAAATCTCTCATTTAATATGAAAACATTTCTGTCACCAGGTCCAAGGACTGACAACTCGCATGCATAGAAACCAGAA
>NW_012139621.1:2242-3067 GCF_000956105.1 Propithecus coquereli
TAAATAGGCACAAAAATCAAGCAACAAGATGTAAATTATTTAAACAGCAATGGTTAAATTACTTTTTTTAAAAAAAACCATTATTTTAACAGTAATAGATTGGTTAAACAAATTATACTTCAACAATACAGTAGAAAATAACTTCCAGCAATAGCAAAGTAGGGGGTTTAAACCAATTCTTCTGCAGAGAACAACTGGAAAAACTAAACAAAATACTGTGAATCTGTTTCAAGGCCTCAGAGAACTACCAAGGCAACAAAGAAATGCCAAGCCCCAGGAAAGGAGGGAAGCCTGGAGAGGAAGCCTGAAATCTGGCCACTTTTCACCTAGAGGCATTTGTCAATTTGGAGACTGCAGCTAAAAGGCTGATGCCGGGGAGCTCTGGCAGACTCACGGATCTTTGGGCACAAAAGCCAAAGGACAGGGCCTGTATAGCACTCGGCTAACCCCACAGGCTTACAGCCCAGGCGTAGGTGAACTGGAACTAGATCAGCCTGCACTGACTACAGCTCCAAATCATCTCAGTCCTCCATGGGATTTACAGTGATCCAAGAAAATGGGACGGGGAGACAATCAATCAATCAATCAACCAATAAAGCGATCCGAGCAGTCCAGTGCTCCTAGGCCAGCAGCCTTCTGCCAGAAGAAGTCAGTCCTCCAGAGGAAGGTAACATCTGAAGCTCCTAAAGTCTTGCACATACAAGTGTCTAACGTTTAATCAAAAATAGCCAGTCACGGGCCGGGCGCGGTGGCTCACGCCTGTAATCCTAGCTCTCTGGGAGGCCGAGGCGGGCGGATTGTTTGAGCTCAGGAGTTCGAGACCAG
>NW_012139622.1:0-312 GCF_000956105.1 Propithecus coquereli
TCTCAATTTCATTTAGTTCTGCTCTGATCTTAGTTATTTCTTTTCTTCTACTAGGTTTAAAACTAATTTTCTCTTCCTTTTCCTGTTCCTTGAGATGGTTTATTAGTTTATTGATTTTTGAGCTTTCTGTCTTTTGGATGTGAGCATTTAATGCTATTAGATTACCTGTCAGGAATGCTTTTGCTGTATCCCACAGATTTTGATAACTTGTGTCCCCGTTATCATTTAGTTAGAAGAATCTTTGGATTTCTATTTGGATCTCCTCCTTGACCCAGTAGTCGTTCAGCAATAGATTGTTTAATTTTCATAACT
>NW_012139622.1:1577-2617 GCF_000956105.1 Propithecus coquereli
TTCCAGAATTTCTGTTTGGTTCTTTTGTAATATTTCAATTTCTTTAAAGAATTTTTCATTCATTTCCTTTATTGTTCTCATGGCTTCTTTGTTGGGTTTCTATTTTCTCTTCAATTCCATTGCGTTTTTTGCAATCCATATTCAGAATTCTTCTTCCATCATTTTAATCATTTCATTTAAATTAGTATCCATTTTTGAGGGTCTAATGATTTCTTTTGGGGTGGCTTTTCTCACTGATGTTTCATGTTTCCTGCATTCTTTCATTGGTTCTTTCTCATCAGACTACTTGGTCAAGAACTGGGAGTGCTAGGACTGGTTTGTGCCCCTAACTTTAAGCCCCCAAGGGACATTCCTTGACAGGGATGGGAAGAGGTATGCTGGTCTTGTATTGCCTTAGAGGTATTTTAGCAAGTTGGGTTACCTCTGACCTGTTGTCTTCACTTCTTGCCAATGGAGATTAGTGAGTTAGGTCCCCCAGCTTAAGCTCCCAGGTGGTGGATTGCACTTCTGTGTATAACCCCACTGTCCTCTAATAGCTTGAGATGGACGGCACTGTGTTAAGCTATGGGGTTACCCTCTCTCATTGGTTGTAGATTTAACGGAGGAGCCAGTTTTCAAGGTAATCTGATGTCTCTGTGTTGGTCTCTGGTCCCCTGGTTGGGGAATATGAATGCCCTGATGTTTAGGAAGGGTCTTGCCACTCCCAAGGGTTACTTGGACCCTATTCTCCCTTAAAGTGGGGGTAAAGGAAGACAGATTGTAGCTGATGCCTGCAAGCCTGGGTGTGTGTGCCTCTATGGTTGCTTGATCTGCCACTAGTGGAGCTGCTAATATGTTATTCAGGGCTCTTCCACCACACTTGGGAGACTGCTCCTGACGGGAGGGGTCAATTGGTGCAGTTGCTGGGGTCTCTGAGAGAGATATGTTTTCTCAGTGAAGTTTACATTTTTTTTTTTATTATGAACAAGGTTATCTTTTCAGATATTTACAATATAGTGTATTTGTATGTGAACTGTCCATATCCATTGATCATTGTTTTA
>NW_012139623.1:0-355 GCF_000956105.1 Propithecus coquereli
CTTAACAACAGGGATACATTCTGAGTAATATGTCATTATGTGATTTTTTTGTTGGACAAGCATTACAGAGTGTACACAAACTTAGATGGTATAGCTGACTACACACCTAGGCTATATGGTATAATCTATTGCTCCTAGGCCACAAACTTATATAGCACATTATTGTAATGAATACTATAAGAAATTGTAGCATAATGGTGATTATTTGTGTATCTAAACAAGGTCTAAACATAGAAAAGATACAGTAAAAATATGGTATTATAATCTTACCACTGTATATGTGGTTTGTTATTTACTGAAATGTCATGTGTATGATTGTAATTATCATGAATGTAAATGGATTAAATTCTCTGAT
>NW_012139623.1:2847-3912 GCF_000956105.1 Propithecus coquereli
ACAATCAATTAGTTATAAAAGATTAAAAATTAGTTCCAGATTCACAACACATCTCTAGGTATATTTTTGTGTGTTTTAGAAATTTCATTAACTTAGTTGTAAAATATGTTGTATATAATTCTCAGTAAATTACATGCATTCAGTCATTCTTAATGACATATTTTTCTTTCTCATATTAAAGAAGACTTCCGAGATTGCCAAAGATGCTGTCTGGACCAAGTGGTGTCAAGATTTAGTGCTCCCAAAACAAAACACACAGTCATGGTATGTTGTCTTAACAAGATAGTTTTCCCCATGAGGACGCTATATTTTGCTGAAAACAAATTGAGATGTACTTTCCAATGCTTTGTATCAAGTGATTCTGAAAGCAATTTCTACTGAGAAATTTGTTTTGTAAGACTATCTTCTTCATGTTATATCAGGTGCTAAGTATACCAGGGTGATTACCATGAACAATTCTACTTCAATTGGAATGGTTAAGTTTTCACAGGAGTTTGAAAGGCAAGTTTCCCATGATCATAGCTGTCATATGTAGTTGTGCCAGTTGGATACTGCATAATTTCAGCGAAATCATTTAAAGAATAATATCCTTTCTCAATTCTCTAAACTTCCATATATGTGAAATATTTTTTCCTAATTGCAATTTTAAACTCATTGTTTTTTTCTTATAGAGAAGAATAGGAAAAGTTCAGGTTTTGTTTTCATTATTCATCAAGGTTCCATTGAAATGTTAAAATACAGATTGCTTGAATTTTAACTCTCTGCATGTTAATTGAAAACGATCTTGTCGATTTGGATGAAAAGATTGAGGGTGGGTGGAAGATTGATGATTGACAGATTACATCTCTACAAAAGCTCCTATAAGCCACAAATTTTAAAAATCATAATGAGGGTCTGAAAGTTTATTATAAATTTGAAAAATGCCAAATTGCTGTCTTTAACAACCTCTACTCACGTAAATATTTCCAACTATAATTTTAGAGTTAAGCCACATTGGAAATATTAAACTAAATATTTTTATTTTCATATTGTCACCATAACCTTTTCTTAACAGAATCAAAACTA
>NW_012139624.1:0-556 GCF_000956105.1 Propithecus coquereli
AAATGTTGGGGGGAGAAAAGTGTAAGGTTTTGTACATGATTAAAGTTAAGTTTTTATCCATTTAAAATACATTATTATAACTATAAGCTGTTTTTTGCAAGCTGTATGATAAATACATAGCAAAAACCTATAGTAAATACACAAAAGATAAAGAGAAAGGAATCAAAGCATACCCCTACAGACAATCATCAAATCACAAGGAAGATAGTAAGACAGGCAGAAAGAAAGAAAAGATCTACAAAATAGCCAGAAAAGAATTCTAAAATGGCAATAGTAAGTCCTTAACTGTCAATAATTACTTTAATGCAAATGGATTACTTTCTGCAATCAAAAGACATAGAATGGTTCAATGGATATAAAGAACAAGACGCAACAATATGCTGCCTAAAACAGAGTCCCTTTAACTTTGAGGACACCCATAGACTGAAAGTGAAAGGATAAATACATTTTATGCAAAAGGAAACGAAAAGAGAGCAGGGAAAGTTAGAGTTATATCTGACAAAATATACTTTAAGCCAAAAATTGTAAAAAGAGACAAAGAACATCATTATATAAC
>NW_012139624.1:2646-3077 GCF_000956105.1 Propithecus coquereli
TTTCCTCACAAATACTATATGTGGGAGTTGAAATTTTATTTTATAAATTCTATCCTCCATTCAAAGTTATCACATACATTATTTATTGATGTCATCCTTGAAGGAGACTGTTTTAAAAGATCAAATCGCTGACCTCAAACCTCTTGAGATCTTTCTCCAACTTTCTAGTCCTTTATGAGGACTACCAAGATTTTCTCCCTGATTTGTCACTAAAGAAATTAATCAACGTGGGAAAGGTTTACGCATCTGACTAATGGGTAAATACAGTCCACCTGATATCACCTGAACAACATTTAATAGTATTAAATATTATACAGTAAGTATCCTGATGCATTACAATGGTCACTCCAAATATAAAATGCATCCTGCTTTTCCCCATCAACATGATTGGAAGACATAGTATAAGCACAGAAAACAAAAGCATAGACAGA
>NW_012139625.1:0-3346 GCF_000956105.1 Propithecus coquereli
TGATCAAACAAAACCATTGAGAGTGTATTAGTCAGCTCGCGCTGCCATAACAAAATACCACAGACTGGGAGGCTTAAACAACAGAAATTCATTCCCCACAGTTCTGGAGGCTGGAAGTCCAAGATCAAGGTACAGGCAGGGTAGACTTCATCCTGAGGCCTCTTCTCTTGGCTAATAGGTGGCCTTCATATCCTTGTGTGCTCACCTCTTTTTCATGCACGCACAGGGAGAGAAAAAACAAGCTAAGTGGTGTCTCATCTTATAAGGACATGAATTCTATTAGATCGGGGCTCCATTCTTATGACCCAATTTAACCATCATTACTTTCTTAGGGGTCCACATCTCCAAATATAGCCACATTGGATATTAGGGCTTCAACATATGAATTTTGAGGAGATACAAACCTTCAACCCATAACAGAGGGAAAAAATACAATTTATTTACAAATGAATTTGATAAAGATAGTTAAAAATATCAAATTCAAGATGTTAATGCAGAAAATATAGTTTTTTGAGTAAGGAATTCAGTTGGTATAAAGTCTTTATTTCATTGGGAAAATGTTTACCATTTGAGTAACAGTGACCCTAACAGATTCTTTTAGAAAGAGAAAAGTGTGGTAGGATTCCAAATAAAACATTCCCCTCCAAAAAAATATGGAAAGAAACTTAATAAATTCTGTATATGTGTCTGTTTGCCCTTTTTTAAAATCCAAAGTCTACCAATGAATGATGAAGAATGTTTCTAGATTAGAGTATTGGTACATACTGCTAGGGAACAAATTACACAAAAAAATTTGGTGGCTTAAAACACCAGCATTTATAATCTCACAGTTTCTGAGTGTCAGGAATGGGCACAGCTTATCCATGCTTTCTGGCCCTAGGGACATCACAAGGCAGCAATCAAAGTGTTGTCTGGGACTGTAATCATCTCAAGGTTTGACCAGAGAAGGATCCACTTCAACCTCACTCATGTGGTTGGTGGCAGGATTCCAGTTCCTTGCAGGTTGATGGACTGAGGGCCTCGGTTCCTCAAGAGCTGTTGGCCAGAGGCCTCCCCTGATTCCTTGCCACGCAGTCCGCTTCCTAGGACAGCTCCCAGCATGGCATCTTGCTTCATCGGAGTGGGCAAGTAAGAAGTCAACAGAGAGAGTACAAGCAAGAAGAAAGTCGCATCTTTCATAACCTAATCTTGGAAGTGACTTCTTACCAAATTTCAGTGTTTAGAAGCACATCACTAAATCCAGTCTACACACTGAAGGGGGAGGAGATTACACAAGTACATAAATACCAAGAGGTGCATCACTGGGACCCAAGTCAGGAAGCACCTACCAAAAATAGCAACTGGCTCCCACTTTAATAGTGACAAAATAAAGGTGGAAGATCAAAGAAATATTGAAGCTCTCAACGTGATTTTCCTCTAAACTGTTTAAAAAAATGTGCAAGTCATTATCTTTCTAATACCTGGTTCCATTTCTATGACCATATGTTTAGTAACACTGAGTAAGTTAAATATCCGTATTATCATTAGTCGAAATTTTTAGAATGACATTTTCTTGTTTGATATGTAATGTTTGTACCCCCATAATATTCTGAAATTTAAAAATAAAAATAAAATAAATAAATAAATTGGGAAAAAAAGAGAGAGAGCAAGAAGGGAGAGGGAAATCAACTCAGGCCAGCAGCTGGAATATTCTGTACCAAATGCAGCCTGGCTATATTGTCTTCCTGTTTCTGTTTCTATGAATTAGTTAAAACAACTATCAAGAAATACCTTTGGGCTGTGTGTGTGTGTTTATGTGTGCATGCAAATGCATATGTGCACGCCTGTGCATGCGTGTGAACACGTGTGTGTGCGTGTCTGTGTGTGGCCATACATATTTTTACAGTGAGAACACTCACAGGGCAAAGGACCCACGTCCCAGTGGGTGGCCTTGTATATTTACCTTGCTTCTTTCTCGTTATGGCCATAAAACTGGGCAGAGGGACTTTTTTAAGTTTGAGAGGTCTAAATTAGTTCTGCCTCCAAAAGCCATTTCCTTTCTCAGAAATATGCTATTTTCTTTCTTCTCTAAACAGCAAGCCCAATGCATACTACTTAGTACATCCCCAAAGTTACAGTTTATCTTCAATTAGTGGCTAATTTCAACTATCCTCCTTGGCCCCTTCATTATGCTGGTTTAAGTATGGCCATTGTGCCAATAGAATTTTCACCCTATAAGCCAAGGATCTTCCACTTCCCTCAATTAGCAGGGTACAAACAGTGTACACAGAGCCAAGGACAAAATCCTTTCCTAATAAAACCTGACAAAAGTTTGGAAGCTGCATATGTGTTTGCCCAAGCATGTGCATGTGCACATGTGTGCGCCTACGTCTCAGAAGCACATATTTTCCAAAAGTCATGGCTCACAAAGCAACACCGCTGATCTAACTACATTCTCCCCAAAATGATTTAAAGTGCTGTGAAGACTTCTTTACATTGAACAAGTTCATTTTGCCTCACCCCCAATTAAAAGGCCAAACAGTGCTTTGCTTTGCTTTGGGCTGGAGAGACGAAAGAGGAAAACTTACCAATTCCAGAGACAGATAAATTGCTTTTCTAAACAAGACTCATTGCACTTATAAATGTGTATCTCCCATAATTTTAAAAAATAGTTTATATATAGGGAGGAACCTTATAAACAGTACAGCCTAGTCAAGGCTATGGTTTTGTCCAATTAAAGGACTGGACTTGACAAGACCACCAATTGTTCTGTTGTGTTTTGGAGGCTTTATCCAAGTTTACATTTCCAGCCAATGTTTCACTCCTTATGTTTATGACAGCACAAAAGAGCAAGCTCTGGGAATTTCTCAAGGGGAAGTCAAGACAGTCTGCACTGCCACTGAGAAGGAGAGCGAGTCAGGAAAACATGTGGAGGGGAAAGCAGGAGAACAGATGATCCCTCTTGGGTTGACATTTAAATCCCAAATTGGATTCTCCCACAAAGCAAAAGTGAAAATATTTTCAGTGTTTGCACATATGTAGGAATTGCCAAGTGGAGATTTAAGTCTGAGAAAGTAGCACAACATCAACCATTTGCACAGCTGTTGTTGGAAATGGCTCCAAACCATCCCGACACGTCTAACAAGTATAAATATTGATAGTGTGCATTTCTGGGCTTTGTTAAGGGGTGTCCCTGAAGATAGCGAACTAATAAGTACCTCACTAAACACACTTATTAGAATATTAACTCTGCCTCTCTTGACAGTTGTCGCTCTGCAATCTATGTATAATCTATGCATAAAATAGCCCTTTTGTGGGAATTAGAAAGTATCACATGTGGTTGTTTTGGTAAACTCAAGAAGCCTGG
>NW_012139625.1:14741-15287 GCF_000956105.1 Propithecus coquereli
TATCATGCTTAGCATAAAGTATATGAAATAAGACATAATTAGAACTCTTATAGAAAGCCTTAAAAGTCATAGAAAATCCTTTAAAATTTTCCAAAAAAGTGAAATTAAAATATAATAAGTAAAGAAGGTGCTATAAGCTGGATATATTGCACTTAGTGGATGTTTTATTTGCAAACACTACAATTTGGATATATCTGATCCTTTAAATTCTGTTGTCCTAGAAATGATCATTCCATTTTGATGCTTAGGGCATTTTTTCGCATTTTTAAACCCAAGACTAATCATAAAAGTTGGAATTTGAGGCATGAGCTCAGAGTCAGCTGAATAATGAAGTCTATTTTGACCTTAAATATTTAGGTCAGAAAGGGGACAGTTTAGGTATAGGGGCACATGATACTAAAATTTTTGATCTCTCACCTGTTCCTCATTTCTGAAGCCTGCTCCAAGTGGATAAACCATCAGAGCAGTCAAAATAGCCTCTAAAAGTACCCATCTTGTAGTCCCAGAGAGGGGATGGTAGCATCTCACCCAGTGTGAAGATGACAG
>NW_012139625.1:15337-16627 GCF_000956105.1 Propithecus coquereli
TGGTGGTAAGTACCATGGAGATAAAGTGTGATCAAGGAGTGAGAGAGAGGATTGTTATTTTAAAGAGGTTATTGTGGAAGCCCTCCCTCTAGAGTGACCTCTGAGCCCAGTTTGGATCCCAGCAGGAACAGATGGCATATTCAAAGGAGTAATCAGAGAGAACTGGATAAGGGTACTGTTTACACCAGTATAGACAGGACCCAGGGACTAACTACAGTGGGGAGCCATTACCACCCACAGTCCCGAAGGGGCAGATAGTGGAGCTCTAGCCAAGAGAAAGAGGCCACTTGACATCAGTGGGGGCCAGAGGAAACGGAATTCAGCCACTGCCCAAAGCACCCCGGAAGGAGGGAAGTGTTCATAGAGGTCAGCCTCCTGCAGTGCAGACGGCAGGGTGCAGAGAAAGCCTGGTAGAAAGGGAGGCAGATGGAGTGGGCCCTCCCAAGTTCTGGAACAACACTCCAACCAGGGGGTAGGTCCTGAGGGGAGTGTGCCTGGCACATTCTAGGATGGCAAGGGATTCCCAGTGAGCAGAAGCTCAGTGAGCAGGGGAGGGCATTGTAAAAAGAAAGCTGGATTGTTGAGGTAAGTAGGGGCTGATGGTGCTACAAAGACCGTGGCTCTTGTTCTAAGTGTGGTGAGTTGAGGACATTGGGGGAAAGTTGTGAGCAGAGAAGGGACACGGCTGCTGTGTGGAAAACAGATCCTCAGAGACTACGTGGAAACAGCTGCAGTGACTCAGAAATTACAGCACAAGTTCAGATGGGAGATTGTGGAAGTTTGAAACAAGGTAGTAGCCACAGAGATTATGAGAAGTATTGAAGGAATTACATCTGCAAACCTGCCATGATAGTTTCTTTCATTTTAAAGACATTTATTAAGTAACTACTATGTGCAAGGTATGAATTCAGATGATTCTTCAACTCAAGGAAAGGAGGGAGGGAATATTTATTGAGCACTTGTTATGTGCCAGATTTGTCACTGAGTATTCAACCTGGGCTCATTGATTTTCTATTTCATTTTCATAACAATGCTATGAGGTGGATACTATTTACCTCATTTCACAGATTAAGAAATCAAGACTTAGAGAGTTAAATATGTGCAAGATTCCTCAGATATGGAGACGCAGGGTGGAAATCAGTCTGTCTGACCCCAAAGCAGTCTCTCCTGCTAACCACCATGTCCCCAATTCCGAGGGATCTAAGACATGGACAGATACTGGTTATGTTGGAACACTTGATAAACTCTTCCAAAATCTCTTTCAAAGGATGCTGTGCAATTATGAAAAAA
>NW_012139625.1:16677-17197 GCF_000956105.1 Propithecus coquereli
TCAGAGCAGTCAAAATAGCCTCTAAAAGTACCCATCTTGTAGTCCCAGAGAGGGGATGGTAGCATCTCACCCAGTGTGAAGATGACAGTCTTTAAACCAGTCTGTACATCGTGGTCTGGAGGATCAACAGTGGCGGGTGCCATCAGTTCTCCAGCTGGTGTGCCCACATCACAGGCTGATGAAAATGACTCCTGCCAGTTCCTTCTTCCTCTGACCCTTTGAAGTGGAGATTACCTGGACAGGTTACTCAGGCATCTGTTGTTGTTGACAAACATCGGAAGATCAGCCGTCCTATCCCATGGCTGCTATTTACTATTTCTGTGTATGTTTTCATAACTCAGCATGAAAATGGGAAAATACCTGACCTGCCCACCTTAAAGCATTAAGTTTGAAGAAAGATCTCTATCTAAAGGTGCTTTATAAACTGTAGTTGGAAATGCAGTTTTTCCTAATTCAACAAAATTTTGGAGGGTCTTCTAAATGCAACAAATATTTATCGGGTCTTCTATGCAATCATTCA
>NW_012139625.1:18875-19196 GCF_000956105.1 Propithecus coquereli
TACCTATGCTTAGAAAGATACATATCAGAAAGCTAAAATGATTACCTATGAGAGGATTATAGATAATGATTTTTCCTCTTTATGATATTCTGTATTTTCTTATTTTTTAGCACTGAACATGTATAAGTTATATAACCGGCATTTTATAAAGCTATTTAAATGTTATTAAAAGCCTAGTTAATGGGGTAAAAAATAAAATAAAAGTCTAGTTAATTTTGAAGACAAAGAAACTAAGTATCATGCTTAGCATAAAGTATATGAAATAAGACATAATTAGAACTCTTATAGAAAGCCTTAAAAGTCATAGAAAATCCTTTAAAA
>NW_012139625.1:20977-21934 GCF_000956105.1 Propithecus coquereli
GAATTTGGATTTTACTGTGGCATGTTTCAGATTACTGAGTCATTCATTTCCATAAAATGGATTACCAAACTTGGAAGATGAAAACATTTATGTTTCAGAAACAGTTGAAAACTATCAACATTCTAAAGTATATTTGACCTATCTTTTCTACTTATTAATCTACTTACCTTCCTACCTACCTATGCTTAGAAAGATACATATCAGAAAGCTAAAATGATTACCTATGAGAGGATTATAGATAATGATTTTTCCTCTTTATGATATTCTGTATTTTCTTATTTTTTAGCACTGAACATGTATAAGTTATATAACCGGCATTTTATAAAGCTATTTAAATGTTATTAAAAGCCTAGTTAATGGGGTAAAAAATAAAATAAAAGTCTAGTTAATTTTGAAGACAAAGAAACTAAGTATCATGCTTAGCATAAAGTATATGAAATAAGACATAATTAGAACTCTTATAGAAAGCCTTAAAAGTCATAGAAAATCCTTTAAAATTTTCCAAAAAAGTGAAATTAAAATATGATAAGTAAAGAAGGTGCTATAAGCTGGATATATTGCATTTAGTGGATGTTTTATTTGCAAACATTACAATTTAGATATATCTGATCCTTTAAATTCTGTTGTCCTAGAAATGATCATTCCATTTTGTTGCTTAGGGCATTTTTTCGCATTTTTAAACCCAAGACTAATCATAAAAGTTGGAATTTGAGGCATGAGCTCAGAGTCAGCTGAATAATGGAGTCTACTTTGACCTTAAATATTTAGGTCAGAAAGGGGGAAGTTTAGGTATAGGGGCACATGATACTAAAATTTTTGATCTGTCACCTGTTCCTCATTTCTGAAGCCTGCTCCAAGTGGGTAAACCATCAGAGCAGTCAAAATAGCCTCTAAAAGTACCCATCTTGTAGTCCCAGAGAGGGGATGGTAGCATCTCACCCAGTGTGAAGATGACAG
>NW_012139625.1:21984-22242 GCF_000956105.1 Propithecus coquereli
TATAGGGAATTTTTTCCTCCTTTCTTTTTGAAGAGGACTGACTAGTTCCTAGAGCTTCCAAAACTAAGATTATATATATCTATGTAAAATATATATACCCACGTATATAATATATATACACACACACATGCTATCAATCATTACAATATTTTTAACTCTTAACTTTAATGTCCTGAAACATTGTTCTGCTTCAAGGGTTCTGCTGACTGAAATGATAGCATGTGAGATCACTGCCAAGAAAAAGGGGTTGTCATTGAG
>NW_012139626.1:0-476 GCF_000956105.1 Propithecus coquereli
TCAATGACAGCCTCTCAATGGGCTGAAGAAAATGGAAGACTGGGGAAATTTCTAGTGCTTGTGTAACTCAGCTCTTCAGGACTTCACTTCCAGGTTCCACTGGAATTGAGCAAGGCTTAAAAATAATTTTGACCAGAGTTTCACATTCTCTGGGTTCTGCTTTCTAAAAGAAATCTCAGAAATCAATTTGAACCAAGGTGTTAATGATTAATTATCGTTTACTTTCTTTCCCCTCTAGGTTATGTTTGCATGTTGGCATATAGTATCAATGTCCATAACCCAAAGTATAAGTAATATGGAAATTTTAAATATAGATCCAGAGCCAGAGATTGAAATTTTTTGGTTAAGAAAGCATTTTTCAACAACTCTCTTCAAGACGAGAAGACACATACATGAAGAAACAATTATATGGAAACAGAATAAAAGTGTTTCCTCTTTCTTAATAGAAGTATGAATTTAATTTTTTCATGGATATA
>NW_012139626.1:3346-3892 GCF_000956105.1 Propithecus coquereli
AAACTTGAAAGCCTTCCCACGAAAAACTGGAATAAGACAAGGATGCCCACTCTCACCCACTTCTATTCAGCATAGTGCTGGAAGTCATAGCCAGATCAATTGGACAAGAGAAAGAAATTAAGTGTATCCGAATAGGGAAAGAAGAGGTCAAACTATCACTTTTTGAGAACAATATGATCTTATATCTAGAAAACTCCAAAAATTCTACCAAGAGATCCTGGAATTGAAAAATAATTCAGCAAAGTCTCAGGTTACAAAATCAATGTACGCAAATCAGTAGCATTCCTACACACCAATAAAAGTCAAGCTGAGAATCAAACCAAAGACTCAATACCATTCACAATTGCTACAAAGAAAATAAAATACCTAGGAATATACTTAACCAAAGAGATGAAAGATCTCTGCAAAGAGAACCATGAAACACTGGGAAAAGAAATCGCAGATGATACAAACAAGTGGAAAAACATGTTATGGTCATGGATCAGTAGAATCAACATTATTGAAATATCCATACTACCCAAAGTGATTTACAGATTCAATGCAATC
>NW_012139627.1:0-578 GCF_000956105.1 Propithecus coquereli
CCCTGGGATGATGGCATGAGACTTCCAGCTGGAAAAGAGCAGTGCACTAGCATCTCAGGACACCATCTGGACATGGACAAGAAGCTGTAAACATGCGTCTAGAGGATACTTAGTGGGCCAAATTATTCCAATATTAATGAGTCAATTCTGATAGCTTTCTGCTATCATCCTCTAGTACTATGTCTGTTGAAATATTTTTTTTTACCTTTACCAATCATCTGTCTGTCTATCCATTCATCCATTTAATCAATTTTTATTTATTTAACATTTTGTAAGTTGGGAGAATGAGGATTTTAAAACACTTTAATCATCAAGCAAAAACAGTCATTTATGTAAGTGTTTGAAAATTCACTGAATTTATTGTGTTAGGGCATAAATTAAATGCGTTTCAAATTTCTAATGTCTACAAATGAATGCTAGAGGTTTTCTTTATATCACATCTTGAGGGGATGAGAAGGTGTTCTAATGATAGATTTAGGGGCAAATATTACTTCATTTTTTTAGCATGCACACCTGTAAAAAATGTATAAAGTTCTAAAAAAAATTTATATATATGGTGTGTGTGTATGTGTGTCTGT
>NW_012139627.1:3168-3545 GCF_000956105.1 Propithecus coquereli
AATGCTTGCAGTTACAGTAATCATAATATATTTATTTTGAAAGAAATGATAAAAACAAAAAATTCTATCAGTAGGGAATGATTAGATATGTTATATTCCATCTATATTCTGTGGTATATTTCAGCTATAAAAATGTCTAGGTATAGCTATCTACTATATAATATGTGTGCATGTATGTAAGTATGCATGCATATATATAGTTACACACATATGTATACATGTAACTATGTATATAAACATATATGCATGCATGTGTAAGCATGGAGAAAGATATAAATTTATGATTAGTAGGCCACTATATTTTTATTCTGAATATACATAGAAGGGTGAGGGTGTGGTTCAATAGGAGTTGCAGAAAAATTAACTTTTTCTTCATA
>NW_012139628.1:0-311 GCF_000956105.1 Propithecus coquereli
TTATGAATTGAATACACCTGGTAACTAACACCCAGCGCAAGACCCAGAACCACACCAGCACCCTGGAGGTTCCCTACACTCCCTCCTCCAGTCACTACCCATAATATGCCATATTGGTGTCTTCTTGACAAGATTTGGGGCAGGCATCTTGTTATTCTGAAGATCCGTGGGCGATACACACATCTCCCCAGCCATATTTGCAAAATATCATTTAATGTGATTGGCACACTGGAAATATTTATGCAAATAGCTAACTCCTTTTCTTTGTATGAATTCCTATTACTCCTATAAGACTGGCCCTTCCTGGCCTT
>NW_012139628.1:8536-10711 GCF_000956105.1 Propithecus coquereli
GGATAGATTGTGGTACCATTCTTGCTTAGTGTCTGAGATGAGAAAAGTTTGGGGTTTAGAGGAGGGAGTTTTGAGTTGGAAATACAGACTTAACATCACTGGTCTACATCAATGTTGAAGCCATGGGCATGTGTAAGGTTACCCAAAAACAAAAGGCAAAGGCAAGAAACAAATGGGTTGGAACTCAGGTTATCCACCTTATAATAACTCAGTTACCTCCCAATTTGTTTTATACAAACAGAAAATCTTCACTTAAATTAACCATTTTATAGTGACAGAACCATTTAATGGGAAAAGTTGCCAACAGATTCCCAAAACCATGGGTGGGCCAGGGTCCGTGTGACCCCAGTTTTGAAAATATTGCTATTTCTGGCTCATTGAAGGAAACAGGAGACCAGGTCTTAGTACATGAAGCATGCAAACAATTTAGAATTCCTAGTGGGGGGTCATGCAGGACAGCCTGTATATCACCATGTGAAATTGCTGTGTCTATCTAATGAATCGGCAAAGTGGGCTGTTATTCATTAAAAATTTTTGAGAGGCAAGGGTGAATAATAATTGGAAACCGATACAAGTGTGAAGTTCCAGCACATAGAGGAAAAAATATCCTCAAACTTGCTATGTCTTGTGGGTGAGTCATGATTCCCAAAATAGGTTACATGTGTTCAAAAGCAGAAACCGTCTTTAAAAAGCCTATTGATTTTCGAGCTATTCTCCTGTGGACTGTTTTGTGACCTTGGCTCAGGTGTTTCATTCACACATCATTGAGGGAATTTCCCAATTCCTGGTAGAATTTAATCAATCCACAGAAGGTTTTACAAGTTATTTTCTTATATTGTTGCTAAAACCTTTTGCACCTGCTACCCTTGTGGGATAAAACGAGTGAAACGCACGCACACACACACACACACACACACACACACACACACACACACACAACCAGAGACTCAGAAACACCTGATTATTCTTAGTCCAAGGCTTGTTTTATTTTGGGACACAAGAGCTTACAGTTGTGATTTTCTTATACTTAGCAGTCATATTTCCTGCTAATAAAGTTGTTCCCACTTTGGAGAATGAAATGAAATCTGTTTTCCAATGTGTATTTTGCAGCACATTAATTTTGTGGGATTTGGGGTTTACCTAAAAAAAAAAATGCTTCAGTAAAATGACCAGTAAGTGAGAAATACTGGTTAAACAAAATTAAGCTGCTTCTTCAGAGTCTATAAAATGAGAATGTACCTACATATCTTCAGGAAAGGATGGAGTCACATTTCCCAAAAGTATTTGACCCTAGCACTATAGTTTTTCTCCAGTCTGTCTTGTGGGACTAATGTTCCATGGTAGACACTTTTTTAAAACATTGACATTGAGCATCTCAAGTTCGCGTGTGGGCCGTGATTCCCAGGTACTTCACCTCCTAACCAAGTTTGAGAATTACTGCTCTAGGTCACCCAGAAAGAGTGAGGAGATTAGTAAACAACAGACGTAGAGTGGCAAAGACTGCTGACTGTTGCCTAGTATCCATTCTCATCCTCTTCCTTTGATAATACAAATCTCAAATTTTAACTATGCACAGAACAGCCCAGAATAAAGTCTTCCTTTCAAGCCTCCTTTGTACTTGGCGAAAACATCGCATTCTGAAAGAATTAATATGAGAAATCTGTGTGTTATGCCTTCAAAGGAAAGTGGCATATTTTAAACTTTCTTTCTTCTGTTTCTGCTGGCTAGAATGCAGTTGTGATGGCAGGAGTAAGAACCACCACATTACGATAAGAGGCGAAAGCCTCAAATTGAGGATGGCAGAGAAATGTAATAAAAACAGCCTGGGACCCTCAAGATTGTAGAGCCACCATATCTACCCTGGAGTGCCTACTTGGTGTTTTAGAATGAAAGAGAAATAAACCTTAATTTGGTTGAAGCCATTTTTTTTTATTGTGGAGTCTTTGTTATAGCAACTGAATATATACCCTAATTAATCACCGAGCATATGGATTGGGGGGAATGAGGAACATGTTGAGAATGTGACACCCCTGGGTGCCGAATGCCCTTGAAACAGCTCTAATTTGCTGGTTAAGAAGCTGAATGGGATGCTTTTCTTTTCTGATTATTTATGCTGCTTTCTCATTGCCATACTTCTTGTAAATAATACATGGCGTATTAGCTGTGACGTAGCGT
>NW_012139629.1:0-808 GCF_000956105.1 Propithecus coquereli
AAAAGTAGGATGAACGGCAATCCAAATATTTTTACAGTTGTTATTCTTAGTTTCTTCTTATGAACAACTCTTCATATGAAGAGACAGGCTTATCTACATCATCATTATTATTATCAACAAATCCAACTAAAGGACATTATTTGGAGTCATAACTTAAAACTCTTTAATACTGACAAACCTATCAAATAAATGAAGGCAGATTTTTGAGCTCCTTTTTGTCTCTTCACCTCCTCCAATAACTCTTGTCCCCTTAGGGATGTCCTGACACTTCTATAACCTCTGCCCTTCCTCTGGCCATGATACACTGGTTGATGAGACTACACTTTCTCCATTTCCACCCTGTAGCACTTTTGCTTGGATCTTTTTTGAATCTCACCAGCTCTTTCAACCAAAAGGCACCCACAAAAACAAAGAGTATTCTCAAGTTAGGTGAACTGAAATGTAACTTAAGTCAAAATGGTAATGGCTAATGTAGCTTACTATATTAGCTTACCAAGGTAACACTAACGTTTTCTGCTGAATACTTTTCTCTAAATAAATGAGCAACATGGAAATTTCAGAAACTGTGCAAAGGATTGTGAGATATTTTGGGTCTGGAGTGGCTTTTAAAAATTATCACTTACATAGTCTAGTATATATGTATATGTATGATTTTTATTTTTTTCCAACTTATATCCGTGGAGAAAAAGGAATGACTATTCAATAAATGGTATTAGGCTAGATGGTTATCCATTTGGAAAAAATGAAGTCAGAGACCTAACTCACACCAAACACAAACATGAATTTCTAAATGCACTGGAGATCTAAA
>NW_012139629.1:858-1167 GCF_000956105.1 Propithecus coquereli
TAGGCTAGATGGTTATCCATTTGGAAAAAATGAAGTCAGAGACCTAACTCACACCAAACACAAACATGAATTTCTAAATGCACTGGAGATCTAAAAGTAACCAAGCCTGGGAGGGAGGGGACAATAATTTATGTCTCCCAATTACAGTTTCCCTTCTCTGCCTTCAACATGTGGCTGTCCTTGGCAATGCTGCTCATGAATCTGGCCCGGCAGGTGAAGAGCAAGAGGAACAGGCCTGATCAACACTATGGTGCTCACACGGTAGTAATCTTCTTCAGGAATTGGGGTGGGAGGTGGGTAAACTCACAA
>NW_012139630.1:0-711 GCF_000956105.1 Propithecus coquereli
TGATGAGTATTCAAAGATCTGTTTATTAGTTGTTAAAAAAGGAATTTCCCAAATTTCAAATCTGTCTAATCAATCACTTAGTTTCACAAAGGGTATTCAAAGAAAATGGAATTATTCAGGAAAATCAGTAGTGGCAACCTGAATCCAATAAACTGAATAAATTGCTGGCACCTGAATCCATGACCAAACTGTCTCTCATTTATAGTTTCTATTTTCCTTGGCCTCTCTTCCTATTCTGGCAAAGTATGGCTTTGAAATTATAATTGCAGATGAAGCTAATAATAACATGTTTTGCTGAAGCTGTTTCTAGCAAGGTGTAAAATCCCACATTGATCTACCCTGGTAGAGTCAGTGAAAGCCAAATATAATCAATATGACATGAAAGATAAGTGCATTTCTCTTTTGAACTTGCATATTGCTGGGGGAAGAGAGTTAAAGTAATTTTCACATATTTTCTGGTTGGGCAAATATATTTCAAGACTTTTTGACTGAATTATATAGCAACAGTTCATACTTAATTATGTTTTGAATAGAAGACTTAGTAGCCTATTGGGGATTCCACAGAATGCTGTAGTTGGCTATTATAGGTTTCAGAAATAAATTCGGTAACTGACTTGTGGACGGTGGTGAATAATTCATTACAAGCCATCTAGATGTTTTCTAATTATCAGAGTACCCTGAACATGGATGGGTGAGCATAGGCGAGGTATC
>NW_012139630.1:3643-4044 GCF_000956105.1 Propithecus coquereli
ACCTTGGCTTTCACCTTAAAAAAAAAGAAAACTAATTAAACTGAAAGTAGTCAAAAAAGGAAAACTTAAAGATAAGAGTAGCAATCAATGAAGAAGAAAACAAAAAAAAAAACAAGGAAAAAAGCTGTCTTTATTCAGGGACAACATGATTATGTATATAGAAAATCTGATGATGTCTACTAGGATTAATAAGTGAATTTAATAAGACTGTTTTTTGAGTTAGAAGACTCAATATTATTAAAATATCAATTTTCCCTAAAATAATCTGTAGATTTAACATAACTCCAATAAATATTCTACAAAATGTTTTTGTGAAAATGAAAGGTTGATTTTAAAAGTCATATGGAAATTCAAAGGTAGCCAAAGAACTCTGAAAAAGCAAAACAAAATTGGATGATTAA
>NW_012139631.1:0-349 GCF_000956105.1 Propithecus coquereli
TGAAGAAAGTTTGAGATAAAAGCAATGCTGTGCAATGATATTAAATGGCTTTATAGGAATTTATCTTTCAAAGTGATAGTGTTCAATTATCTGTACTTTTTTTTCCTGTTGCTTTTGAAGAAAAGCCCAGAGTGAATTAAAAGTATTTTTTAAACTGGTGTAACATCTGAGGACATAGACTAGCTAGACCTTTATCTTCCACTCTTTCTCCATCACAGAAATATCCTGAGATATTTAACATCACTGTGACCCAAGAGAGACATTGGTGAGAGCTGATGAGAAGAGAAGGAGAAAGAAAAGAGTATGGTCTCCTAAACATCTCCCATCTGACTTGGGAGTTGAGTGTCCT
>NW_012139631.1:1899-3353 GCF_000956105.1 Propithecus coquereli
CAGGCACAAGCTTCCAGGTGTCTCTCCCAGTAGAGTCACACAGGACGTACTTAACCCTCCAGCCAAGAGTTGTCAAGACATGCAAAGTGTTGCCAACCTGGGAAGCCTGTTGGAGACTCAGTGCCCAGGGTTTTTACTGAAGGCTGTTCACATGGACACCCTTTGCCTAGCACTACTAGAATTGCAGCCTCCCAGAAGGAAAGGAGATATTCAAAGTAAACCACATTGTTTGTACAAGCATTTTAGGTAGAGAAAGCCACTCTTATTGATTCTGAGAATGGCGAGAACACTCCCCATATCCAATTCCCAGATGCCAGCCAAGAGCTAACCTTGCAAGCAGGCCTTTCTAAGGAGAGCGGTCTTGGGTCTGCTATGTTAAGTTCTTTCAGTATATTTCTAAAACCTGTTTCATATTTATTGGTTTTTTTTTTTTTTTGAAGAAAATAAACTTTGTCACCATGACATCCTAGATGCATCCCAGAATATAAAAGCTAGAGGAGAATCTTGGAAGATGATAGCTCATTACTTCATTTTATAAATAAGGAAAGCAATCCATTCTTTTTTTTTCATTTTCTTACTTTTTGTATATTTTTATGAGATACACATACAAAAAAGTTCAGATTATCAATGTCCAGTTTGATGCGTTTTGACAATTTTAGACAGACGCAATCACTATCGAAAAGAAAATACTGAGCATTTCCATCACCACCTCAGAATGTTTCTGTTTCCTTTAATAAATATGCCAAGCAGAGACAAGCACTCTTCAGATTTCCATCACCATCGGTTAGTTTTGCTGTCTCTGGGACTGTGTATGAGAGGATTCCTGCAGGACGTGCTTTTTGGTGTCTTGCTTCTTTTACTCAACATAATACATTCGAGATTCCTCTATGCAGTTGCATTACCAGCAGTGTGTTTATTTTCATGGCTAAATAGTACTACATTGAGTTTATGTTCTACAGTTTGTTTATCCATTCCCCTACTGATAGATACTTGGATTGTTTCTAGTTTAGGCCAGTCGTGACTAAGGCTTTGAGTGGATGTATAGTTTCATTTCTCTTGCTGAAACATTGAGTCGTAGAAGATACATGTATATTTACTTTTATAAGAAACAGCCAAACCTTTTTCTAAAATCTTTGCATGATTTTCCACTTCCACTTGTGATATATGAGCACCCCACGTGCTCTGAATCTTCACCAGTATTTGATGTTGTCCGTTTTTTGTTTTTTGGTTTTTTTTTTATTTTAGCCACTGTAGTGGGTGTGAGAGGGTATCTCACCATGGTAATTTTCATTTCTCTGATGACTAATAAGGCTGAACACCTATTTATTTGCTTATTAGTCCTTTGTATATCTTCTTATAGAGAGTGTATGCTCAATTACCCATTATATTGTGTTGTTCCTCTTTTTATTATTGATTTGTTCTTTATATATTCTGGAAATAAATCCTTTAAAAGA
>NW_012139632.1:0-1002 GCF_000956105.1 Propithecus coquereli
GGCAAATGTCACAGCCTGGCCCAGGTGCAGCATCAGGGCTCCATGCCAGGGTCTGCAGCTGACCTCTAGGGCACACGTGGATGTGGTCTGCCCACAGGGGCAGGGGGGTTGCCCCAAGGTGGGTGCCGCTTTGGTACGTTGTTGGCGTCAGGGTCACCTGCAGAGGTGTGCGTCCGACTGTGTGTGTGTGGTTGTGTATGTGCAGGGAGAGGCCAGCGCATTTGTGCGCACGCAGCCGTGTGTAGGTGGGCCCCTGTGTTGCCACGTGTGTGGATTTTTAGAGCAGATCCCCAGAGCCTGATGTGATACAGACCCTGCCCGTGAGGCAATTTTCCTGGTGAAGGTGCTGGTGTGGCCACCGGAGTGGAGAGGAGGCAGGCGACACCCAGCTTGTTCAGGAAGCCACTGGCTGTGTGGGCAGGTCCCCAGGGTGTGGAGGAAAGGCTTAGAGGGACCAGGCCACGCCCATGCCCTGCAGGTACCGCGTGTGAATTTCACCACGGTCGCCCAAACCCTCCAGACCGGAGGCCGTAGGAGAGGACGCTGCTTCTCCCTCTGCAAGGGTGCGGCCCCCGTCTTCCCTAAAGGGCAGCCCAGCCCGTGCCCAGCAGCCTCCACCTCTCTTCAGCCTGCAGCCAGCTTCGACGGGCATCCACTGCACGCCCAGTGCGACGCTGGCTGCCCTGCACGTGACAGGTGTGGCCGAGCCCTGCCCTCCAGGAGCGGCCCCTGTGCCCAGGGCAGAGAGGGCCAAGTAAGTGGGGCCAGGGAGGAGGGGAATCAAGGCCATCTTGCATGGGCACTTTTGTCCCTGAGAGCCTTCTGAGCCCAAAGCCCAGCTCTCTGGATAGACCCGGGAGTAAATGCGGCAGGTGCCAGCGCTGCACTGTGCCCACAGGCACGGCGGCTCACCTGCTTGGGCAAGGGCCGGGAGAATGATGCCGGAGTCCCAGGGTGGATGCAGGGGCTCGTGCCAGCTCCCAGTCCTCGGAGCTCTGGCCC
>NW_012139632.1:3777-4532 GCF_000956105.1 Propithecus coquereli
AGCTTTTCCCCTATGCCCAGCCCTGTGGCCTCAGCCCGGGAACACCTCCCAGGGGGGCTTCCCCACATCAAGGTGCCTCTTCCCAGGCTGCCACCCAGGTCCTTCCGCAGGGGATGCTCTCAAGGGCCCTGGAGCAGGCACCTATGGGGCCCACACTGGGCAGCTGGTCTGTGGGCCCAGCAGGGAGTCAGATGGCCGTGGCCGGCCTCACTGCTATAGCACAGGGCACTGAGCCCTGCCGAGCCTGTTCCCATTCAGGGCACAGGCAGGGCCAGGAGGTACCCAGGTGCCCTGGGCCTCCACACCTCCCAAGGGTCAAGAACGCCCAGTGTGTCCCTGCAGTCCCCTCCTCACCCTCAATACCAGCCTGGGGGCCCCTCCCCAGGACACCCCTTGAATGCACAGGCAGAAGGGGCCCCTCTTCCTGCGGCCTCCCCTGACCCTGCCCCCTGCACCCGCCTGGCCCCCCAGCACCCTGCCGGCACCTGCTCAGCTCCTGGTGCCCACACCATGTCTGACACTTGGCTGCAGCTCCAGGAACCTTGAACCTGGAATGAATGAATGAATGAAAGAATGAATGAGTCCATCCCAAGAGGCAAGATGGGGCTTGGCCCAGGGTGTCCTCTGAAGCAGCAGCTCTGTAGGGCTCCCCACTCCTCTCCTCTCCGGCCCTCCCTCCCACCCCCAGCTGGCCTTAGCTGAGGGTCACCCAGGTGACCACGTGTCTTCCCATCCCAGGACATAACTTCTCAAGG
>NW_012139633.1:0-844 GCF_000956105.1 Propithecus coquereli
AGTCATTTGAAAAGCTGGGGAAAGAAGCAACAGGAACCCCTAATGCCAAGGTCCTAAGGTAGGAGCAAGCGTGATATTTTCTAAGAGCAAGGAAGTTTGGCATGGCTGTAGGCAAGTTACCAAGGGAGGAGAGTAGGAAGAGATGAGATGAGAATATATTCAGATAATATGTTTTCATCTCTATTCAAAATTTTTGACAGAAAGTGTTATTGAACCTCTTAATTTAATTAATTTATTTTTTAAATTTTATTTTGGTGGATTTAGGGGGTACAAATGATTTTTTTTAGGCCTGGTGTGGTGGCTCATGTCTGTAATCCTAGCACTCTGGGAGGCCAAGTTTGGAGGATCTCTTGAGCTCAGGAGTTCCAGACCAGCTTGAGCACGAGCAGAAGTCAAAGGGGAGAACAAATCATCAAATATTTTTTTAGAAACTACTGTATGCAGGCAGCATGGGAGAAGGAATGAGAGAGGAAAAATTATAGATGATGATCACAACCAAATTCTGATCTCCATTCTGGCCACTCATTAGCTGTGAAAACTTGGACGCCTCTTTTCAGCCTCAGTTTTCTCCTTTCTCAAGGCAGACATGAGTCCTCCTATGGAAACGTGATGGCCTACACCGAGGGTTTAGGGTGTATATGCTTTTTTCTGAGAGAGAAAAATGATGACAAACCGAGGTCAAGTTTTCAGCGAGGTATATATAATGTACCTAGATCAGTGCCTGGAAGTTAGAGAGCTCTCTGTGAATGGCAGCTACTGCCATTGTTACCAGTATACTATTAATATATGCGTAATATGCCATGATGTAATTTTATATTTATTTGAAGCAGTATATTTATTATTA
>NW_012139633.1:894-1447 GCF_000956105.1 Propithecus coquereli
GACATTCGAGTCCTGGATAAGTTGCTCGCGTTGGGAATTATTGAAAAATTTTGAAAAGGAGAGTAATATAATCTGGTTTACATTTTAAAAGATCTCTCCGGGATGGGGATAGCGGATTGTAGGGGACAAAAATGGAAGCAGGGAGAGCTGGTTTATAGCTGCTGTAGTCTGTAGGTGAGAAATGACGGCGGCTATGGAAATGGAGGGAAGTGGATGGACGGTGCTGCTGTGAATACATTTGTGCCTAATTTTTGTGCCCACTTGGGTATTTCTGCAGGGTTGATTCCTAGAAGGGAATTGCTACATCAGAGTGTGAATAATAATAGCTGACATTCATTAAGTGCTGAGTGAGTGCCAGGTGCTGTTTAAAGCACTTTCATGTAATTGAGCTATAAATAAACTGTGGTCTCAGGGCCCCTAGCATAGTTAAGGATTAAAAACACAAACATGATATTCAGTGTTGATGGCAGTTGAATAAAAAAAAAACTCCAGTGTCTGTAGAGCTATGTAGGAATGTAGGTCATGGAGAGGAGATTGGTTGTCAGAGACGTCT
>NW_012139634.1:0-414 GCF_000956105.1 Propithecus coquereli
GGATCGCGCCTGTGAATAGCCACTGCACTCCAAATATGGGTTCTCAAATATCCAGGGTTTAAGAAAGAGTTGATTAAAAATGAGAACAGCTGGGCGCAGTGGCTTCACACCTGTAATCTTAGCACTCTGGGAGGCTGAGGCAGGCGGATTGTTTGAGCTCAGGAGTTCGAGACCAGCCTCAGCAAGAGCGAGATCCCGTCTCTACTAAAAAAATAGAAAGAAATTAGCTGGACAATTAAAAATATATATAGAAAAATTAGCTGGGCATAGTGGCCCATGCCTGTGGTCCCAGCCACGTGGGAGGCTGAGGCAGGAGGATCACTTGAGCCCAGGAGTCTGAGGTTGCTGTGAGCGAGGCTGACACCACGGCACTCTGGCCCAGGCAACAGAGCGAGACTCTGTCTCAAAAAAAAA
>NW_012139634.1:3944-6649 GCF_000956105.1 Propithecus coquereli
GCAAAGCAGGGTTACAGAACGTATTTACTTTCTTCATTAGTTACATAGCTTATTATTGGTCAGGGTTAGTAACCATTGTTATTTTAATTGATTTTTCACATTTGCATATGCTAAATTAATAATGTCACTCAATTATGCATCTCTGATAAATGCAGAGATTATTTTTCCTGTTTTGACTTTAATTCTAGCAAATTTTGCATTTAGAAATGGAAAACTTTGAAGAAAAATCTTTGTCTCCTAATTATGTACTGTGTTATAATTGAAAGAGAAGGAGAAGGGGGAAACAGAGCCATTAAAAGTTGATTGAAAACTAAAGAAAAGATTGTATTCAAGAGGCTTCTGTAAAGGAATAAACAAAATTTGCATCCGGTACATCCTCTACTAGTACATATGACATTTTTCTACCAACCATCTCACCACCAGAACAATTGTTCTCAGCACAGAGACTCTGGTCCTGTGTGTATTAGAATTGAGAAGTAAGAGACTGGAGTGTTGGAACTGTGTAGTATGCACTGGCAGCAAGAACGTCTTTTTTTTTTTTTTATTTGGGACAGAGTCTTGCTCTCACTCTGTTGCTCTGGGTAGAGCGCAGTGGCATCATAGTAGTTCACTGCAGCCTCCAACTCCTGGGCTCAAGTGAACCTCCTGCCTTAACCTCCAGAGTAGCTGAGACTACAGGCACGTACCACAACGCCTGGTTAATTTTTCCACTTTTCGTAGAGATGGCGGAGGTCTCACTCTTCCTCAGGCTTGTCTTGAACTCCTGACCTCAAGTGATCCTCCCCTCTCAGCCTCCCAGAGTGCTAGGGTTACAGTCATGAGCCAGCGCACCTGGCTGATCCTTTATTGCATCTCCCCACCCACTGCTTTCACCAGAATTAACCTGCAAACACATCAGAGTGTGTCTACGGCTTTGGAATTGCCTGGAGAGTGTGGTATAGAAGAGCAGGTCACTTCCTGTTTTCTTTAGGCAGCTTTCTTTTGTGTGTAACGTGTAAATTTATGGAATGTGGTTTTCTGATCTCCTTTATTCTTCCTTTTGTGTCAATACTGTTAGATCTGTGTACCATTATAACTCTTCCTCTTATAAGACAAACCCTTAAATGATCTCCATCTGCTTACTGGATTGACCATACCTAACTACCCGTATTCTGGCATAATGCCAAACAGCTGAAAAGAATACAGAAAACCTGTGTTAATTCAGCAACGGTGTTGGGCTGACTAAACTCCCATGACACTACACTATGTTGATTATTTGCCCCACTTCATATCTAACCTTGTGACTAGCATAGTCAGTGTGAAGGAATGAATAAATTGTACTTCAGTTTTTTTTTCTTCCCACTAGGCCATAATCTTTTAAAGAATGATATCCTGTGCTTCCCATCTACACCACCACCTGGCATGTAGTAGGCCCTCATACATACACACTCACATAATCCTACTGACTGATCTATCTATAATGTGTGTGTATAAAATCAGTTAATTTATTAAATATTCTGGCACGTTGATACTAAAATTATTTCTGCTAAACAGTCAAATAGCTGTGATACACAGAATAATTAATAGACTTGAAGTCAAATACATAGTTTTGAGTTTCTTATCTGACACGTAGGAGCTATGTGTTTTGAGTTTATCTGACACGTAGGAGCTGTGTGTTTTTACATAAGCCATTTAATTTCTGGGACTCTACTTCTTATTCTATAAATTGAGGATACTACTTACCTCTTAGATTGTTTCTGGGAAGTTCTTTGTAACTGAAAAATGTTATAGATAAATGAAGTGTTGGTTTATCATTGACATTATCTTTTTAATCTTTGGCTTCCAAATCCTATCTTGAACCCTGGCTTTGTTCACTCAATGGTTTATGATTCAAGTTTTAGTTGTGTTAGGGAAAGTTAGCCTTATCCTGAAATAGCTCAGATATCTGCCTATATTTGCTAAGTAAGCAGACACCAAGTACTTCAGCACTTAGGTCATGCCTGATGTGGTAGATTTGCCAGATACTTTCTCTGTCACTAAAGCCCTGGGAGAACTGAGTTCTTGGTGCTCTCGTCCTTATGTAATTACAGGCTTGAGTGTAGAGGACACTTTGTCTGGGAATGATTCCTTGTTGTTTTTCTCAAAAACATGTCTGTGGCCTTACACACAAGTCCAAAGCGCCCTAACCCTACAAACAGGAGGGGCTAGAAAATTTAGATACAAACATCTGCTCGCCGGAGACGAAACAACAAGAAACAGGGACGTGTTAAGTCGAAACAGTGTAGGAACAAAAAAATTGCGGTGGGACAGTTGCCAAACACACTGTGTTATAAATAAAACAACGACAACAAAAACTTTTGCTACAGTCTTATACCATCTTTGTGTGTCTGCATTTCTTTATAGTGACTACAATCTTATACCGTCTTTGTGTGTCTGTGTCTTTTTGTAGTGGCTGCAGTTGTGTACCGTCTTTATGTGTGTCTGTGTCTTTTTGTCTCTGTGTTCATTCCTCGGCCTCAAAAAACGGGCCACGACACTTGAGCTTAATGGTCAAGCTGCTGGGTGTTTTTGTGAGCAATGTTTTCTCAGGATGAGAGGTCCCAAGTGAAGAAGATTTTTTAGCTAAAATTTAAAGTCACTAAAATATGAATATAGAATCTTCACAGTTATATGGTAACAGAGAGGAAATCACTGTTCCTCCACTTTGAAAAAAGTCTCTTCTATCC
>NW_012139635.1:0-1021 GCF_000956105.1 Propithecus coquereli
TTTCCAGATCTTTCTCTGGGTGACCAGCCTGCCCGCAGGGAATCATTCTTGGACAAATTAACCTTCATTTCCCCAGGTTATGTTTTCGTGTGTTATGTTTTTTTGTGTTAACTTTCTAGCTGATTAAATATTATTTCTATTCTTACCACATCAAATTTTTAAAGTAATATTTAACTTGCAGAATCATACTGGATATTCTAGAAGTCAAAAAATCTTACTGTGCATTTAAATCACAATGCTGGCTCTAAATGAATGAATTTGGTTAAGTTGTTTGATCGTTCTGATGTTGTTACCTAAACAAAGAAGGGCCAAATAAGATGATCTCAAAGGATTCTTTTAGCCTTAACATTCCTTGGTCATTTCCATTTATCTCCAGAATATAGAAAAATGCTTTGAAACTATCATCTGAACAAAACTTCTGAAGGTGACCCTTCTGTGCTTAATAATGTATAATTTCAGATAGTGCCAGGAAACTTTTTATTTTATTCTATCTTGTTATTATAGAAAATGCATGCCTCTTTTCATATTCATTAACAAATATTTCTGTTTACAATATGTTAGCATATAAATTAATTGAGGAAAACAGTGGCGTACAGTTTTCAAATCATCTTTATGTAGCGGTGACTTAAGAAAAGGAGGAGGCAATGTGACTACAGAAAGCTCATCATTTGTACTTAACATGCCTTTGGATAAAAGTGAGGCCATCCTTTGAGACTCTGGCAGGCAGAGTTCAGCACCAACATTATCCAACTTCAAATAAAGTTGGAAGCCTAAAGGGCAATATTTTAAAAGTAACTATTCTATAGGTATAAGAATGTGTTGTGATAATAAATACACAAAATGATACTGTCCTTGTCTAATGAACTGTACCTGTTAGTATCCTATAGGAATACATTCCGTTGAGAATTACAGATTTCTGTCTGAGGTTTCAATGACAGCTCTGCTATGTCATGCTACATGATCACATGTTGGAACTTCAAGCTCACCCATGACAAACTGGTTTCTATTTCAATAATAGGTT
>NW_012139635.1:10501-11359 GCF_000956105.1 Propithecus coquereli
GAGGCTCATCTGCATGTCCATCCCGCTGCACAGGTGCTGTTTTCCTTCCACAGCTTGTTTGGTCCATACGTAAAGGAGTATTTCTAGGAACTCTCTGAGCAGCCTCAAGGGTATTCTTCAAAGACACCAGGCAATAAAAACGGTGAGAAGTTCTTTTTGTTAGATACAGAACTTTATTAATCAGAGGAAAACATTTGATTCATGCCTGGTTATGTCTGCTATTAGCTTTTGTTATTTAAATGTTTTGTCACCAGAGTCATAAACTTGAAACCATACTTTTCCAAAAAATACTGAATTCCCATTTTTTAGAGGAAACTGATAGTGGTTTCTATATGTATAAAATGAAAACAAATTATTGTTATGTAAAATAAAAAAGTTCATTCGCTATAAAAAAATTCAATTTTTAAATAATTATAAGTGAGAGAGTAAAGAGTAAATCATAATAAAATAAGTTTAGCTATGGTGTACTTTCAAATATCAATTTACCATCGCTAATTACTGTCATTATACAGTATGAACATAAGATTAATTGGGATTTCTGAGTTCTCTAATGAGTCCCTTTGTAGCAAAATTAACACCAGTGACATGATTTCCTTTTGTTTACAATATCAGTACAAAATTAATTCAGTTCTGTATGTATGAGGAAAGTCCTGACTAGAGAAAGAAGGTTCATCAATGAAAGTATGCCCAATAAAATGCTCTCATAGAGGCAGCTGAGATACACAAACACAAGATTATTCTCAAAGTAGAATTCTCATATTTGGATTGAGAATTTTTAAATTTGTCTTGAAACTGCATGGACATGAATTTTCAAGTTAAACATTGTTCAGAGATTTGTATTTTAAAATATGTTCTTTA
>NW_012139636.1:0-35451 GCF_000956105.1 Propithecus coquereli
GTCACACGTTGAGAAGATCCAGCCTCAGGAAGCTGCCAGGGTCACCTGGAAGGTCTTTGCCCCGCCCCTTGGGTTCCCGATACACTTCTCCTCCTTCACAACTCAGCTCAAGGCGACCCACGTTCCCACCACACCTTTCGCCTTCCACAGAGCACTCAGCACATCATAGTCCGCGTTTTTTGTTATCTCCCTGGCTAAGTTTAAGCCATTTGCAGGTAGAAGTTGTCTCATCTTCATCTTCAACCTGGCTCTAGCACAGTGCTTGGCACCTAGTGGACGCTCAGAAAAGTTTGATAAACAAATGACTCAATGAAGCCAGTAGTTTTGGATAGTGTTGGAAATTATATCACCTCCCACTGAAAAATCCATTTCACTTCATTTTTCAGTCATACTTAAAGAGTCTGAACTTGTCCCTTCGTTTCAATTACATTAGCTAATTACTTCAGTGCTCAAGCTTTTTCTTGGACATCTTCCACCAAATATATAGCTGATTTCCATCCATAAATAATTTAGGTGCACACTGCATATCCCATTTAGAAGACAGTGAGAGCCTCCCAATGTTCTAAGCAGACTGGAACTGCCAAGGGAGAGAAGACGTCCACCCTGAGGGGCTTCTTGGCAAGACAGGTGCCAGAAAGGAAGGAACCTCCCATGCTGGGTTGTAGTTCCCAAAAATGGCTGCGACAATACCTCTCGTCCACGAGCTTCTCTGAAATGTGACCTTGACACTTCTCCCATTGGGAGACGGCACCTATGCCTGCTCCCCTTGAATCTGAATGCACTGTGGTTGCCCTGACTGGTAGGAATGGCTTGTTACGCCACAAGAGTAACTGAAACTCCACCTGGCTCTGCAAAACCAAAGTTCCCCCCTTCCAGTGACCACCTAGTCCCTCGCTCACCCACGAGCCCATGAATGCTCGCTATTGCCTCAAATCCAAGAACACTTCTGAATCTGCCTCCCACTGGCTTCCGTAATCTGATTTACACGAGTCCCTGAGGATAGATATGAACTGTCATTATCCCCAATTTGCAGGTAAGGAAACTGAGGCCCAAATGAGGTTAAATATTAAATACTTGTCTAAGGCCACAAAGCTATAAGAGGTGGAGCTGGGATTTGATTCGTGGGCAAAGACAAAAAACTGTGTCACCTAAGGCACCCAGCACAGAGCTCAACAAAGAGAAGACATTAAAAACAGACAAACAAAACCTTGTTGGTTTGATCCCCGGATCAAATGATTAACTCGGCATCCAGATAAAGACAGGAAGTAGCCAGGGACTTAACAGAATGACCTGAGCCTTCTCCAGGTACAGGAACCACAAGTCAGAAGCAGGCAGTGGGTGCAGCTGTGGATCCAAACGTCAGGAGATTTGTCGAGGCCACGGAACAAAGCAGGGCCGATGTCCGGGTCTTCTCACTTCTGGGAGCCCAGTCTGAGACCTCCTGTCCTCCGCTTTGGAGTCTTCTCGCCAGTGTTCTGCAGACATTATTTATGCTCCAGGAATGGCTGCCGGTGCTCTCATCAGCAAGAAGAACCTCCATTCAGTGCCTGGTCTGCTGCGTGTTTGGATTCCTTTAGCCTTTTATTGCTCCTTTTTGAGCAACGAAGATGCTAATGAAGCCACCTTCCGCAGTTCAAACATATCCGGGCACGTCGCTGAGCGTTTGCTGACGGTGACCCGTAAATTATTATTATTATCGTCGTTATTGGTAATACTATTATTATTAGTTCAACAGAAATAATTCATGCAAGTTACAGCTGCCTCCAAGAGTTGTTTTTGGCTCTTCTCATGACAGTCTTACAGATTTTAGTGCCAGCCATGGGCAGAGGCTCTTGGAAAAGCAGGCTTGGCCTTCCACTTTTGCTCTAAAAGAATATTTTATTGTGAAAAATTTCAAACATATAGCAAGCGATCAGTTTGCACCATACGAAATCGCCATTTTGAAGGTCAGAAATGGTCAAATATCAGCAAATTTTTTTTTTGAGACATGTCTCCCTATGTTGCCCAGGCTGGTCTTGAACCCCTGAGCAAAAGGGGTCCTCCCACCTCAGCCTCCTGAGGAGCTGGGATTACAGGCACAAATATCAGCAATTTTGTAGGACTCAAATTAATAGTGTAGCATAATGAACCCTGTGGTCCCGCTACGACAGTAACCAGCTCAGGGCCAATCTTGTTTCATCCAAACCTTTACTTCCTGCTCTACTCCACAGTGGATTATTTTAAAGCAGAGCCCAGACATCTTATTATTTCATCAATAAATATCTCAGTGTGAATCCCTCAACAATAAGGGCTCTCTTCAAACATAATCCCAATACCATTTTCACACCGCTCAAAAATTTACAATAATTCCTTGATATTATTAAGTATTTGGTCAGTGTTCAGATTTCCCCAATTGTCACATGAATGATTTAGTTTTTATTGCCATAGTCATTTTTTAGTTTGTTAGAGTCAGGATGCAAATAAAGTCTGTATGTGATAATTGGCTGATATTTCTATTAAGCTGATGGTAATCTATACATTCTCCTTATATTTTGTTTTTTTCCTTTTATTCTTTTCCTTTGCAATCTTTTGTTGATGAAACCTGCAGTGTTTTTGCCTACGGGCAAAATCTGGCCGCCTCCCAGCAAAATCTGGCCACCTCCCTGTGGTGCAGTTTAAACACGGTACTGTGGCCCCCTGTCCTCTGTGATCCCTGTAGCTAGCAATTACCTCTAGAGGCTTCATCCGATGCAGGTTTGATTTTTTGGCAGGTGTTGTTGTGGTCTTCCAAGGGAAGGAACATAATGTCCAGCCATTTATCTTTTCATGATGTTAGCTGTCACTGAAGATCCCTGCCTGGATTCATTGTACTCTAAATGGTTATAAATTGGCCTTGGTGACAGGCAGGTGGCATATGCAGTTAAGGGACTCCCCTGGCCCTCCCTCCTCCTCTCACCCCTGGCTGTGCTGTTGGAGAGGCTTGGCTGACTCTGTGATAGGCTTGGATGCTACACATCCTGCCTGCCTCTCCCCCTTCCTCCCCACCCCCACATCCCTGTGGGAAGGCACGCCATTAAGGGAAGGCTGGAAAATTAAAAAAAGAGCCCTGAGTCTGGGCCTAGCCCTGCGGATGCCAGCCTCTGAGGTTGCTAGGATACACAGCTCCCAGAGCCCCCGCAGAGCTGCATCCTTCTGGAGCAGCTCACAGACATGGATGGGCTGGCTGTGCAGTGGGGAGGGAAGAGGAGGGGGGGCTCCCCACGGACAGGCCTGCAGGAGGTCCAGGCCCCTCCTGGGGCTCCATAGAGTTGGGGAATCATCCCCTAAGAAGCATCTCTACACAGGGGTCAATTTGGACCACCAAAAGGCCACTCTATGAGTTTTTATAGTCCTCCAGTCCTATCCTCCACTGTACTTGCATTTCTTCTGCAACATGCCCTTCTATATATAATTCAGAAAATATACCTGAATGGACAAATGCCAGCCCTCTCCCCAGCCCCATCTGCCTGGCAAACTTCTGGTCCACCCTAAGGCTCAGCAAATGGCTGTAACCTCATCCTCAAAGCAGCCTTCAGGACTCCCTCCCTGTGCTCCCGGATGCCCCAGGCAGACCTGCTCACGCTCACGGCAGCACCGCAGTTATCTGTTCAGGTGCCTGTCTTCCCACTGAGTCTCATTCTCCTCCGTACCCTTAGCACTTAGCACAGGGCCTTGCACAGGGGAGTTTGAATGCATGAGTAAGGTGCTCTGCTTGCATGCCTCTGGAGACAGGGAGCTCATCATCATAACACAGCTCATTCTGAGCAACGTCAGTACTCCTCTTCCTTATACACAGCTGAAATCTGCCTGCCAGAAACTTCCACCTGGGAACCTTGGTGGGGCTGCCAGGGCTACACTGAACAAGCCAGCTACCTCTTTCACAAGAACTCCCTTTCATAATTGAGTCTCTCTCCATTGCCCTCTGCAGCACCCACCAAGAGGTAGTGGGGAAATGGGTCAGACGTTCTTGTTCTAAGTCACCAAGGTGGGCTCCCTGAAAGCCTCCCTCAGGTTAGAGGTACTGGTCCTACTGAGCACTCAGATAGCTGCACTCTCCCTGGTCCCACTGGGACAGCACCCTAAGGCCCAGAACTGTAGGGACAGGCCTCGAAGCCAGAGAACTCAGGTGGAGGGTACAGGCTGGGTCCTGCAGGTTTCCTTGGGTGAGGCCATCTATCCTACCCTCTCCTGGTGCAGGTTAGGGGATGCCAAGGCCTAGAGGGGAGGCGTAGGTTTCTCAAGCTCACCCAGAGAAGCCGTGCAGAGCTCAAAGCAGAGCTGGGAGACAGAGGAGGCAGGCAAGGAGGAGGAAGCAGTGATGTGCTAGCATCGAGCGCCACAGTTGACCTGACATGAGCCAGCTCACTGTGATTTCTGTGCCACCATCCCTGGGGTGGCAGAAGAGCTGAAATCCTTCATGACATCTCAGGACCAAACTTGTCAAATCCCAGCAGCAGCTTCTCCCCTTCAGCACCCAGGCTCTCTGAAGACTTCCTTGGAATAGGCTGACAGTCAGCTCAGGGAGGCTCTTGCCAGAGACTCCCGTCAGGCTGGCGAGCCTAAGCCAGGCACAGTGGTGAGGGTTGGTGGCCTCATTCACTCCCGTGGCTTCGAGCGAGGGGCTCTGCAGCCAGCCCGCCTGGTGCAAACCCTGGCTGTCCTCCTCACCAGTTCTGTGGCCTAGGCAGTCACTCATCCTGGCCCAGCCTCGATGTCAGTGCGTATCTCTAAACAATTAGGGCCGGGTGGGGAGCTAATGTTTATGGTGTGAATAAAATAACGTACAAGGCTTAGCGCAGCGTCTGCCCTTTAGTAAACATCAGTTAACATTAACGTTATCACACACGGCCACTTCCTGCCAGGCTCTGGGGCTGCCTAAAGGAGCCCACGACAGACCAGAGCCCTGGCCAGCCCACCGCCCTGTGGGGAGAACGTTCCCGTGGGTGGCTGTGTGGTCGTGGACGAACAGCGCAGAACCTCAGCGGCCAGGCCTGGGCCTGGGGTGGCAGTCGGGGAGGGTGACAGAGCTGGAACCCTCTCCTCTTGCAGTGAGGAAGCTGATGCCTAGAGACACCATGCCTCACCCCTAATGAGTGGTGGAGCCTGGACCTCCGGCTCTGTCTGGCCCAGGGCTCTGCCCCACACGGATCTTCTCTGCAAACCTGGCACCTGGGCTCGGGAGACCTCAGGCCCAGAGAGGCCTATTGTCAAGGCTGGGAGGCGGGACCAGAGAAATGGGTTACCAACCAATAGGAGCCCACAGAGATGATGTAATGCTCTCCCTCCACCCTCACTGGCTGCCCGTTCTGCCACTCCAGCCCCTGCTCTGCGGCTGTGAAGGTAGCTGCAGGAGGATTTTCGCAGAGAGGGTGGCTATTGGTCTGAGAAGCGGGCGGTGGATGACCTTGGGGAGCTGAGGACTGAGCGGGATCCCTGGTCCCTCTCTGAGCAGACCAGCGGACCGGCTGTTGCCTTTACTGAACGAACTTACAGCTCCTGGGGGAGCAGGGTAACAGGTTCCAAACACCCCACCCCATCAACTCCTGGGGCAGCGCCAAGCCGGCCTCTGGGGGCTGCAAATCCTGGGAGACTGAGGAGACAGGGGCACCAGTCTAGCCTGCCTGGGAGATGGCCTGGTACCCGGGAGGGCGGAGGGCGGGGCCCTGGGCTCAGCAGAAATAAAGCGTGCAGTTCCAATACCTGCGACCTGCTCTAGACCAGCGCTGCGCAGGACGTGCGTTTGCCTTGGAAGCCACTGTGCTTTTTAAACACGATCATTCCAGTGTCCTGGGTGGGGAGGGACAGACGAGGAGTCCAGGCCGGAGACTGAAGCAGCTTTAACTTCTGGATGAATCCAGACCACATACAATACTCCAAGGCCCTGCCCCTCTCCCAGGGTGGTCCATCTCTTTGTCCCCGTTTTACAGGTGAGGAAACAGGCACAGAACTGCAGGCGTGACCAGTCCCTGTATGGCCAACCATGCAATGGAGGCACAGGGGGCAAGAGTGAGGAGCTTGAGGCCACTCAGCAAGGTGGCACCAGTGCACACAGCTGAGGCACAGGTCCCAGGAGTTTCTGGAAGTTCTTGCTAAACATCTAGAAAAGACTAGAGAGAAACTAGTGTTTCTACGAGAGAAACTTCCACCAGGATCCACCAGGACCCACTGGGAATGTGGAAGCAGCCTTTGCATAGGCGTCCCAAAGGCCTGGCCACTGCAAATAGGAAAAAACCAGGCTGAGAAACAGCCCGGCAGGCAGTGAGCCTGGCAGACATCCAGCCAGCAGTCTGGTGGCCGATCAGCGGGTGATCAGATGCTCCTGTAATCCATCCGTCACCAGCAGGCCAGGTCGGCCGGCCATGGAGGCCTTAGGCCCCCTGGCTTTGAGGGTTCTTTGGGGTCTCCTTCTGTCCCCCCTTTGAATGAGAAATTCTGGGCTGCTCACCCTCCCCCAACATCCCCACACTCTGCCTTCCCTCTGCCTTCACTGAGCTGTGGCAGTTGTGACGCTGCACAGCAAACCACCACATCCTGTGGCTGGAGAGTGAGCATTTTCCTGGCACTTTCGGATCTTGCCTGGTCTCACCCATGTGACTGCCTCTGCCGTCAGCTGGCAGATCACATGTGGGCCGGGCTCTCTCACATGTCTGGGGCCCCAGCTGGCACTGGGCTGACCTGGCTCTGCTGCGGGTGGTCTCTCATCCTCCAAGAGGCCAGCCCAGGCTTAGTTACACCAGGGCGCGGTCGCGGCGTGCAGGGCCTCTTACGGCTTAGGCTCAGGACTGGCACATCGTCGCTTCTGCGCATTCTCCCTGCCAAAGCAAGTACCAAGGCCATCCCAGATTCAGGAGGTGGAAAGGAGCTGCAAAGCCTCATTGCAAAGGACAGGGACAGAGGGAGGCCCTTCGCTGGGTCCATCAATGCAAAATGCAGTCGGTGTACAGCAAACAGCATCTCTGCCCCTCTTCCCTCCACCTATTGGCATATTTCCTGTTCTTCAAGGCCCATCTCAAGTCTATTTGTGATGTTTTACCTGCACGTCCCCCTCTCCATCCAGTCCGGACTAAATGAATAGCAGGATACTATCTGGGGCACTGGGTCCCCAAAGGAGGGCACCTAGGAGAGGAACAGGATGTGATTGGCCCTGTGGGCTCCGGCTGGGGAACTCTGCAGCTGGGAAGCAACACAGAGACACCAGGGCCCCCCATGTCCAGGCCTTGGGTGGGTCCCCTCCGAGGATGAGGATCAAGTTCTGAAATCCAATAGCCACACCATATGCTGCAGGGAAAGGCAGGGGACTTGCACCTGTCCTGCTGTCATCTAACGAGTATCCACTGAGGGCCCACTGGTCATAGCTGGCTCTGTGCTAGGCACGTCCACGCATCATCTCGCAGAACCCTCCCAACAACTTACAAGGTGGTTTTGGCTTTCATCTCTTACAGATGAGGAAACTGAGGCTCAGAGTGTTTGAGTGACTGCCCAAAAGTCATACAGCTAGGAAGGAAGGGAGTCAGGGTACAGGCTCAGACCCCTGGTTGTATCTGAAACCAAAAACGGAAGTTCCACTTCTAGTTGCCGCTGCCTCCCTGAACATCTGCCCCGCTAATGACAGTCACAACACTCCGGTAGCAGGCATGGTTCTAAGCACTTTACATAACCCAACCAGTTAGTAAAAGCATTTCGCTTTGATCCACTTATTCCTCACAATAACCCTTTGAGGTAGGTGCAATCTTTACCCCCATTTTACAAATGAGGCACAGAGAGGTTAAGTGAGTTGCCTAAGGTCACACTGCTGGAAAGAGGCAGGGGCAGGCTTTGAGCCTGCAGCTCTGAGCCACACTGCCACACACTCACCGTTCTTACAGTCAGAACCCCACAGGCCCAGGGTCTGAGGGGACCCACAGGCGGGAGGAGGGAAAGCAGGACGCAGAACTGAGTGGAAATTGAAGCCCAGACAGAGGTGGGCAGCAGAGCATGGTCCCGGCCAGGCTGAGTCCCTCCTTTCTGAGTCACGGTGCCAACCAGAAGCCCTGGCTGAGCACGGAGCGGGTGAGGCTCTGGGAGGAGGGCACAGTGGCAGTGCATATGGCAGTGCCGCCTGAGACCACCCTCCGGGGAAAGCCCCATGGCCTGGCTGGGCATTTCTGCAGAAGCACCAGCTGGGGAGAAGTCAGGGGCGGGGAGGGGAGCAGAGAGAAGACAGAACCGCAGACTGGGCAGACTGGAGGGAGAGGTGGGCACACAGGATTCCCCGTTAGCCAGGCCATATGTTCAAACATGGACAAATTCATGCGGGCAGGCACCGAGCCTGGGCGAGCCCAGCAGGGGAACAGCGTGGAGAGGGCTCCCCCGGAAGCAGCACATGGGTCTGCATCGCGCTACAGAAAACAGGGGGCTGCCGTGTATCGTAGCTGAGGCTGGCATCTGCCACCCTCTCATCTAGCTGCCCTGGGAGGTGGGGACTGTGGAGGCTTGGAGAAATCCACTGATTTGCCAAAGTTCCAGTTGGAGCGGAAGGGATGGCAGGATTTGAACCCAGGCCTGCCTGATTCCAAAGTGGGTCCTTAGCCAATGCTCCAGACCTCTGGCCAGTTTGTAGGGGTAGAGGAAGTGCCCCTCGGGCATCAGGGATGGTGTCTGGGTTGGCTGACACCCCACCCAGCCTGCGGGGGGACAGGGAACAAAATAACCTGGGCCCCGAGTGAGCGGAAGAGGCCTGGGCTGCCACAGCAAGACAAGCTCCCAGAAGGCGTGGAAAGATGTTGCTGGGTTTAAACATAAGGACCGTGACCTCCGCTTATGGAGCGCTTCTCGTGCCAGGCACCGGCGAAGTGCCGTACATCTGTGAGCCATCGCTTGATCCTCACAACGGCACCGTGGAACAGGTGCCATCGTCACCGTAATCCCCGTGTCATAGATGAGGGCACTGAAGCAAAGAGAGGCGAAGTCTAAGTGCAACCTGGTGTCCTGGATTAGATCCCAGAACAGGAAAAGGACATTGGTGGAAAAACTGGAGACATCTGGAGAAAGTCCGGAGTTAACAGTAACGGACCAACGTTCATGTCTTGGCTTGAACGAACGTGCTCGTAATGTAAGTATTAGCTTTCGGGGACCTGGGTAAGAGGTCTACGGGAACTCTCACTGCAACTCTCTTGTAAATCTAAACTTCTCTCAAAATAAAAAGTTTAAAAATAAAAGAGGTCAGTGACTTGCCTGTGGTCACACAGCTGGTGGGTGCCGGACCCAAGCTGTCTGGTTGCAGAGTCCAAGCTGTGGCCACCACACTCTGCCAGCTCAGAGGACCACCCTGTCACCTGCCCCTCCCCAGCGTGCTTTGACTCAGACAGCACATGCCCACGGGCATTGCGTCAGAGGGGAAGAGGCCTAGGCTCAGGCCTTGGCAGGAGGTATCAGGCAGGGACCCCCAAGGCAGTGTTGGGGGGAAGCGCACACACCTGGATTTATGTTCAGTCCCGGCCCTGCCCCCACCCGGCCCCAGACCTCGGATGAACAAATTCTTCTCCCAGATTTCTTCTTCAGTTACCCAAATCCTGACTGTCTTCTGATGCCCGATCCAAACCCCATTTTCTCCCTCTTGCCACTCCTTCTCCTTGGGTACCTTCATGTGCCGAACAAACGGGGTTCCAGAAAGGATATTCCAGCCTACCTCCCCCGCCCCCACCAGCCAGCTGTGTTCTTTGACCTCTTTGACGTTGTTCACATGTCAAAAATAAGTGCTGTCCCCCAGAGGTGCCAGCATCTGCCAGACAGGGCCCCTCCCTAGAAGTCTGAGTGCCCGCTCTGCAAGCACTTCTCCCAGCTCTGAGGTTCTGGTAACTCCAGCACTTGCCTTCGTGCTCTGATCTAGGGATGATGGCCGCTGTTTCCTGGGGTTTCTGCCTCTGTGTTACCTGAGTGTCTCTTTTCACCTCTTCGTATTTCCAACACAGAAGGAATGGCATGATGGGGCTTGGATTGGGCAGGTGTTCCTTTGTTGTACTGAATATTATAACAATTTCTTATATTAAGTTCTGTTGGAAAAGCAAAACTAGCAAAGGCTGTGTGACCCATTGGATAGCCTGAAGAATGGGGCCACTTCTTCCCAAGGCCTTAAACCTCATTAACTATGATGACTGTGCCGCTTACATGGCATTGCTTTTGGAATTAGACTGGCCTATAGTTGAATCCAAACTCTACCACTTATTAGCTGTGTGACCTTGACCTGGTTTCTTAACATTTCTGAGCCTCAGTTCTTTTCTCATCTGTAAAATGGAAATAATCATACGCACTTCTGGAGGTTGTTATAAGAATTCAATGAGATGATATGCATGTGGCACTTCTCACAAGGAGCTCAGTAAGTGGTAGCTTTTGTTATTATCATGATCAATGTTGGAGAGATGCTTACAACAAAGGAAGGAGTTCATTTAGTCTTTGTGTACGGCCAGCAGCCTCACATGCAGAAAAACTACTTTGTGGCTATATCAGTTAGCTACTGCTTCATAAAAAAATATCACTTCAAAATTCCATGACGTAAAACAGCAATCATGTATTGTTTTTCATGTGTCTGTGGACTGGCTGGGGGTCGGCTGACTCGGGCTGAGTTGGCTGGGTGGTTCTGTGGGTCTTAAATGGACTCACACAGGTCTGCAGCTGGGCAGTGTGGGGTGGCTCCACTGCACGTGTCTTTCCTCCTCCTCCATGGATCTCTACGCTAGACCGAGTGTGTCCCTCTTGTGGTGATGCCAGATGGCGTCAGATGTCAGAGGTGCCAGAGGACAGGCCGCATCATGCAAGTGCACGTCAAGACCCTGCTTGTGTCCTGTCTGCTAACATCCCACTGGCAAAGCAAGTCATGTGACTGAGGCCAGCGTCGAGGGGTGAGAAAGTGCCCCTTGCCCACAGTAGGAAAAGTTTGCACTAAAAAGCTACATGGCAAAGGACGTGGATACAGGGAAGGGTGAAGAATTGGGCCCATTAATGCCATCCATCTACCCCTCTCCACCCTGATGACCTCAACGATCCAGGTCCTTCCCGCATGCAAAATTCTCTCTCTCCCATCACAAGCCAAAACATCTCCAGAACAACCAATGGCATCAAGCTCAAAATTCACTTTCTCACGATCTCGTCAAGTCCAGGTGCAGCTTCTCTTGATCCAGAGATCTATGAGTAAGGTATCCATCACTCATACCCTCAACAGACATGGTAAACTAGGGACAGGACATCTGCACTAAACACTGCCCCTCAAACAGAGAAAGAAAGGAAGGCCCCTAAGAGTCACTGGCCCATAGCAATTCTGAAATCCTGCTAGGAAAGTGTTTCCAGTGACCCCTTCCCTGGGAATAAGTAACATTCCAGATTAGCCTTCAGATCCACATCCAGAGAGAGGTCCTCTTGGCTCCTGCTCCAGCCTCTGAGGTGTCCTTCCTTCTCCATCACCTTCCTAGCCACTCTGAAGACGTTGCAAAATACATCCTTTAGGTAATCGGTTTAGACTGCTTCCTACTCTGAGGTCCTTTGACATTTTGAACAGCCTTGGTATCTTTTGATGCAAGCTGGGAGTCCTTTTGCCACCATAGCCCCCTAAAAACTTTGTGAGTTCCATGTCTTTGATTCCATTCTACTCTATGTGCTAAAAGCCACATCAACAGAACAGGTTCCAACTTTTCTACATTCTTTCTAGTACTACTTGCAAACTGGGTGGTTATTTTCTGAGCTCATCCTTTTTTTTGTAGTACTTTACCAAACACAGACATAAAACCCAACTGATGTTTTCAGTATTCTGCCTGGAAGTCTCTTTGCCCAAGACCAAGAGTTCATTAGACACACTTTCTATTTTCCAAGTTACTACAGACAAGAGTTTTACCAAATGGCTCACCACTACATAATGTGGGTTGCCATTTTTTCCACCTACAATTGCAGTTTCCCTGCTGTTTTTCCAGCCTCCCCTAATAGTTTACTGCCACTGAGCCCTAAAACCCAATGCCACATATTTTAAGCTTGTCACGGCAGCACCTAACTTCTGAGTACCAGTTTGTGTATCAGTTAGCTATTGTTACATAACGAAATATCCCAAATCTCAGTGACTCAAAATAGTAATCATTTATTTTGTCTCACATGTCCATGGGTCAGCTGGGGGTTGGCTAATCTGGGCTGAGTATGACTAGTTCTGTTGGTTTCCAGGGGATCGGCTGACCTAACCTGGGCTCAGTTGGGGATGGCCCTGTTCCACGTGTCCCTCACCTTCTCCTGGGACCAGTGGGCTGCCTGGAGCCTTCGTGTTCACGTGAAGGCAATGGTAGCAGCACAAGAGAACAATCCCAACCCTGCAAGCCCTTTGCAAGTCTCTGTTTGAGCCATGTCTGCTGTCACCCCATTGACCAAAACACGTGGCTGAAGTCAAAGCACAGAGTCAAGAGGTGGCGGAGAAACTCCCACTACAATAAGGGGGCACTTCAAGGTTACATGGCAAAGGGCACCCACATAGGGAGGAAGGAGAACAGGAGCCGTTCATACACCCGGCTGCTGGGGTCAAGGGCAAACACTCGTGCACGTCCAATGCTTTGCACCTGCTTTTTCTCTTCTTAGAACATTATGCTTATAATTGCAAGACCAGGCAGTGTCCTCATTTTTCTGATGAGGAATCTGAGGCTCAGAGAAAGGTGAGGTCACGTCCTCGAGATGCCAACAGCTAATGCGTGGCAGAGGCCACATTCGCATCAAGGCCTGTTGGGCACATGTTTTTGGTACCTACTTGAGTATATGAAATGAATGGCAAATCATTTCTGTGAGGGTTATATCTGTAGGGTCCTTGAATTATGAAACCTAATCGGGACTAACAAGCAGCGGAAAAAGTGCCATTTATTGGGAGGAGACTGGACAGCTCACAGAGGTTAAAGAAAAGCTGAAAAAAATGGCGAAAAAACCCAGCAGTTTTAGAGAACTCAGTCAGAAATGGGCTTCTGGGGGGCACCACTGTGAGGAGGAAGCAAGGCCTCTTTGTCACTCAGCCTAAGTGACAAGCACCCAGAGAGTCTGATTGGCCCAGCCTGAGCGTTGCGCCCGCCCATTGCACGGTGATTGACAGGCCCACTCAGACCTCGTGGGATGAAGGAGGGTCTGTTTCTTAAAAGAAATGCCGGGTGACGTTAGCACAGAAGGAGGCAAAGGGGCTCAGGGGAAAGGTCAATTCTTTCCAGGAGGCGGAAGGGGGTGATTGTTGGGGGCATGGACTTGGGAGCCCGGCTGTCCGGGTTTGCCGTCCCAGCGCCACCGCTCACTGTTGCGTGCAACTGAGCAGGCGGGGTGCGCAGCCTTCCTACGCCTCAGTCATCGGTGAAGAGCTGTCGCGCAGTAACAAACCCGCCCCGCTGGTTTACGGTGAAGCACAGCAATGCCGGTGCCGATGCACGTGTAACGCGCGTTCTCTTTGTGTCACTGTGTCGAGGGCACTGGGAGAGAGAGCGGAGAGCGCAGGCGCGAGGTGGCGCTGATAGCGGAGGCAGCTGAGGCCCGTGACATGATGGGCGTGTCCCTCCCGGCCCGGAGGGGCACAGATTGGCGCTAAGCCGGTCGGACTCCTGGGCGCTCCATTTCTACGTGGAGGAGTTCTGAGAACTCAGAGAATGCAGCCACAGATGAGTCGCTTTCACAGGAGGTTCCCAGAGAGAATGGGACAAGCTCGTTTCCACGTTTCTGAGTCTCATGTTTGTGGCATCGAGGTTGGGACCTTCTGGGAGCCAGGCCCATGTTACCAGAGCTCATGGCTTCCTGAGCTGGTACCAACCAAGCAGGCAGCGTGCAGCGGGCCTAGCTGGAGACTTGGTGTGCAGAGACGCAGTGTGAACGGCGGTGCCACCATCGCATGAGCTACGTGAACTTGGGCAGGCTCCCCCAAACCTTGGTTTCACCGTCTGTCCAGGGAGGGGGTAGACGAGGGGGCTGCAAGTGCCACTGCAACTCCCCGGTTCTGCCACACAGAGCTGAACCCCAGAGTTGGAGCCAGCTTTTCCCCTCTCTGACCCCAATGCCTCGTTTGTTTCCAGCAATGACCAGGTGGCTCTTAAGTGCCGCCCTCTGTGGCTTATCTTTGCGTTTCTGCTTAAGTGGACACCAGGTTAAGTCAGGCCAGCGAAAGCGTTGAGTACACAACTGTGTGGGTGGACCCCACACTATGGCAACCCAACAGGGAGGGATGAGAGAGGCCTGTCCTAATCCCCCCGCTGGCGTTCAGACCAGGAGTCCAAGTCCCGCACGTGCAGGCCGCGGGTGGCGTGGTCAGGAGAGGTCAGCAAGTCCCCAGCTGTAGGTGGAGGGGGCAGAGCATGGTCGGCTCAGAGAGACCCAGAGCGCAGGGGACTTCAAGGGACCCCTTGCTTACAGCCGCTCTCCACGCGCCACTAGGCAGGATGTGCCCCAGCCCGGCTGTTCTCTCATAATCTCATGATCTCAAGGAAGGAAATCAGGTTAGCCTGACAGGCTCGTCTTTTACAAAGCTGCTTGTTTTTCAAAAGGTTTGCGCTGTTGCCCCGTGTGACCCCAGCCTGCAGGGAAGTCAGCCGAGAGCACCGGCAGCCACTCCGAGGGCAGAATGGGAGAGGACCGATGTTCTCACCCAGTCCCATCCCTCATTTTCTAACCTTCAAAATAGTAATTCAGGCAGTTAGGGCTTCAAATCCCGGCTCCACCACTGGCTGGCTTCAAGCATATTATTTAACCTCACTGTGCCTCAGTTTCCCCAGCCATCAAAGGGAACAATAATATATCTTAAAAGAGAACATTACTGTTCCCTTTGACATGAGTAATGATGCCAATAAAACGTGTCAGGTGGTTGTGAGTCTCAAATGAGTTCCACATGGGCATGTTTACAGCAGTGCCCACCACGGGACGAGGGCTCCCCGACTCCCAGTCCGGTGCCTGCTGGAGGCTGGGAGTTTCCTGGAGAAAGCTCTGTGCCCTCCTGGAAGGGGCCAGGTCACGAGTGCCCTGGAGGACCTGCCCCAGTTCAGGGGCTGTGCCAGGCCCGTGTCGTCCCACCCTGCCCCTCCCCCAGCACTTCGACCCCTGCACAGTGATTCCCAAGCTGCCAGTCCCACACCCCAGGCTCTACCAGCCCGATTTGTTCACATATGCATTTCCCCTCCCCAGCCAAGAATCCCTCCCTTGCCCAAAATCTCATCCCAGCTGCTAACATCTTCCGAAAACCTGACCCTGTCTGCATGCTAGAATGTACCCGACTTGCCAGGGGCTCCACTTAAGAGGATATGAGGAAACTGCTTTATATCACTGTTGGACACTGTTTAAGAGCATTTTCAAAGTGTTTTCCCAGACTGGAGAGGTCTCTGGCATGAAGTTGTGCCAAGCAAAGGCACAGTAACATGAAAGAACGAAAGGCAAGAGCTGGGGAGGTAGTCCTGTGGGCATCCGGCTGCTGTGTTATTTTTGTGTCAGCCTCATGAACAAGAGCATATGAGGAGAAAATTCAAAGTCTGAAGAAGATATTTAGAAATTCAATGTTTCCATCAGCTTAATGTGCGCACTGCTGAACTGGGAGATGAGGATGCCCCTCCTGTACTTTGGGGTCTATTTCAATGCTTTGTCCTAATGTGTATATTAAGAAATGAAGCAGGAAAAATTAAAAATGACCAACCTATATTCAGGAAAGTTTGAATGAAATGACATGTTGTTTTGGGCTGTCCGGCATCCACCCCCTTTCTAATAGCGCCTCCATTTCCTTTTGGGGAATCACCTTTCCCCCATGTTTAAAGTCTCAGCAGGAGGAGGATTCCAGACCCCGGGACCACTCCCCCACCCTCCCACACATATAACTCACAGAAGCACTAGGGATTGGAGGCTCCTTGCCTGGGGCCCATGATCTCGGCTCGTCCATATAGACCATCTTTCCTGTTCTCAGGCCACCTCGTCTGCCATACTGCTGGAAACAGCAGCTGATCCCTCAGGTAGTGGAGTGAGCAGGAGCTGTGACTTCGTGGCCAGCTTTGCCATGACTAGTTATGTGACCTTTGATGCGTTGTTTAACTTCTCTGGGCTCCATTTATTCACCTGGAAAAACAGCCAGAGATGACAACCATGATTTTGAATAAAAGAAACTGGACACCAATGACACATATTTTTATGAGTCTATTTACCTAGAGTTCCAAAACAGGCAAGACTAAACTTTATCATTTAGGGACGCATACATGGTGGCAAAACTATTTTTTAAAAAAGGAAATGATCTTGATAAAAGCAAAGCGATGACTGCCTACAGGGGGGAAGAGAGGGGCCCCTCGAGAGGCTGGTGTTATTCTGTCATTCAATCTTGACCTGGGCCGTTGGTTACACAGGTGTTTGCTTTATAATGATCACAATGACAGTTATTCGTAACACTTTACGTTTGTTTATGTCCTTTTCTATATGTCTGCTCTAATAATGATGACGAAGAAAAAATGGACAATGGATTTAAAGAGTCTTATAAACTGTAAAGTGCTGCAAACATAGCAGAGCTCAGAAATAACCTCTTCTTCCTGCCTGTCCTTTTTCTCTAGGATCATAATCTAGAATGTTCAAGCCAGAGGGGACCATTCTAGTCCCATTTTACAGAGGGGTAAACTGAAGCCCAAGAAGACAGAGACATTATCTCCTCTTCCTTCTCTCCTGCTAACCTCACGAGGGCTCCAGCCCTGAGATGCGTGTTCTCCTGGCCTGATGCTCCCTTCTTGTGTCGAGCTGCTGGAGTGTGTGTGCGAATCCAGCCACCTCGGAGCTAAGCGCCCACAGAGCATTTCCCCTCCTTTAGCTCCAACCTGTTCAATGCCCTCCATCTCAGCCTGGAAAAAACCATTTGCAATTTCCTCCCGCCCACGACTCCCTTCAGATGTGCTCAGCCTTGGGAGTAGTAGAGGGCTTTATTATTTTTTAAAGAATGCGCACACACCCTCCTGAGCTCGCTTCAACCCTCTGAACGCCCCTCTGCAAACCTCTCCAAAGGCATAAAAACTGGGCAGGGAAGAGGGCCGGGCCACTGTAGGTGCATCTAAGATTCGGCTCAGACATTACGAGCTTCCAAAAGGCTTCCTCGTCTCCTTGTCACCTCAGCAGATGTGGCCTTATTTCCCTTTGAATAAATTGCCTCCAGCTTGGAGCAGCCAGGAACTTTACAAGCAGTCCTGTTCCCAAGCCCAGTAATTTGCCAGAAATTAGCAGTGACTAAGATACACCAGCCTCCCTTTGTTCTAGGCAGCGGGGACCAGCTTGTCCCTGCTTTAATTTTTAGCATTGGTCACAGAGCTGTGGACAGTCAACCATCCAGAGGCCCCAGGCCTGGGGTAGAGGGGCTGTTCTTTCCTCACACTTGCCCGTGTCCCCCTTGCCTTGCCCAGGCTGACAACAGAGGTACCAGTGACTTTCCGTGACATTTGCTTTTCTTTGTTTCCTTCCCATTTCCCTCTCATGTGTCTTCCAGAACAACGAAGAAACAATGGGCAGAACAAAGGCCATTTTTACCGCTTTGTTAAAAACTGAAAGTTTTTTGAAAGACTGATGAGATCCTCCAAAACTCTGGCCTCTAAGAGACAGAGGAAAAGGCCACTGGAGTTTGTAGACCTGTAACCTGTCCCTGAGCAGGCCACAGCAACAGGGCTCCCACCCCAGTGAAATGGACTCCAGCCAACGAAGGTCCGTGCCTGGTCCCTGTTCTACAGTTTAGAAGCTGGATAACTTTGCGCAAGTCATTTCACCTCTCCCGGCCTCAGTTTGTGCATCTGTAGACCAGGTATATTCCACAGGGTAACATGAAGAGGCAGGACCAGCTATGTCATTTGCAGGGTCCAATGCAAAATGAAAATATGGGACCCCTCATTCAAAAATGATTAAAAATTCAAGATGGCGCCAACGGAACATTAAACCAAGCGCAGGTCCTTTCTGAGCATGACTGTCCAGGTTGCACATCCATGAAACCCTGTGAAGAGATACTCATTTATTCATTCAGTAAATAGTGGGGACCGACTTTGTGCCTGGTACAAGTCACATGAGCTAAGAAACACCAGGTGCTCACAGACCTGGTAATCAGTGGGTACTCAGTAAGCAGTGCATTTTATTTCACGCAAACCTCACGGTATAATACAGCATGTATCGTAACCCCGTTTCACATATGAGGAAACTGAGACCACAAGAAACGTATCCAAGATGCACAGCCAGTAAGCAAGAAAGGCAAGAGCTGAAGCCAGTTTTGCGGTCGAGGCCCAGGGCCTTCCGGTTCTGCAGGCCACTCCAGCAGGCAGGCATGAGTGGGGAGGAGGGTCCCAAATCCCAGCTGAAGTTCAGAGGCAAGGTCTCCCCTAAAGGAGTGAGGATGGGCCGGGGTTCTGTTTCTCACTTCAGCTCCAGCCAAGCTCTCCAGCCCTAGCCACTGATGCCAGAGAACCTTCCAGAATCACTGTCTCATCCTAGGCTGGCTAAGAGCCAAGTGCCCAGAGACCCTTTGAGTGACTGCTTCAAAGCCTGTGAGTCACCAGGTGAGAAGGGACCTCAACAGGGCCACGGAGGGAGGTCTTGGGTACCATCCAAATGTCCCAACCATTCTCAAAGGGGACAAAGACAGGCTATGTTGCAAGCCAGACTTGACTGCAAAACTGACTTGAATTTTGAAAATGAGCCATCTGCCATTGAGAATAGAAATATGGTCATTCCATCAATAAAGCAAGTAAATTTCTTTCCAGCTCAAAATGTAGCAGAAATTGCACTGGGAGGTGGAGAGGTTTAAATGAGAGAGATCACCTACTGTGAGCTTGGCACATAACAGGAGCTTGGTATGTGCTAGTTCAACTGAAATTAAGTTGTTCACTAGAGTGGACAAAGACCAGCGTTTCAGTTCCCAGAACCAAGATCTGTTGGGCTATTTTGCCTTGAAACCAGGCACTTCTCCTTCCCAGACCAGGCAGCCATGTATAGGAGTATAGGGTGTGCACTGCACAATGGGAATGATGCGCCCAAAGTTGTGCAGTGCACAGCCTGTGAGGGAGGGTGGTGAGGTAGACCTGCTTCCTTAACCACTGGGGGATCCCCGGAATGGATAGCGATGGGCTAATACCTCCACCCCACCCCTACCCTGTACCCCACCAAGCCCAGAAGCTTCAGCTCCCTAAATAAAATCTCACCCTGATCCTTTGGAGCTGGCAGTGAAGGGAGAGTCCCCACGTGGGGAGGGTGCCTGGTCCCCATAGCTCCAACTGTTGAGGTCCTTCCCTCCGCAGGGTGTTCTCACTCAGCACCATGCTACCGCAGCTCCAGGGGGCGGGGCTGTTCCCCTTTGCCATTCCTCCCCAAGACCCCTTCCTTCGCCTTTGCCCACCCCAGATCAGACCAAAGCCTTTAGTCAAGACTCTGTTAGGGTCCCTGGGATGCCAAGGGGGAAAGAAACAGTCCCATGCAGCTGGGCGATCTGCCTTGCTGGCTTCAGCTCTCTCCGGAGCCCACAGGCCTGCCCCAGACCTGTGGGATTTGGGGGCAGCACAGAGAATTCGGCCCCCTGCCCCTGCAGTGGCTGCCCTCCCCCTCCTGCCACGAGAGGACGCTCCAGGCAGTGATCCCACTGTTCCTCACTGCAGCCCAGAGAAATAGAGGAGGTCAGTGTGTGGGGAACAGTCAAAATTCCAAGCATCTTGCTCTTCTTGATCTCTCTCCACCGGCATTCATTTATTTTCCTGAAGTTTCCATCCCAATGGGTTTCAGGGAAGGAGCATTGGGGTTTGGGGTCCAAGCCTGGATTCAAGGTCCTGTGGATGCTGCAGGGAAACTGCCTGTGTCTCAGCGCCGGGGCCACTGTGACGCTCTGGCTCTGTCTGGAATTGGACGAGTCCAGCAGGAATCCAGGTTCAAGGGCCTCCAGTGGTTGCCAGGGCCCTATTGGTGCTTCCCACGGACAAACCAGCCACTAACGAACGGACCCTCCTGCTCCTAGGGAGCGAGGAGGTACTGGGGACAGGGGCCTGGGCCTGAAATATGCACAAGAAGCCTCTTCCCACGTGACTTGGTCTGCTGGTGGAAGTGCTGCAATTAACCAGCGGGGTTGCGACTGTGGATTCAGCAACAGCCAGGCTGCTCTGTAAACAAAACGGGAGGGGCGAGCAGGGACAGAGAGAAAGAGGAGGAGATGGTGGTCCAGAGACACAGACAGACAGACTGGAACAGGCGGGGAGATGCGCGAGAGAGAGAGCCCGGAACAGTTCTGAAGATGGAGACAAAGGCAGGACAGAACAGTCGTAGGGGCTGTGTTTAGAATATGAATATTAAGAAGAAAAACAAAAATCAGCATTTCTTTACAGCAGGGCTACTGCCTTCCACTTTGGTGTCTCGGGTGAGATCACTCGTGAGGTGTATGACAAGTAATTTGCATGAGGTAAAGGTGCAAATTAATATTAATATAACTTCAAAGAGGTTCAAGGTTGGCCCTCTAACAGGGTCACGTTGATTGCTGCCTTCCCTGATGTTTCTGGAACAGGACGAGAGAGCTGGGGTGCAGCAGGAGGGTACCCCAGCCCCAGCCTGGGAACACCACCCCTCCTGGCCAGGCAGAACTGCTGAAAGCCACAATTCCTCACAGCAGGGGGTGGAAACCGCACCCCTGCCCCTGACTCAGAGCTGCTCAACCCACTCCTGCCTGGGCCCTTTGCGGCCTTTAGCCGGGTAGAGCGCAGCGCTCCTCCTCCCGCGGGTGCCTCCCATCCAGCTCTCAGGCTCCCTGCGGGCTCTCCCTACTCCTGGGCTGCAGGGCACTCTGGGTGAGCTCAGAGCCTCCTGTCCAGGTCTGAATTGGGCTCTGATCACCCTGCCTGTGGGCCCTGGCAGCTTACCCTCCCTGTGCCTCGGTTTCCTCATCCATCGCTGAGGACAACAACAATACTATTATTATTATTATTACTGGGTCATTATGGCTGAACTGCTTCCCCCTCACAATCCATATGTTGCAGTCCTAACCCCAGAACCTCAGAATGCGATCGTATTTGGAAACAGGATCTTTAAGGAGGTGATTATGTTAAAATGAGGTCACTGGGATGGGCCCTAATCCAGCATGGCTGGTGTCCTTATAAGAAGAGGTGAGGACACAGACGCAAAGGAAAGGCCTTGTGAAGACGCAGGGAGAAGGCGGCCATCCGCACGCCAGGGAGAGAGGCCACAGAAGAAATAACCCTGCTGACACCTCGATCTCAGACTTCCAGCCTCCCGCTTGTGAGGAAATAAAGTTCTGTCGTTTAAAGAACACGTCTGTGGTATTTGTTATGCAGCTCTGGCTGACTGATACGGCCGTCGTGGGGATGAAATGACTTCTCCTCTAAAGCACTGAGCGCAGTGCCTGGCTCGTCTAGGCTGGGTGACTGTCCCCCGTCCTGCTTGCTGGGTGGTGCGCGAAGAAGACGCAGGCGAAGAGTCCAGAGACCCGTGTCCTTGTCTTAGCTGCACCTCTAACTCAAGCAGGTCGCTTCCCTCCTCTGGGCTCTGTTTCACCGAACATGAAATGAGGGGAGTGAACAGCAGTGGTTTCCAACTTTCTGATGCAAGTCACAGTGAGAAATGGCTTTTACCTCTGGGTCCAGTAAATGCATGGGGACCATGTAACCGAAACAAGACTGGTCAGACCAACACTCAATCCTCCTGGGTGTGAGGCCTCTGGGATTTCTATTCTATTTAGGTGGCGACCTCTCAATTGATGTCATGATGTCTAGTGGGTTACGACTGCAGTTTAAAGAGCACTGGGCAAGGGTCCTTGGGGCACTAAGGGGCCCCCACTCTGGGGAAGAGGGACCCCTGTGGGTCAGGACTCCAGCCTTGCACCACCCACCGCCCCCCACAACCAGAACAACCTGCTCTTCTGTGCTGTATTTGCTGGGCTTCTGCATAAGCTTTAGTTAGGAAAACGTGTTCTCCAGTTAGACCCCCTACAACCAAAAAAAGATTAAAACCAATTGGACTGGGAGACATTGGGTGATTTGAGCTCTGATATTCTATGGTTCTGTGGTTTGAATGGAATTGACCAAAATAATAGTAAAAGCAGAATAAAAATTTCTGGGAAAAGATGGAATTGGAAGTATTTCATCTGGAGATGACTTACTAATTTATTTCCAGTAAATACATAATTGTTATGCACTAGGTAATATGATTACCTTTACCAATTGCTTTCTATGTCCCAGACCTTTTATATTACTTACTGCAAAACCTAGTGAGGAAGGACATTTTATGCCCATTGTATAGGTAAACTGAGGCTCAGAGGAGTTCAGAACTTGCCCAAGATCACACAGCCATGAAGAACATCTTGCTCTCCCAAGGGAAGGAGCTAAGAGAAGATCTTGAGTCAGAGAAAGCACCGTGGTTGGCCCCTAAGCGGGCCTCAGTTTTCTTGTTTTTAAAATGGAAGAATCCTAGCACCCACGTCTCAGAGGAATTATGAGGACGGATTGAGGCAACGCAAGTGCCTGGCTCATAATAGTTGCTCAATAAATGGTATCTATTGTTGTGGTTGTGATCCTTCCCTTTGAAAAGCTAAACTCAACCCGCAGAACACCACCACCACCCCCAGAGCACACGCACACCATATGCTGGGGCTAAAATCCTACTCCATAGCCTTCAGTGCCAACTCAGTTTTCAGGAGGAAGGGCCACGGTAAACATGGTATCAAACCAAACAAAACAAATATCACATTTTGAGAGAGACACACAAAGACACACTGCTCATACTGCTTTGAACACAAGTGCTAAAAGGACACGTCTACTCCGCCCCTTTCCCTCCCGCCTTGCAGATGACAAGAACAAAGAGAAAGGAAGAAATTTTCCTTCCAAAGCAGGGATCCAGCCTCTAGCATCTCTGAAATGGAAGTCCCCGTACAGATCACCTGACTGCATCCTCCGGCCCATTTTACAGGTCAGGAGACTGAGGTCCAGAGGAGGCTAGGGAAGGACCCAAGGTCACACAACATGCCACACCCATGGAAGGGGTGGGCCCAGAGCTGCAGAAACTCAGTTGTAATCTTTTACAACTCGGAAAGTGGGGATTTCCTAAGCCTCCATAGGTCTCCTGGCATGTTTCCCTTCATGCAATTTGGTGCCAGATGGTAACCTCACTGCCCCTGACTTCCTAACAGCCTTCAGCTCCAAGGGCTCCACCTGTAGACAGGAGCAAAGCAGATTTTCCTACCAAAACTACCAGTCTGTCTTTTGCTGCCTCACTATAGAATTCATGCTTGGACAACAATCACCACGCAGACAGGCACGCACCAGTGTCTGCCATTAACTTGTCCTTCTTTGCCAGACTGTGAGCTTCCCAAGGGCAGGGACTGGGTCTTTCCAGCCATAGGATCTGGAACGGGTTGTTCACACTCTCAAAGCCCCAGTTTCCTTAGTTTCTTCATAGGGATATTGGGAGAATGAAATGAAATAATGTATAGAGGAGCTAAGCACATGCTTGGAACCATGTAATATATTGCTGCTTGGTAACAACATAACTAACATTATAATGTTAGTTATTACTGTTATGTTATTGATTTTTATTATCATTTGTATCCCCAGCACCTAAGATATCATAGTGCCTGCCCCCCCCCAAAAAAAAGATGCTCAGTAAATTTGGAGGAAATAAATGTGCCAGGAATGGTGCCATTTATGAGTCACCTACTGTCTCCAGAACTTGTACTAAGGACTTGTATCAATCAGCTATTGGCACGATATGCTGTGTAACAACCATGCCAAAACAGAAAACTCAAACAGCCATCATTTATCCTCACTCAGGGGTCTGCAGGTCAACAGGGGTGAGACTCTGCCCCCCATGTGTTCACTCTGGAGCTCAGGATAAAGGGGCTACAGGGGAAACAGTCCTCACAGAGCTGGCAGAAGTGTAAAGGACACATGGAAACACACAGAACTTAGGGCCTAAACTGAGAACTGATACGCTGTCTCTTCTGTCCACTTGCCATTGGTCAAAGCAAGTCACATAGTCACCCTCAATGTCCGTGGGTCAGGGAAACCTGCTCTACCTCTTTGAGGTTAGAGCAAGAGCCTGGGGGTGTAATAGAAGCAGCACAGGGGAATGAAGAATGGCAACCCATAACCCCACCTGCCAAAGTGCTGCCCCATCAAGACAATCTCAGTCTTGCAGGTGACTGAGAGCAGGTCACTCCCCCATTGTTTTCGTGTAATCTACACCTAAGAATTGCCAGAAGGATGCATCCTCACCAGGATCTAGGAGAGGGGGAGAAGTCGCAGACACAAAATGAAATGTATTTTGAAGCATTTTGCAAGGATAAAAAGCAAAGCATAAATAAACAGACAGTAATTCCGCTCATTTTGCCCTCTCCTGTTAGAGATGTTCGTACAAATCCTTCCTAACAGGGTGTTTAATTTCAAGAAGCTGAAAATTGAGCTGACAATGTGTTGTTTACTAGCAAATTCCAGGGTCTGGAAGTAAGAAGAAAGCATCGTTCAAGCCCACGGATTATTTTTCCCATTAGGATGGAGCCTCCATTTTAACCTAGCAACACCCCCTCCTTTCAGCCATGCCCCCCTTTGCTTCTCCAGGGCATGGGGCCCAGTCTGATGGGGGTCAGGGAGTCGGAGAGCAGGAAGCACTTGAGGACACTGACTGCCAGGGAGACAGAGTGCCTGGGGCTCCAGGTGTCCCTGCAGCTCTTCTCTGTGGGGCACCGTCTGCCCTTACAGCATGGTCCTTTCTGCCTCCCTGGGGGCCAGGGACGGTGCCGGAAGGAAGGTCAGAGGAAGCACAGCTGTCGGGTGGGAGATGTGGGAGGAAGTCTCTATTTGCTCCCTTGCAACAGCAAAGACTGTTTACCTCCAAGTCTGTGTTTTTCAAGGAAATGGAAGCCGGCAGAGGAAAAACGCCCTTGTGAAAACATTTCCATGAATTTATGTTGTTCATCTGGAGAGGCACAAGCCCGCGGCGAGGCCTCAGGGACTTCACATGGTCAGGATGAGGCCAGCCTGCCTCTGGCTGCTCAGAATCCACAGCCACCTGCTAACCGGCCTGCTGGACCCACGAGGAGAAGCCAGGCCAGGCTGTGAAGTGACAGGGGCCAGCCTGGGCTCGGCAGGGCCAAGGAGAGGTGCACACACACCCCCGGGGCCCTCGCTGACATTCTGATCTGTCTCTCATCAGAGGGATGAACGAGGGAACGCAGCAGCATAGAATCAGAATACCTGGGTTTGAGGTCCCAGATCTCCTAGTGCAGGGACATGTGACCCTGGACAAGTCACTAAATTGCCCTGAGCCTCAAGGTCCTGTTCTTAAAGTGAAATTAATATCTCGTACCTCTCAGGACTGTCGTGGAGACCAAATGAGGAAATGAATATGAAAGGATCTTTTCATCTCCTTTCTGAACAGGGCAGGGCCAGGGGCTGGGGACAGGTGTCCTCAGGCACCACTCCCTTGCTGGGATCATTCCACGGAATAGGAGTGGGTTCCAGGAAGCTACTGAACCAACACAAGGGATGGCAAGAGGGATACATGAGCCACATGGGGAGCCAGGTGTATTTTGTCAGGGCCAGATGGGAGGCTTGTCAGGTTAATGCCTGGGAGGAGATTTCCAAGGAAGCCTCCCTGAAGAAGGGAGAAGGGCCTTGGAAGATAAGTGGATACTTAGAGAAGTAGCACTGAGTACAATGTAAGTCATACATAGTAAGGCCCTCTGGGTAGGGAGCGTGCTGGGAGCTGTCTGGAGGGTGGACTACCTGCCGTGTGTTTGGAAAAGGCTGATTGGATCAGCGTGCTGAATGGGGAACAGCACAGAGCAGCAGTAGAGTGAAGAAAGAAGGGGTGAGAAACAGATGGTGAGGAGCCTTAAATGCCAGGCCCAGGGGTTGAGAGTCTTTCCCAACTAGAATGTTTGCAGATGGAGATGATGGAAATACTCAAACTAGTTTAAGTACAAAAGGGAATGCATTAGCTCACGTAACTGAAAAGTTCGGTTGTGGGGACGAGGTCTGGGGCTTCAGGTGAAGCTGAATCTAGGATCATCTTGTCTCAGGACCTTTCTCCAGGCAGGTTTTCCCCTTCGTGGGCTCCTGACGACTCCACCAAATGCAGGCTTCCAGGCTCAAGGCCAGAGGGAGGTGGAAGTCCTCTCGCCGAACTCCAGGCCAACATCCAAGTACAGGTCACTTGCTCTAACGGCCCCTTGCCTGCCCTTCAGTCAATCCCTGTGGCCACTCAGGCCCCTACCCTGGAGCTGGGGTGGGATTGTGTGCTACGCAGACCTCATGGCTGAGCCTGCGGGTGGTGGTTTCCCAGAAGAGGAGGGCAGCAAGCATGCCCCACAGAGTCCTGTGTCCCTAGAGTCAGTATGACACTTTAGGAGGCAAGACCTGTACTGACAGGGGCGGACCCAGCATTTAGACGGTGGCCCGATGGCCTCCACAAAACAGAAAGTGAGCTCAGTCCCCGCTCACCCTCATCAGCCCCTGGCGGTACTGGGAGTTTCTTGTTTTTGGCCCTCACCTCCCGGGCCCTGCAGAGGGAGGGTGACAGGCCAGGGCCAGAGCAAAGGCCGAGCCCAGGAGATGGGGTTTTGGAGGGGCCGTGGCTCCCACCCTTCCCAGCACCAGTGATGCCAGCGTCCAGTTGGCTTCACCAGCCCCTCCCCCACCCTCATATCTTCTCTCCCTTTAATCCAGCAAAAAGCTTTTACCTTTTTTTCATCTGCAGTGGAGCCCGAGGATTTAGATCTTTTGCATTTCAAATGTTTATTCATGTTTTAATTTAAACCTCTAAAACTAATTCTGGGCACTCCGTGAACCACGTGGCCCCCTAAGATACTGAATGTCCCGGCTCATCTGAGTCTGGTGTCTCATCAGACTAATGTGCTACAGTGGGATTTTTATGTGAGTGTGTGTTTTTAAGAGAAAAAAAACAACCAAACAGGAGGGATTTTGAGATATTAAATTGTTGTTTTAGTCTTTTAAATTCCGGATGGTTTCCATGGTAACTGGCAAGTTTGCTTCTTTGTTCTCTCCAATTTTCTGGAGAAGCCAAGGCAGCTCTTCCTAGCTTCTCAAGGAGGTTTGGATCAAAGTCCTAAAGTCCGGGCATGGGAGGGGGCGAGCCACAGCCCCATGGTAATAAACTGCCCCTCACCCCGGGGGGGAACTGGGGCCTGAACGAGCCCCATGTTGACCCCCACTCCCCTGCCTATGTCCCCCGAGGCTTGGGACGATGGCGTGTGCACACTGGAAAACCCAGGTGGGCTCCCCGCAGGCTCAGGCTTCCTGCCCGCCCCTGCCTGAGATGCCCATGTGCAAGCTCAGACACCCCCCATGCTGGGGCTTGCGGAGGGCCCTCGGCTCCTCCTCCTGGGAGCCAGGCCGGGCTCCCCTGCCATTCTCTGGGCTCAGCGAGGCCCCGGCGGCACCAGGGAAACAGCAGTGCTCAGAGGTCTCAGCCTATTCTGGGGCTGAGCCTCCATTTCGCTCCCCACTTCCCAGCCTGGGTCCCCAAAGTCATCCCAGTTATGGCACTTTCTGCTTTAGTCTCCTTCTGCTCGTCCTCTAAGACAGTGTTTGTCAACTCTCGGTCCTGACACACTGGGCTGTGAACCCACTTTAATGGGTGTCAGCAGGGTCCTGGCAGGCAGGTGACGGGGGCACACTCAGGGGGACTGGGACTGTCGACAGGGTGTGGGCAACGTTAGGGAAACCAACACGGGATGTCGAAGCGCCCCAGGGCCAGACATGGCACCGGCCCTAGGCCGGAGCTGCAGGAAAGGGCTGCTCCACAGAGGCTTCGACCCTCCGAAAGGGACACAGCCACTGCTGACTCACCGCCCAGCAGTGACTTGGCAGTGGACACCCAGCCTCACTCTCGTCTGTCCTCAGTCGCCCATGGTGCCTCCCTTTGGCCAAGCCCACCGGGCAGGCCATGGGCAGGGAAGCCGGCTGATGCAGGACAGGACGGACAAGGGCCGAGATCCAGTTTGGGTGGTAAATGGAGACCAGCCAAGCGGGCCTTCTGGCTCCTCCCTGCCCACACCCTCCACGCCCAGCACCCTGCGCTCCCGGCAAGTCCCCCCATCTCCTGTTCACAGTCAGGACGCGCCTGAGGGGTCTCGGGGTCCTTGCTAAGTCCCGATTGCCTGGTCCTACACTGGGCTCTGTGAGGATGAGACGAGGGGAGCAGAACTGGCTTCTAAGATACTCTTAGCCAAGTGCATCAGGGAGGCTGGAGAGGATTAAAGTGGGAACAGGAGTCCTGGGCCCTGAAAATGCCTGGCTGTGGGTCCCCACCCCCCACCACTCGCCACACACCCCTCAGTGCTTCCTGGAGCTGATGCCCATGGACCAGGGCAGCAGGTGGAGCAGTTTGGACCGAGTTCCTAGAAGCAAGCCCGAGAATCTAGGGGAGAACTGATGGGTGCTGTTTCCAGGGAATAAATCTGGGTTAGATATAAACAGGAACATTCGAAAGGTCTATGCAGCCATTGTTAACAAGACACACACCCCCACCCTCCAGAGGCAGCGGGAGAGGGAGGTGTAAGGCTAGACAATGTGACCACTTTCTGGGCATGAGCAGAGACTGGCAGGACATGGGAGAAGAAACCAGCTGGCTGTTTGGAAGGAACATTGTTCGAGACAGAGGGAACAGCAAGGACAATGGCCCCGAGGCACGAGCATGTTTGGTGAGTGTGAGAAGCAACAAGGCAGACTGACGCTCAGGTCTGCAGAGCAGGCGCCGAGTGACGCTGAAGTAGGTGGCCTGACCTCTGAGGCTCCTTTCACCCCCACGGTCAGTCCCAGTCGGGCGACACAGGGTCTATAGTACATGCCTCTCCCAGGGAGAGACTCATCCAGTTGCAGGTGTTCAGAGAGGGAGACTGACACCTTGGCGGACATGACAGTGAACCCGGGCCTGCAAGGACCCATGTGTGGTCTGTGAAGCCTGGACTTGCCAAATGGGAGTCTCCGGAGCAGGGGCTGGGATTCTGCGTTTGTAAAAGCATCTGGGGTGATTCTGAAAGGGGGCGCCCCAGGCAGAAGGTGCCCCTGGAGCAGAGGCCCAGCAGGGGGGCAGTGAGCAGAACTGTGGGGTGGACAGGGAGAGGAGCATAGGGACGTGGCTCTGGGAAGGTGGGTGGGTGGGATTGAGGAAGACTTTCCAATGAATGAACGAATGAATGAACAGGTGAATGAACAAATGCATGAAACAAGACCCCATGCCCAAGGGCACACAGCGCCAACCTATGTGGGCACAGAGGATCCCACAAGCCCCCTTACTTATCAGAATCACTTCCTGGGAAGTGTCCCAAGCCTACGAATTCTGGCTGGGTTAAGGCCTTCCCGTACGCAGGAGAGGAAGTCAGTGAAAGTGCTCAGCGTGTGTATCGGCCAGCCGGGTGCACATTCGACATCTGAACCTGGGAGACTGGGCCACGCGGCGCGTAAGCTCTGGTGGCAGCCGAGGAAAGAGGCCTCCAGCGTGGCCATGGGGCAGAGCCGCAGGAGCAAACTCAGCCAGTTAGGCCACTTTGCCTGTGGGGGACCAGGCAGGGGTGATCAGAACACCCAATGGGGCATTCGTTCGTCTGAGGCTCGCTGGATGGAAGGTCACGCCCAGGCGTCAGGAGGATGAGGTTCTGCCTTGGTGTTACCACCCTCCCGATGTGTGACTTTGGTTGTTTCTCTTTCTCTGTTTGGGACCAGATTCTTCCCCCATGAAGTGGGGACCTAAACCAGTTGTCTCAGAGTACCTCCCCAGCTCCGAATGCCCAGAAACCCGGGGCGGGTGGGGCTTCCTCCCTGCCAACAGCCCTGCAGGCCGGCTCCCAGCAGTGAGGGGTCAGGATGTGAGCGGGTTTTTCCCTGAACCTGTCCTGCTGGAGCCGAGGGCAGTACCAGCAAGCTGGCCGTTGGCCACCCGAGTTGGCCCCGCTTTGGCCTCATTCGAGGAAAACTGACTACAGGAAGCCAGGAAGTCTGGTGTGGGGCAGGATGTGTGGTGTGTGTGTGCGTGTGTGTGTGTGTGTGTGTGTGTGTGCGCGCGCACGCGCGCGAGCACACCTTTGTATAGGCCTATGTGTGTGCAAGCGTTCACAGGTGTGCGACGTTGGCATTCATCAGACACGTACCATCATGGCCATAAGTCTTAAAATATTCTCAAACATCCTCACCTGCAGGTACAAAGCCATTGGCCCGAACGCCTGGAGTGACCCCTACTGCCCCGGCCCTTCCTGGGCCCCCGGGACCCCCATGAGCCTCCAACTGAAGGGTTAACCCCCAGCCCACTGCAGCAAAAGCAGGAATGTTCTGGCCAGTGGACGGAAAAGGGGCCCCTCCCTGTTGTCAAACACTTTGAGGATTGCCCTGCGAGTGCGCGCGTGTCTGTGTGCCCTCGAGCTCACGCAGGCCAGTTTCACTAGAGAGCCTGTCACTCACCCTCCCACGGCAGTTTGCTCCTTCCACTGTTTCAGAGGAAGGAATCTGAAGTTTGGAGACTGAAGGACCAGGTTCCCTGTCCAGCTGGCCTCAGGGCCCCAGGTGGGGAAACCAGCTCAGAGAAGTTGACAACCCACCTAAATCACTCAGCCAGAAAATAGAGAAGCCAAGATTTGAACCCACGCAGTCTGGGGTGCACTAGGCCTATGGTTTTTCTGCTCCAAGTAAGTCTGGGAACTTACAGCCTCAGCTTCACATCGGCTGAGTTTCTGACTCGCAAAGGTTTCCTGAGTCCACGGGAACCTCACAGCTCATCCCTGCAGCAGCTGAGGTCCAGGGAGCCCGAGTGGCAGAGCCAGGACTCAAACCCAGGTGTCCTGAGGCCAGTGACTGGGTTCTAGCACTTCCCCTAAAGACAGCGAAATGGGGCTCTTGGGGCCCCAGCTGGTGTCTTCTCGCTTGTGACATGTGGCATTACACATGCTAGGCCAGCATTTTTTTTTTTTTTTGAGACAAAGTCTTGCTCTGTTGCCTGGGCTAGAGTGCCGTGGCATCAGGCTAGCTCTAAGCAACCTCTAACTCCTGGGCTCAAGCAATCCTTCTGCCTCAGCCTCCCAAGTAGCTGGGACTACAGGCATGCACCACCATGCCCAGCTAATTTTTTTTTTCTATATATTTTTAGTTGTCCGATTAATTTCTTTCTAATTTTAGTAGAGACGGGGTCTCGCTCTTGCTCAGGCTGGTCTTGAACTCCTGACCTTGAGCGATCCTCCCTCCTTGGCCTCGCAGAGTGCTAGGATTACAGGTGTGAGCCACTACGACCAGCCAAGGCCGGCATTTTCTTCACGTCACTGAAAGACCTGCTAAGATACGTGCATCACTGACCGAAACAAAGGAGACCAGAAGATGGAGGCAACCCAAATGTCCATCAGCTGAGGCATGGATAAACGAAACGTAGTATGTCTACACGATGGCGAATTATTCAGCCACAAGAGGAACAAAATACCGATGCATGCTATAGTGTGGATGAACCTGAAAATGTTTTTTATGCTAAGTAAAAGAAGCCAGACACAAAAACACATATTGTATGATGCCATTTATATGAAATATTCAGAGTAGGTAAATCCATAGAAACAGACCCCAGATTGGTGGTTTCCAGGGGCTGGGGGCGGGGGACTGGGGAGTGACTGCTAATGAGCACGGGTTTCCTTTTGGGTGATGAAAATGTCTTGGCACTAGGTAGAGGTGGTGGTTGCACAAGGTGTGAATGTAGTAAATGCCACCGAACTGTAACTTTAAAATGGTTAATTTTATGTGAATTTCACCATAATTTTTTTAAAAACAAGGGAGAAGTTAGGCAATTATAGTGTAATATTTAAAAACAGGTCGGGGGCGGTTGCTCACACCTGTAATCCCAGCACTCTGGCAGGCCGAGGCAGGAGGATCGCTTGAGGTCAGGAGTTCCAGACCAGCCTGAGCAAGAGCAAGACCCCACGTCTACTAAAAATAGAAATAATTAGCTGAAAACTACTAAATTAAAAAAAAAACCACAGAAATTCAATTTTATAATAAAGCTATAATAAGTAAGCAGTATATGAATGTTGCAACAGGGAAAAAAATCAATGATACATAAGAGAAAACATCATTTGCAGTATAAGCAATTTCCAGGATGACATTATCTTTCTGTAATATTCCCTCCACTTCCTTGACTTTTTAAAAAACATTCTGGTGAAATATGCATAAAACTTACCAGTTTAACCATTTTTAAGTATATAGCTCAGTGGAACTGAGTCTATTCACATTGTTGTGTAACCATCACCACCATCCACCTCCAGAAGTTTTTTCATCGTGCGAAACTGAAACTCTGTGCCCACTAAACAGTAACTCCCCAGCCCCTCTTTGGCAGCCACCATACTACTTTATGTCTCTGTGAATTTGACGACTCTAGGTAGTCCATATACGTGGAATCACACAGTATCTGCCCTTCCGTGACTGGCATGTTTCATTCAGCTTAATGTCTTCAAGATTCATCCATGTTTTAGAGTGTGTCCAAATTTCCTTCCTTTTAAAGGCTGAATAATATTCCATTGTCTGCATATACCACTTTTTTGGGGTCATAAAACAGCTTCCGCTGTATCTACCACATTTTGTTTTTCCTTCTATCCATCAGTGGACACTGGGGTTGCTTCCGCCTTTTGGCTATTTTGAATAATGCCTCGATGAACATGGGTGTACAAATATCTGAGTCTCTGCTTTCCATTCCTTTGGGTAAATACCCAGAAGTGGAATTGCTGGATCATATGGTAGGTCTACTTTTAATTTTTTGACAGACTGCCATACTGTTTCTAATAATCTTTTTTTTTTTTTTTTTTTTTTTGAGACAAAGTCTTGCTCTGTTGCCTGGGCTAGAGTGCCGTGGCATCAGGCTAGCTCTAAGCAACCTCTAACTCCTGGGCTCAAGCAATCCTTCTGCCTCAGCCTCCCAAGTAGCTGGGACTACAGGCATGCACCACCATGCCCGGCTATTTTTTATATATATATTTTCAGTTGTCCAGCTAATTTCTTTCTATTTTTTTAGTAGAGACGGGGTCTCGCTCTTGCTCAGGCTGGTCTTGAACTCCTGAGCTCAAACAATCCACCCACCTCGGCCTGCCAGAGTGCTAGGATTACAGGCGTGAGCTACCATGCCCGTCCTCTAATAATCTTTTTAAAAAGCCAATTTATGTCTTTATTGATCTTCTTTACCTTTGTTTTATTATTTATTAATTTCTGTAGTTATCTTTGATACTTCCCTTCTACTTTCTTTGGGCTTATTCTGTAACTTTGCTAGCTTCAGTTGGATGTTTAACTGATTTATTTTTAGCCTTTCTTCTTTTCCATTATAAGCATTTTAAGGCTATAAATGTCTAAGTACTACTTAAATTGTATCCTAGTTTTGAAATGTAGAATTTTTCCATTTAATCCTAAACATTTTGTAGATTTTTATTATGATTTCTTCTTAGACTCATGTGTTATTAGAAGTGCATTTTAATTTTCAAAACAAATAGGTATTTTTAACATTGCGTTTTCGGAAGTATTTTCTATTCCTTGCATTGTTGTCAGATACCATCAGCAATATGATAGGATTTCTAAAATATTTGTTGAGATTCACCTGATGATCTAATATATAGTCAGTCTTTTATATTAACAGATTATTAATATTTATTAAGTTTGTTAATATCATTAATGTATTGTTTATATAATTATGTACTTGTATTTATAATGTATTATAACCATAGTTACATTTATTAATATGATTAATTATGTTGATTAGTATTTAATTCATATTTCTAATGTGAATCCCCTAATTTCTGGGTGTAATGTTCTACATATATATACAAGGTCAAACTTGTTAATTGTATGGTTCAAATCTTCTATTGTCTGCTTGATTTCTCCATTACTGGGAGAAGTATATTAAAATCTCTGTGACGGTGGATTTGTTGTTCATACCATTGTCAATTCTTGCCTTATATATTTTTATGCCTTTATATTTTTATGTGTCTGCACAAGTTCTTAGATATTTAAGTTGGTATATGTTGTTCACTGGCATGTGCTTGGCAGTTGTATTTAATAATGTTGTTTCTACCAAAAGCCTGCAAAAGCTCCTCAAAAGGTAAAGACTGTGCCTTCCAATATTCTGAAACCCTTTGAGAACTCTGAATGTCATAGACATCAAACCTGAGAATAAATAACCAGAATACAACTCTCTCATTCTCTTTGCTTTAATCAGCTGCCTCTTCCAGTAAGAAACAAAGAGAAAAAGCAGTCCATTTTGACTTCTGAATTTCTTCCTGGTTACAGGTGGCAGCCTGAACCAGGAGGCTGAGCAGCTATTTGCAAGGCTGAGTTAAAGGATTTACCCTGTTTGAACAGTTGCATCCAGACCCTGAGTTCCCTTCTGGAACCCTTCAAAGAGAAAGAGCTCACTAAGAGTTAGCCAACCATTGGATCATCAACCACTTCTGGGGTTTGGGGAGGTATCTTTGACCTTGATTTGGAATCAGGTCTTGGGAGTTGAGGGTGTTGGATCACACCTTCCCCTTGAAGATCAAGACTTTGGCAGAGACAAAAGGAGATGAGATGTGATGGCGTCACTCCCCATGGTGTTAGAAAAATCTGGGCTAGGTCCAGCCACATGAGAGACAAGGGCTCCTGGCTGGGGGCAGTGAGCATCTCTCAAGAACTAGCTAGAACTCTGATGGAACCACAGGGTCCCAGAAGGGAAGCAGGAGGAAGAGGCAGGCCTCTGCCCAGGTATAGAAGGTAGTGGGATATTAACAGAGACTGAAGAGAAAGCCTAAGCACTGACCTCTCCCACGTCTGGTCAAGTGCCTGTATTAGGGACACTGACCTGTGACAAGAATGAAGCCCCCATCACTCTCCAGAGATTACCAAGCCTGCAAATGCCCAAACAAGCCACAGGTGCTCCCTCCCATGTGGACATGCCAAGGAAGAGCACCATGAGCTCTCGGGCCTGGCCTGCTTGAGGGTCCAGCAGCCCTGTCCATAAGCTCCAAGCAGGCACAAGAAGACACTGGCAACCGTCACTGTCATTTCGAAACAGATGAGAAGTGGATGTTTAAATAGAAGACTTGTGTGCTTTTAACAAAGAAAGGGAGTGGCGATTCCCAACAACCCACACGAGCTGGGTCAAACAAACCAAAGCGACTGGCCTCATTTTCTTCTGCGGTAATAGAATTCATATTGTGTGGCATGGGACGAGAGCATTTTCAAGCACTTCCATGTGCTAGCCACCATGTAGAAGATTTCCGTCGTCTTGTTTATTCTTACAACCACCTTGTGAGGAAGGTGTTTTCCCATTTCTCAGATGAAGACACTCAAGCACAGAGTTGTCACTTGCCAAAAGTCATACCACTTGGAAAGGCAGGATTTGAATGCTGATGTTTGAATACAGAGCCTGGGTAAATGTCACTACATCTTTTTGGTTCCTCTCAAAGAGTTTTTTTTTTTTTTTTTTAAA
>NW_012139636.1:36496-70319 GCF_000956105.1 Propithecus coquereli
ATTTCTTTCTATTTTTAGTAGAGACGGGGTCTCGCTCTTGCTCAGGCTGGTTTCGAACTCCTGAGCTCAAACAATGCGCCCGCCTCGGCCTCCCAGAGAGCTAGGATTACAGGCGTGAGCCACTGCGCCCGGCCTGCATTTCTTTTAAAATTAGAAAAATGCTTTCACAAAAATAGGAATGCTTTCATAAAAACTGTTAATGAACTTTTTGTCAGTAACTTAAAAAATAAACTACAACTTGAAGGGTAGAAGACTGCTCAAAAAGAGAAAGAAAACTAGTTTAAGAGCCAATTGTATTGTACATGTAAGCATATAAGATGCAGCCAAGATCAAAAGATTATGTTGTAATAAAATGTTCAAAAAATTACTTTTCCCTTTCCTTTTTGTAGACGTGAAAATAAAACTTTAAAATGTGACATTTGAAAGACTATCTGAATGTGTCAATTCATACTCATTCCAAAGGTTGCTGACACACAGACAGAACATAAATAATTCTTATAAAGAAAACTGCAGCTTTTTTTAACCCAAGTTCAGGGGTTTGACGGGGAGTTCTCGAGCATGAGCTAACTCCTCCCACTCCCTGGCAGAGGGTTGAGGGCAGTGGGAGAGGAGAAGCACCAAGCTATAAAAAGCTTTATGTTTTATTTCCTTCTAAGGCATCCTGAGTCACTGGGTGCTCCAGCCCCCAAGTTCCCGGCGAAGTTCAGCTCAAATCGGAAATGTGTTTTTCTAAACCAGAACTGCTGAAAAACCAGATGACGTTGTCACTTGGACTGAATCTCTTACATGCCCAGTGGTAGCTTCCTATTTCCGTCCTGGGAGGAGAATAGAAGTCGCTTAATTATCAGTTTCTCTGACCCAGGTTCCAATATTACATCACAGTCTTAATAGCAAGCTTAACCTTCACTCCACCCCCAACGTGAAGCTGCTGAGAATTTAAAAATCCCATTCGTCATCTTAAAAGACACAGCACTCCTACGCAATTTTGCCTACCACCCCTTAGGCTGCAATTTCAATCAATTTAAACACCAAGCGATACCAAATCAGGTTGGTCAGAATCCTAGAAAGCCACAGGCGAAGGTACCCAGCCCAATAATCTTATTTTACCAAGGAGGAAACTGAGGCCCAGAGAAGGCAAGAAACCTGCCCAAGGCTGCAGAGCGACAGAATCCAAACTAGAAGTCAGGCCAAAAGCCTCAGAGCAGAGGGCTCCCCACGGTGGTGCTCTCCTCCTTGTACTTCCAGCATCTGTATGGAGAAGAGAGCGTTTAAATGCTCCCGAGAGATGCCTCCAGCCTCCTGGCCACCAGGGGCTTAGCCCGAGATTGTTCCTTCTTTTTGGTCCCCATATCGCTTCTGTGCAGAGCAGGAAAGGAAACAGGGAAGGCAGCCTGGAAAAGATCCTTCTGGAAGTACGGGGGTGGAAGACCTTTCCTGCTAGAGAACCTAAGAACCAGGGTCTGGGCCCGCACTGATTAAGGGGCAGGCTTCCATGCCAAGTTCTGAAATTAAAGTAAATCCCACCCCTTCTCCTCAGATGTCCCGATCTTGACATGGGCCAGCGTATGTGCTTCTGTCATCTAAAATTCCCATCTTGGCCAGGTATGATGTCTCACGCCTGTAATACTGGCACTCTGGGAGGCCGAGGCGGGAGGGTTGCTGGAGCTCAGGAGTTCGAGACCAGCCTGAGCAACAGTGAGACCCCGTCTCTACTAAAAATAGAAATATTAGCCGGGTACAGTGGTGGTGTCATGGCCCACACCTGTAGTCGCAGCTACTCTGTAGTCCCAGCTACTTGGGAGGCTGAGGCAGGATGGCTTGAGCCCAGGAGTTTGAAGCTGCAGTGAGCTATGATGACACCACTGCACTCTACCTAGCGTGACAGAGTGAAACTGTCTCAAAAAAATAAAAATAAAATTCCCATCTTATTTTTAAAATGTATTTCTTTACAGAATCCCTAGAGACTTGAATTGAGGTTAAAGGGAAATTAATCTTTTTATGGTGTAAATTTCCTGCATAAAGCAAGCATGGATACATTAATAGGCTAAGAGAATGGGTTAAAATGTCAGCTAGAACACCCAAACTATTTAAAACTAGCGTAAGGTGGTCGTGGGATGTGTCTAGGGTACTTCTGGCCCCTCATTCTCACGGTACTAGAGCCCGGGCAGGATTACAACCGAGGGCAGATATTACTGGGTCAGAGAGCAAAAGGGATTGAAAGCTACGCAAGCTAAAAACCTACACAGTTCGCAGTTAGAGATGAAAGGCTGCAGAAATGTTTATTGAATACAGTGCCAGGTTTATAAATAAAACTTATTTACAATTTCCATAGAGTTGGTCCCCCATCAGAGAGGTGGTTAAATCTCCAAACAGTTTATCCCAAGATTTACAGAAACGTTCAAATACATTTCCTTTTCAAATAGCCATGGTGAAGGGCAACTTCAGTAACAAGGGAACTGCCACCATCTTTGCTACAGAAGTGTTTAATGAACATTGTAATAGATTTGGAGAAAGAACACACACTCCACCCATGCCACTACCTTCTTATTCCAAGGGATACAGACAGCAAAGTATTTCTGTCTCCTACAGGACAACTTCAAGGGATTAAAAAAAAAACAGTAACTGCCAGCTGGAGGGCTAGATTAAGACACATTAGTGGAAATCTAGTAACTGCCAAAGGATAAATATATTTAGGATATACAATAAATAATTCAAACGTTTAAAATAATTGAATGAAGAGTAGACTTGACCAAATTTACATTCTTTGTTCAGGAAGAAGTTCCCAGTGTGCTGAGGGCTAATGGTAAGCTATTCCTCCGACGTGGCGCAGCAGTGCTAGGCCTACCGGACAGCCATTCATTACAATATTGTTACACATACAATCAGACATGCATTTATAAAGAGAATATAAAAATATGTACAATAGCTCATTTTCAATGTGTGTTAAGTTGCCGAAAGACACCAATGAAAGTGTGCAAAAACTCGTTTGTCAAAAAATCAGAAAAAGCCTTCCTTGGCAACAGTGCGTCAAAAGCCCATCCGAAGTATCGAGATCCGTTTGCCTTGCTCAACACCTACCCCAAACAGATGGAGAACAAAACTATGAAAGGGTTTGCCAAGTACTTAGCAGTTTCTTATGGCAAGTCTCAGGCTAAAGCGGGTTGCCAGTTAAACTAATCACTTTATATATAAATATATGTATATATTTATAGAGTAGTTAGAAGTAGGGGCAAGAGTTTACAGGAAGGTGCTAACCAACTTCGAGAGTACTGCCGCAACACCCAGCTATTTGCTCTCACAAACTCAGGCAGACTGCTAACACTCAACCCTGGGGTTGGTCATCCCCCCAAACACTGAGGGGGAGGAAGGCTACAGTGGGCTCTGCCTCACCTATGCTCCAAACCGGAACTCAGCATTCCCGGGGGATAGGGCTTCCGGTTCCCACACAGGATCCTGGCCGTACAAGAACCCTGTTTCAAAGGTAGTCTTTTAGGGTAGTCTGTGGGACCGCTAAAATGGAGTCCGCCCAGCTTCTAGAGACTTACGAAAAGGGTAAGACAGAAGGCTGTTTTAAAAACAAGTCAAATCACCCCACTCCTGACCCCCTTTTGAAACTACCAGGTCATCGACCACAGGCCTGACAATGGGTCAAAAAATCACACTATCTGACCCCCTTACAAGAAACATCCAGAACATAATCTTACTCAAAGCAAGAACCTCCAGTATTCCCTACCTCACTAGAAGAGAAACCCTAAGGTATCTTTAGGTGTTCCTTTCAGTATTAGGGAATTCCGAGAGCCACCCCTTAGGGTTCACGGTGTCAACGTCTCTTCTACCAACCACCCAGACCAAGGACCAGTAGCAGAAGCACATGGACGGTGTCTCCTCTCCACTGCTCTGACCCATCCCTCTGGCAGAAAATCTAATAAGCTACAAAATGCCAGAAAGACAGGGAGTAGGAGAGGGAGAAGCCAAGGGTCTCTATAAATCAGCCCTGAATGCACCCATTTGGCTGCCAAGAGCTTCTCACTGCCTTGCTAGCAGCCTGCCACCGTTCCCTGGCAAATTAAAACCACCCACACAAACACTAAAAACCCAAATCTCTTTGCTAATAAGATACAACCAGTTAACACCCTGAAAAATGTACATCCAGCCTTCATTTCAAAGAGCTCTGCATTAAATGCAATATGCTTTTAAGAGGGCTTTTTAAACAGACCAATCCCAATGTAAAGACCAGTACCAGCATGACTGAGTTTCGGTTACAGGTTTATAATTAGACACAAAATTCACTCTGGGCTGGAGTTTTACTTTCAAGCCGGAGGCTAGCATTAGTTCTACTTAGGGGAGAAAAGCAAAGTCAAGTCAACTTGAAAAAAAAAAAAGAAGCTAAAGTTAAATATAATTGTAAATTAAGTCGTGAATCAAAGGTGACTGGTAGTGTCCTTTAGGCATGAAGACTGGCTTAGAAAAGTGACTACCGCTTCTACCACACACAGCAAGGAGTGAATTACAGACACACTAAATCATGTCTCTTGCACAGATGGTCTCAAGTAGTTACATAAAACAGGTTATCAGCAGCACAATTGAGAAGAACCTCTAAATACATGCTTGAGAGAAAGTGGGTTTTTTCCTTCATTAAGAGCTCTACCGCCTGAATAGATCATTAAAAGTTACCATGATTCACTTCCCCCCTCCCCCCATGAAAATGCAACTAGACCTAAAGTCCGTAAATACGATGAAGCAATCGGTATCTGCTTGTTTTTAGGCAAGGTCTTAGGCTCAGAGGTTGGTGCTGGGATCTTGGGAGGGAGGGAAAATCAATGCTGGGCTGAGGGCATTTATATGTACACTGGCCTCCCCTCCAACTGCCTTGTCCCCGTTTAGATCTTAGCTTTACAAAGCATTTAACACCACTTTAAGTTAATGGTCTTTATTGGAAAAAAAAAAAAATAAAACTAGCATTTACAACTTGGAATGGACATAAATTGTAATTTCTTGAACAGCAATGTTGACGGTTGTGCTGAGGTCCACAGCCACAGCCTACTCTGCCGACTCCAAGTCATGGTTCAGAAGGTTTAAAAACAGAGAGTCCAAAGATGCTCCCTTGGTAAAGGTTTCTTATTAAAAATTTGTGTGAACAGTGACAGCCTAACACCCATTTCACTCCAGTACCATGCAGACAACGCTAAACCAACATACTCAGGCATGCCACCAGGGTGTGTCACCATCACCACGGGTCGGAGCACACAGAAGTACAGGAGGACCATCCTACCAGTGGGGCCACGTCTCAACAGTTTATCCTTCACTCGTTTTTATGCACATCATCCTGAGGTAAACCAATTTTAAATGTGTCTGTTTTCAGTAAACCAGCTATGACAATTTATACTAAACAAATTGAACTAGAACCCATTTGAATAGGTTTTGAATTTGTTTTTTCATTTTTCATTTTTAATACAAATGCCTGACTGTGCTCAATCATCAAGCTGCATGCATGAAAAACTGGCCAGCCCAAACAGTGTATTAATCATTAGCAAATGGAACTTTAAGGAGTCCTTATCATTAAGGTAGTACAAGTATTTATATTGTAAAACTGATGTGTAGCTTGATCTTTAGGGGACAGGACCACCAACCAATACATGCAGATTTTGTGTGTGTGGACAGAAGGTACTTTTGACATTCAGTTTTGCTATATAGAAACAGAATGAATAAATGAACTTTTTTCTTTTTTTGCAAGAGGTAAGTAAAAGATTCAATTTGATTCTTCTAGAGGGGGGAAAAAGGAGTTGAAAGTAGGTCTTCATTTTGCAGTCATCATCTGTACGAATTCTGAAAAGACAAATAATCATAACTTTCGGTTATCTTTAAAAGCAGCTTTAATGAACACAACATCTCTACTGTGCATAAAATAAAACCAATGCCTAACTTGCTTACAGATCCTAAAGGTTAGACGGTTAAAAACTAAGCTAAGGAAATTTAGTGTTTTACCTTCATAGTTGACTTGTCCGTCTCCATCAATATCTGCTTCTCTGATCATTTCATCTACTTCTTCATCTGTTAGTTTTTCTCCTAAGTTTGTCATGACATGACGTAGTTCTGCTGCGCTGATGTAACCATTGCCATCCTGTGAACATTCAGCAATGGTTAATGACAGTAGTTGTGTGCGGGCAAGGAGGTCTTTCACATATGTGTCCTCTCAAGTTACTGCTGACTGCTCGCATCAACGATTCTGATCTCTAGTTCCCACCTCTGCCTACTAAATACACGCAATCAGCTAATGCAGAAAACATCGGGGATTTTCAAAAGCTAACAGAAGTTAAAGTCTCAATCAGGAAACTCGGTTCAAAATTCCTATTATGTTTACCCTCGCCTGATAAGGTTACTACAGTAAGTCAGGATATTTCAAAGTGAGATCAAAGGCTCAGGCAGTTAGGGTATGTATTATATCTATAACAGATTATTACAGCTTTTTAGAAGTGATAGCAAAAAAAAAAGCCATACTTAAGTACCATCTGCTATGAAGATGCAGGATTACCTTGTCAAAGACTCGGAACGCCTCACGGATTTCTTCTTCGCTATCTGTATCTTTCATTTTTCTAGCCATCATAGTCAAAAATTCTGGGAAGTCAATGGTGCCATTACCTCAAATCAAAGAACAAAAAGCTCACGTAAAATAATCAATCTATTAATGTCGCTCTGCAATTAAGAATTTTACAACCACTCTAGAGAATGGCAAGCACTTGCTAGGACAAGGTGGCAAACTATTTTATTAGGTTCAATAAATAGTTTTAGAAATGGTAGGTCTAAAATGTTCAAATACTGTACAGAACAATTTGATGTCATTCAAACTAATAACCAGTGCCCAGGATAGCATTTAATGATAACAAAGGAAACTGCGCATCTGGGTTCATGAGCACCGAAGGGTCACAGCGGGCTGTACAGTTTAAGAAAAACAGCACACACCGCCGTAGGCCGAATCTTTCCACCCCCAAAGAAAGAAAGCACCCAAGACTGCCTTCCCCTCCGTTAGGGAGATTACAAGGTCTAGCTCTGCCTTGGCTAGTGACGTTGGTACTGTAAAGGTGGCCTAGAATTGGGCTTTAGGTTAAGAGTACAAAATGTTCCAGGGGAGAAAGATTATGAGAGGGGAGAAAATTGACTTTCTTATACCATGGGCCATAAAGTCCTAGAAAGTATTCTTTAGGGACATTTCGTGGCCACTTTATGACGGAAAGTCACCTAATCATTTTCTCCCCCAACTCAGTATCATTATTTCCCATTAAAAGAAAAGCTTAGAAGCATTTTCACAGCTCAGACCATTAACATTTAGGCAACCGTGTCAGAAGAATTCATTCTGTGGCCAGTATTCTAAACACTCTTCTAAAACTAAGAGATAGATGAATATCCCCAAAGATAAGCCTCCAGATTAAAATTAGGAAAAAACCCGTAAGTCACTCATTTTCACCGGTACCTTTAAAACAAAATAATTCACAGATCCCCTCAAATCTTTTTTTGCCTCCAAAATTTTAAGGTGTTACTGATATTCATGCAAGACAAAATAAATCATTTGAAGTACTGTCTTACAACCGTGCAGAGAAGATGTCTTTAGGCTGATATCACCATATGTACTCAGTGCAAATACAGGATTCTGTGGGCCCGGCACAATTTCTCCCAGTCCCTCCTTACAGTCTAAGAACCTAATACACTTCCTCCATCCCCAAGCCCAATTTTCCAGGACTTGCACAAAATAAGAGGGAGCCACCCCATGTTCCCAGATAGCTGATCATCTTAGCAAACTTCAGAAAAACATAGACAATCCTTTTTTCCAAAACAATATTAAGAGTGGAAACAATCTTTAGAAGTAACTCCAATGAAAGCCCTGCTTCTAAATGTCTAAGACCAGACAAGTGTAATTCTAACTATATCACCCTATGGTACCGTATTTTTAAGATAGCTACCATCAAGTCAATCATCCAGAAAGTCTAGATTCAAATTATTTATTCTTCGCTCATCTTTTAAAGTCATGTTCTATAATGTTACATAGTACATTAGTGCATATATATGATTTACAAAAATACATGGTTTTGGGGGGGGGGTGCTTCAAAACCGTTTACTAATGGAAATGAGCAACCAGAGGACTGTTGTCCACTGCTATAGAGTCTAGAGGAATGGATGACAAACCGCTACAGGGGGTGGTGGGGGAGGGGTTGCTGCTACTTCCTCTGCACCTTATATAGCTTCCCCTTCTGTTAGGTTTTGTAGGTCTATGCCTGACAGTCATCGTGCACCCCACCTCCAAGCCTCACATGATCCTATTCAGCAAACTACAGCTCACACTCTACTCAGTTCTATAGTAGCTTCTAAGACTGCTCTTCACTCACCTCATTTGGGGGTTTTTCCTCCTCCAAAAGAGATAATAAGCTTTTTAAAAAGCAAATTCTATGGCTATTTAATTTTAATCCCTTTTGAAGACTCACTGCAGACTCATGGGCCAATTGATAAATGAGTTGAGCCCTAGGTCATGGCAAGCAGAAAAGAACAATACAGTGATCTGATCCAGGAAATGCTCTAACAGTGAGCAGGGGGACGGCAGGCCCATAATCTTCTATTTTAATTGTCAATGGCCATAAGGCAACCACAAAAGAGATCTTTGCACACTTGCTTTGCTCTGGGGACCCGAAAGATAATCCTGTAACATGTCTGAACTTGAATTACACAACAGTGGCACTCATTCATGGTTCTAAAGCCCTTACCATCAGCATCCACTTCATTGATCATATCCTGCAATTCAGCTTCTGTTGGGTTCTGACCCAGTGACCTCATGACAGTTCCAAGTTCCTTTGTTGTGATGGTGCCGTCGCCATCTTTATCGAATAGGGAGAAAGCTTCCTTGAATTCTAAAAACAAAAGTTTACCCTTTAGAATGAATGTCTTTATCCAACCCAGCCACAATACACACTTGCCTGAGGCTTGCCAAAAGCAAGCTGTCCAAGTTGTGCAAGGTATCAGAAACAGCGTGGTCTTTATCTACTGAAATAACGACAATAGTTGTGTTGGACTGGCCTTCATACAACAGCCCATGAAGCAAACATTGCTCCTGGTAACCAGTTCCATAAAACTACAATAGTCTCACATTTTTTCTCTTTATTTTTTTTTAATTAATATAAATTTTCTTCTTTGTCACCACCACGATGGAACAGTCTCACATTTTTAAAGAAGGCTAAGCTTGAACATGCCTAAATTAGTCCTAAGTCCAATCTGATAGGAGAAGATTGGTCCATGTGTTCCCTTAAAGTCCCCACCTGTAAATCTCTGTAGCCAGAAGAACCCCGTTTCACAGCAACATGAAAAGGTTACTAGAAACGTACATTCCAAGGTAACCAGCCTATTCTCTCTACATGGCATTCAGGATACTTCAAAAGTGTCCCTGGTTTCATAAAGAGAAACTGTCCCAAAACAAGTCCTCCAGGAAATTTTAAAAAGCTAAAATCTGCCAGACTTGGCAGTACACGCCTATAGTTCCAGCTATTTAGGAGGCTGAGGAGGGAGGATCACTTGAGCCCAGGAGTTCAAGTCCAGCCTGGGCAACATGCAACACCCCGTCTCTTAAAAAAAAAAAAAAAAAAAGGCTAAAATCTAAACTCATGTAACTCCTTTCTCAACTATTAGCGGTCCTAACACTCATTTTCACTCATTCCCATTTATTTTAGGATAGGAAGCACAAGCTTTCACAGTGGATTACTAAAAGACCACCGGTGGCATAGGAATAGCAAACTTAATTTTTGAGTAGCAGGCTCAGTGCAATCTCATTATATACAAAGCTTTGAACATTGTGAAGCACAAATTCTCCAGAGTGTAACAAGTGGGCATTCTAGTGTAAGTTTTACTCCTTCCGTGGTATCTCCAAAATACTGGCAAGGAATTAACACCTGAGCTAAAAGTTTCTGCTCATCATTTTCATGAAAATAAAATCTTAGAAAACTGCTCCAATTGTAGGGGGGAGGGAACAGAGGAGTCGCCAAAACTGAGTCAGTGCCTAGTTCTGGCCTTCTGGGGACTCCCTGGAGTTGTCAACTTACCAGCAATCTGTTCTTCAGTCAGCTGATCAGCCTACATGAAGAAACAAAAGGTTATAATTCAATCCACCACAGTTTGAGATTGAGATAGTTTTTCCAATTACACTTTTAATATTGTGATCTTTCAAAAATCAATCTTAAAAAAATCATTTGAAACCGTTAGCACAGTCATTTAATGAAATCAATTACAATAAAGGGAACTCTTTATGCTATTTTAACAAAAGATGACAAGGAAGTGACAACATCTACTCACTCCAGTTTTTCTTTTCTGGGCCTATGGCTTAGCGTGCTCTGAGACCTAAGAAGGGTCAGTTCATAATGTGAAAAATGGCACCTCTAGTGGCAAAAGGCCCCCAGTCCAACCGCAGCAGCAGCGAGCTCTAAGAAAGAAGAGCGCCATCTACTGCACCACGGACACCGCAGTGCCCGCTTCTATCCAAGAAGGGATCCAGCCCAACACCACTGCCACCACAGCCAGGATCAGGATCCTGTCCAGAGGCAGGCTTTTAGCACACCTTGCGCATTGCTTCAGGCCCTCAGAAATCTCCCAACTGGCATTACATAATGGCATTGGGTTGGATTAACAGGCTTTTATATCCATTTTATGAGAAACAATTAAGTGGAAAAGACAAATATACAGCAATGCGTTACCCCACCAACTTCATTTCCATGAAATAAATGCTTTCCAATCCTTTAAATGAGGCAGTTATTTGTTAAAAGCCTACCATTTACAATGGCTAATGGCCTTGGTCAAATTATCCTGATTCAGAAGCCGGGAAAAAAAATGGAACCATCTTACAAATGAGGTGTTACAAAACTGCAAAAATTAAATACAAAGAAAACTGCACAATAATTACAAGACTCTCTCTCTCTATATATATATATATATACACATACCCTCTCTTTTCAGGTAAAAAGAAGTAACTATTAAATTCGCTGGAGACTATTCACCCTACCCATCTTAAGAATGACATAAGAGCTGCTCATAATAAACACACTTTACTCCAGGTGGTAATGGCCATGAAGGTAATTCTCACTTGCATTATTTGGTCTCCACCACCCTGAACATGTGCCTCCAGCCAGGGGAATTTGAGATCTCAGGGAGAGCTACTATGTATTTTTATTTTAATGAAGGGATCCCTTATGAAGCCAGCTACAAAATAAGTCCTAATAGAAAACTGATGGCGTTAAGTTTATTCTCTTAAGTGGAAACTTTTACAGTAGGAACTGCGTTCCGATATATTGATTTTTGGAGGAAAACTTGTTTTTACAAATTGTGACTGTTCCTTCCTTTCTACCCCAGTCCCTAAAAATTAGTTTTCTGAAAATGAAATGGAGACGCTAAGATTTATGTAATGCCAGGGCAACGTCTATCTTGTACAACAGGAAGCTCTGCCACACATCGCAAGTGAGAACAGTCCCACCTTGCTGCAAAACTCTCGCGCTAGAGGGGTCACCAGGAGCATCCACCTTCCTCTCCCAAATTGCGCTGGCCTTGGGGAAAAAGGTGTTCCGGAGCCCGGCCGGGAGCCAACTCCCCACCCCGCCAAACCAGAAAACGCTGTCGGTGATGTCAGCCCTGCCCGCCGAGGGAGGAAGGGGCCGTGGAAAACACACCCAGCCAGGCGCACAGTCGCATCTGGCAATCTAGACGCTGCAGAGAAAGCGGAAACGTGGAGGGCATCTCCCTGCGGACTGAGAAGTGGCGCGGAGAGGGGCACCGCCGGGCGAGGGGCCGGGCAGGGGTGCGAGCCCCAGGGCAGGCGCGGTGGGGACGCCGCCCCTCCTCGGCCGGGAGACCCCCACTCCCATCCCCCGCCCCAGGGCCGAGGCCAAGGCCGCACCGCACCTCCCACCCGTTTCTGCTCCCCCAGGCGGCGAGCCCGCCGCGCCGCCGCCTCCTCCCGGAGCAGAAACTTTGCGTCTCTAATGGAAACCGAGCCGCGCGCCAGCTCCCTCCTCCCCCGCCCCCTCCGCCCCAATTAGCGCGAGCCGAGCGCCTCCCGCGGGAAGGGGCCTCCTGGTGTACAGAGGCTCACGCCCGCCTTTGCCGCGGCACCGGGTGGGGGCCGCAGGGACGCAGAGACAGGGAGACACGAGCCCGGCCACACCACGGGGCCCCGCCCGGACGCAGGGCGGCCGGCTCGCCGCTTCCGCCCTCTCCGCCCCCCACCCCTCGCCTTCCTGCCCCCACCCCACCCTTCCCCGGCTCCTTCCTTCCCAGCCCACGCCTGCGCCGCGCCGCGCCCCCCGGGAGGAAGGAGGGGACAACGGCAGAGGGAGGCAGCCCAGCACCCTCGGCAGGGTGGGGGGGTGGCGCGGACGGCGACGGCGCCCCCCACTCCCGGCCCGGAGCAATGTGCGCCACCGGCTCACTTCGGCCCATTCATTCTCCGCAGCCCGCCCGACCTGCCACCTTCGTGCCCAGGAAGAAGTGGGGGTGGGGGAGTTGTCTAGTGCCCGGCCCCGCCCGGCTCCCGGCGAAGCGCAGCGCTGCAGGCGGCCCGGGTGCGGCGCGCTGGATGCAGTGGGTGCGGGGCTGGGGGGGGTGCGGAAGGCCCCGGTGCAGCTGCGGCCGGGGCTGCTGCCTGTGGACGGCCCGCAGCCAAGTCCGGCTCCAAAGAGGACCAAAATTTAAATGAGGATCCCTGGCAGAGAAAACTGAGATGCAAATCCAAAGTGCATCCTTCTTAACCGCAGCTGCTGCGTAACACCCAGAGAAGAAACCCCCTCCCCCCACCCCCCCAAAAAAGACTGAACTAAAAATCTGGGAGGAAATCTTGGGAGGCAGCTCTGCCGGCGTTTGCCACTCCCGACCTACCATGGTGCGAGCGAAGGGAGGAAGAGCACAGGGAGCGAGAGCGGGTGCACCAGCGCAGGGGCTGTGACGGCGGGGCTGCCTCCGCGGTTGCTGCTGCTAACGCTCGCTGTGCGCTGCGCCGCCACCGACTGCGCCGCCCGGCTGCAAGTAACAGCTCCGCGTCCACGAGACTCCCAGCACCACTGCCTGAGCGCGAGTCTGCGTCCCGCGGTATATATACGGTGCGCCGTATCCCTCCGCCGCGGCGGGCTGCCTCGCTCCGAGCGCCGCTGCGGCTGCCGGGCTTTGCCCGCCTGGCCCCGCCCCCGGCCTGCCCCGCCTCCCGCTGCCGGCTGCGCGCCCTCGCGGCTGCGCCTGCTGGGGGGCAGTGCTGGAGGGGTTCGAGGGGGGTGCGCGGTCTCCCGGCAGGTGCGGGTAGGAGTCCTGTGGAGACGCCCACCTCGGGCCCCCGCGAGGACAGAGCGCCCGCATAGCGCGACCTGGGGGGCGGCCTGGGCGTTGGAAGCCGTCGACCCCTCACCCCGCCTGTGTGACCCTCCCACCTCCACATCTCCTGCGGCTCCCGTGGGGCTGCCGGGTCCCGCTTGTCCCTCGCCCTTGGGGTCTTCAGCGGCCACTTCCAGTTTGGGAAGCTGCGGGAGGTCCTGGGGCTGGGGGGGGGCCGCGGGGAGGTGGAGGCAGAGGAATTGACTGCACACCTTCAGCTGCCGAGGAGAGGGGTCCGCAGAGGACGAGGTAGTTGTCCTCGTGGAAGAAATCGGTCCGATGTTTTGCTTTTCAAATTTTGGATCAATATCTGAGGCAAATTATATTTATTGCTAAATCTGTATCATGCTCCTGTGCTCAACCAGTCTTACTTTAATGTTTTTATGTTTCCACTGAATATTTTTTAGGATGCCTGAGTATTTCTCCCCTACTGTTTTGTTTTCTTTTGCTGTGGAAAATACTATTCATCCTGGCTCCAACCTTACTAAAATTAATGTACCTGTGCAGCTTCTATAGACCTTAAAACCCATGCTCTAAATTTTTTGTAATTTTCCTGGTTCTGAGAGGAGTCAGAATCTTCATTCATAAATCCATAAAAACAAAGAAAGAAAAAGATACTTAGAATCCCCTAGACTACAGGTGGAACACACAGCCGATTGCCTCTACTATGGAGCTAGATTGTATTTTAATTTATACTCTTGATTATATTCCTTTTTAAGGAATATTTTAATCTTTTAAGTTTACTAATTTATTCCATTTTTCTGTAAACTCGAAAAAGAACAATTTCAATCATTAATTTGAAGCCCAGGACTTGTAAAAATCCTGAGAAAATGCTGCAGTTTCTTTTCTTGCCAAAGTAGAACACAGAATTTGATCTTTTGTTTACAGGCCTGGGGCAACAGTTGCAGGTTATCATTTGCTTACTCTTTCAGAGAATATGACAAAGTGTGTGATTAACTTGCTCTGCTAGAAAGGGCATTGCTTGTTTATGTTTGTTTCTGGCTTTGACAAAAGACTGCAGAAAGATGTTTTAAAAGAATGGGAAATGTTCAGGCATATTGCAAATGCCACAGGACTTCTTGGGATAACCTCAGACGAGATGTCAGCATCTGTGGAGCTGTTCTCACTGACGTTCTTTCTGGAATGCCGCAGAAAGGGTGAACCTGCTGTTTAATTTAAAGAGAGGCTGCAGTAGCCAGCCAGGGAATGGTGCTGCCTTTCCTCTGCAGATTAGACAGACATTATTCACTTGAGAAATCTAACTCCCATCCCCACCCCCCCCAAAATAATATTCCTGGGCCCATAGGGGAAAACCTAAGTGGGAATAAAGTATATATATTAATGGGAGAGCTGGAAATAAGGAAATAGAGTAAAAGGGACTAATACAAAATAATTTTAAAGAATATTCAATAATCCGAGTTACAAGTCTAAACGGCCAGACTCGTTACTAAAATTGCTTCTTTACTAAGGGATATTCTGTCAGGTTTTTCATATAATGTTAGTGAAATACATTTTAAAACATGACATGAGTTGTATAAGTAAGAAATGGCCAGCCGGGCGCGGTGGCCCACGCCTGTAATCCTAGCACTCTGGGAGGCCAAGGCGGGTGGATTGTTTGAGCTCAGGAGTTCGAGACCAGCCTGAGCAAGAGCGAGACCCCGTCTCTACTAAAAATAGAAAGAAATTAATCAGACAACTTAAAATATATACAAAAAATTAGCCGGGCAGGGACATGCCTGTAGTCCCAGCTACTCGGGAGGCTGAGGCAGAAGGATCGCTTGAGCCCAGGAGTTTGAGGTTGCTGTGAGCTAGGCTGACGCCATGGCACTCTAGCCCGGCCAACACAGTGAGACTCTGTCTCAAAAAAAAAAAAAAAAAAAGAAATGGCCTAGAAATGAAATGAATTTTATTATTAAAGATCTACTACTATCTAATAGTCTTCCATTCCTTATAATTATTTTGGTTAAGTGGCTACAATCTATGGTTTTGAAAGCCAGGCATTCTCTAAAATAATATTTTTTTCATTGTCATTTAACCTTATTTCACCTGAACGAAATACTTTGAAACTTTTTTGTGACTTTATTGGCTAAAAACTGTACATTTCAGAATCATTTTACTTACAGTAAAATTTATTTTTCTGATTCTTCCTATTTTACAAACTGGAGTTCTCTTTTGGTGATTCATTAGTGTACCAAAGCATAAATTAGCTTTCAAGTCCATTGGGTTTATAATGAGGTCATGCTTTACACAATTTTATGGACGTGCTTTTCACAGTTTGACACGCTGAAATGTAAGAAGGTCAAGTGACTTGCCCAAGATCTTATTGTGAGTCAGTGATGGGCATAAAATAGAGCTGGAGCCCTCGCTCAGGGGCTCTAATATTAGATTATTTATTAGTGAAATCAATATCTGAAAATTGTAATGGTACAATGTTAAGGATTTGTCTATTTTAGTAAAGCAGATTCTTCTGACTGCTTAGATGGTCACTGGGTTTTTATTATCAAATAGATTCCTTCAAGTGAATAAACTTCCTAATTTATGACGAGATCAGCAATCATGAAAATAAGCCACATTATTGTGATATCATAAGTTACTGAGAACCAAAAAGCCTATGGAACATTTCATGATATTTAGAGGAAATGGTTCTCTATGAGATTATTTAAATAAAATAAAGTTAATTTGAAGAAAAATAGAAAGAACGTAGCCCCAAGCCAGGAATCTCAGGTTTGAATATCATTTCTGTGAGTAAGCAGATCACTCCAACCCTCTGAATCTTACAGAAAGAAGACAGATGTAATAATTGTATAAACCTATCGGTAAAACAAGAGGTTTGAACTTGATCTATAAATTCCTTCCAGCTGTAAAACCTTGTGTCCGAGGTTATAACACATGTGATTATAAAGTATACATATATAACATGTATTATATATCTATCGTTTATGTGTATACACATACACAAATATACATTATTGAAGATGAGAGAAAATAGAGAAATGGAAATAGTTAAAAATAACATTTGCTGAGCATTGACTGTGGCCAGGCCCTATGCTAAATGTATTATTTCATCCTGCTACCCATTCTGTGAGACAGATATCATCATTCTTACAAGGAAACTAAGGCACTGAACAATTTAGTGACTTGCCTGACTTAAGTGGTATAACCCAAAAATCTAGCTGACAGCCCAAGCACTTAAGCATTACACTGTAACAATCTCCTTTGATTTAATAGAATTTATTTTTAATTTAATTTGGGGTGAGGGGGAAAAGGAACAGGACTGGTATTACGGAGCCATCAATCATCTCCTTCCATGAAAGCATGCAGTCATCAATTGGATGTACTTTTTGTTTTGTATTGTTTTGTTTTGAAACAGGGTCTCTCTCTGTCACCCGAAGTAGAGTGCAGTGGCATCATCCTAGCTCATTGCAACCTCAAACTCTGGGCTCAAGCCAACCTCCTGTATAGCTTGGGCTACAGGCGTGAGCCTGTGGTTTATAAAGAGATACTTACTTCCAAGGATTTAAAATTAACATAATATTATAGGAACATAGTAATGACTCTATTTCCCACACAAGAAACAGAGTGTTTGTAAAAGAAAACCTAAGGCAAGACATTTACTTTGTGTTGCTTCCAAGCTGAAGGACAATTCTGATTTTGCCTCTGAGACCTAGAGAGGTAAGGAGATTTGCTCACTGTCAAACATCCAGTTGATGGGGCAGGTGCAGTGGTTCACACCTACAATCCCAGCACTTTGGGAGGCCAAGGGGTTGGGGGAGGATTGCTTGAGGCCAGGAGTTTGAGACTAGCCTGAGCAAGAGGAAGACCCCTTCTTTGCAAAAAATACAAAAATTAGGCAGGCATGGTGGCTCACGCCTGTAGCCCAAGCTATACAGGAGGTTGGCTTGAGCCCAGAGTTTGAGGTTGCAATGAGCTAGGATGATGCCACTGCACTCTACTCCAGGTGACAGAGAGAGACCCTGTTTCAAAACAAAACAATACAAAACAAAAAATACATCCAATTGATGACTGCATGCTTTCATGGAAGGAGATGATTGATGGCTCCGTAATACCAGTCCTGTTCCTTAGACCATGCTGTCTCTCCAGGAGTTGCTATTTTAAATTTATCTTTTACAAAATTGTCTCTGAGGCAAAACCTGAAGTTAAGATATCACTTAATACAAAACAGACATACAGCCCTGATTTTTACTACTATATATTTAGAGAATATATTTCCATATTTAAACCTGTCTCAGAACAAGTCTTCATTTAAATATTATTTGTTGTACTCCACACTTATATATATACATATATATCCTTTCATGGAGTTTACATTCTTTTGAGAAATTGTGTGTGTATGAGAGAGAGGGAGAAAGAGAGAGGGGTTGGGGGAGTTGGTTGTGTGGTTTGGTGGTAAATGATAGCCTAAACTCATTCATGATATATAACTATAGTCATGTCTTCGTGGATGGATTATCCTCAAGAAATTTGTAATCCCAAACTGGTGCCCATCTCCTGAGAAACAAATCTTCTCTTCTACTCTCCACCATCCATCTCCAAAGCCCTCCTTCTCTGCCCTGTGGTCCAGTAGCACTTTGATGAACATCCACCGTTTGGGATTCTGTACCTCACTAATCATCTCCAGTCGCCAGAACAGATTCTTCCTGTTTGTGTACAGATTTAGATTTCATTAAATTTTATACAGGACTATTATAAAAGCTTTATTATCGCTATCAATAAACAAAATACCCTGTTATTTTTCCATTTAAAATTTTGCTATTATCTTTTTTGTCATTGTTATTTTTATGAATTATTCCTATAGGTTAAGGAGCAGAGGGAGCATTCTTACATTACATATAAATTTGAAAATGTTACCATCAGAACATAATAAGCAAGCATTAGGCCACAACAACTTACCATGACAAAAATATTATCAAATTTGAGCATACAGGGTATCTATTTAGTGTCCCATGATTTGTAAGTGAGTCGTAGCGGTACTAACCGTCCTGCGGCATGTTCCGGCTTGTGATGGTCAGCAGTGCATTCAGTTAGTGGTCTGAGGTGCAATATTTCCAAACAGCACCATTCACCTTGCATTCCGTGCCTCATTCTTGTTTTTTGAAATGCTTTCCTTTGTGTAGTAGAGAACACATCTTGCCCTCCATTCACAGGGCTTGTGCTTGTTTTGCTAGTAACTGTGGTGATGGATTTGCCCTCATCTCTTCCCTCTCTGGCGGGGCCACCCTTGTGACCAAGGTCATGAATATGTAGCACAGCAAGCTGGGATCAGGGATAGAGAATGAGAACAGAGAAAAATAATTGACCATTAATGAGCCCAGACCCATGACTTGGGCTTCATTAGCTCTGTGCTTTAACCGACTGAACTTTTAAGTCAAAAGCAGCCAATGGCTGCAGTCTTAGGGACTGAGTTCTGCGTGTGAATTCAAGTTGTAAAATGCCCAGTGGGGTATGATCATAGTTTTGTGCTTTAGTTGCTTATACTAACTTCAAGCTGTTTTTTCTTTTTTTCAATGCAGCTAGTAGCTACCAAGCAATGTATCTGTAAGTCATATTATTTGGAAATTCTTAAACTACCATTTTCCTCATTAATCCAAAGGCCAAGTGCAAAAGTAACTAATCAGCATCCAAACGGTAACCAGCAACTTCTCATTTCAACCTACATGCTAGAGTATGTGCGTGTGTGAGTGGGGGGGTTGGCAAACTATAGAGCAGGTCTAAGGTTTAACGACACAGTAAGAGGCATTTAGCAGCTTACAAATGATTTAACAACTATTTGGTTGAGGGATATGTGGCCACAGTGGTAAGCTGGAATGACAGGTTTCAGAGTGACTCAGTCTGCCTGTAGAGCAGAGCCAGTGATTGGTACAAATTGGGACTTTTACTGAGGTCTTGATACACAGAAAACTGGACCATAATGATAAAGCAGATAAACTGATGCTAATTGTGTATTGTACCAAAGAATTGGCGCCACTGATTCCAACAGAGTGAAGATCTAGTTTGGTAACTATGTGATTTGGTTTTCAATCATAATGAATAGCCGTTGTCCTGCCTTCTAGAGCTGTGTTGCCCAGTACAGCAGCCACTAACCATGTGTGACCATTTAAATCGAAACTAATTAATATTAAAAATTGAGTTCCTCAGTTTTGCTAGCCACATTTTAAGTGCTCAGTAGGCCCACATGACTAGTGGTTACCATATTGAACAGCATAGAAAATTTCCATCATTGCAGTAAGTTCTATTGGACAGCACCAGTCTAGAGATTTTAAAAAAGGAAAGAAACATCCATGTTTGCCCGGATCGGGAATGTTGAGGATCCCCAAATTTTTCATACCACATCCATGATTCTTTGTTTATCCCAATGAGTTTGTCCCCTTCTGATCCATCTAACACGCAGCCACCAGGTTAACCTTTTCACTCCCCTCTTCGAAAACCTGCAGCGGCTCCCCTAATACCTGCAGGAGATAAAACGCTAAGTCCTTGTGCCTGGCATTCAGAGCCCTTCAACAGTTTGTCAGTTGACTTTTTCATACTTTATTATTCTACAAATAGTAATTCTTTGCTTCAAACAACTCAGTCTACTCTCTGTCCCCTGAATACACATTGTGCCCTCCCAACTCAGTGCCTTTTCCATGTCATTGCCAGTGTTCAAATGCCTGTCCACATCCTTACCACCTAAATCCTACAGGTCCTTCAGGCCCAGTTTAAATACCACATCTTTCAAATTTTCCTTACTCTTGCAGCTCCAAATGAGCTTCCTCTTTCCTGAATTCCTATGGCTCTTGTCCTTTTCCACATGATATTATCTTTTTGTGTATCTTATCTCCTCAACCAGACAGTAGCAGAAGGCACTACCTTATACTTTTTGAACTCAGCATAGTACTTGACTTAATAAATACCAATAGATTATTTAGTTGATTAATGTTTAGCTCAATTCACTCCCAGCACTGAGGAGAACATTAAAAGTGAATTTTCAAAAACAGAAAAGGGAAAGAAAGTCCTTTTCTTTCCCAAAATCAGTCTTCCTTGATTTGGTGGCAGGCCACAACTCCTCAGGAACATGCTGGACTGTCCCTGCTGTGATCCCAACATGTACCCTTCTATAGCCCTGAGCAAGTGTGTACCTGGGCTGATCCATCCTTCTTTGACAATTCTCTTCTCACTTGTACATGATTGGATCCATTTCCTGCTTTTGTAATGGAGAAAATATGGCCAAAGGGAAGCTGTACCACAACAGAAAACTATCTCTATCTAAATCCAGTGAAGATGCTTCTTTAATTTTATTCATTCTAAGTAGAGAGTCTGAGTCATTGGCTAATAAAGCAACTCAAGGCATCACAACCAGATAACTGAATCATTTGGTCATTGAAAAAAACGTACCTTCAGGAGGATTTTGAAGTTATACTTGTATGTTCCTTCCTTCTCACATTCCCCTCCATAAACCAAAGGATAGGCCAGGCACAGTGGCTCACGCCTGTAATCCTAGCACTCTGGGAGGCCGAGGTGGGAGGATCACTTGAGGTCAGGAGATCAAGACCAGCCTGAGCAAGAGTGAGACCCCCATCTCTACAAAAAACAGAACAAATTAGCTGGGGGTCATGACACTCCTGTAGCTCCTAAGGAGGCTGAGGCAGGAGGATCACTTGAGCCCAGGAGTTTGAGGTTGCTGTGAGCTAGGCTGATGCCATGGCCCTCAAACCTGGGGGAAAGGGGGAAACTCTTTCTAAAAAAAAAAAAAAAAAAGAAAAGAAAACCAAAAACCAAAAAAAAAAAACCCAAAAGGATAGACAGAAATTTTGTCTTATTTATTAAATGGCTACTCAAGGCTATGCTATTTTTGTTGTTTTGACAAAGAAAACAGTTATTTCCCAAGAAGACGTGAATATTGTGGAACACTATTTGCTAGGTTAAATGGCTACTTCCTTGGTCATTTAGCCATGCAGACTCAGCAACCTCATCTGTAAAATTGGTATAATAATAACATACCTCAGGGGCTTGGTGTGAGGGTTAATGAGAGAAAAAAAAAATGTTGAATTAGTTTGTTTATTAGCAATAAAGCCCTAGAAAAATATAATGTTGTTTGTAATATTTAAAATACCAACCTGCTAAATATGGCAAAGGGTAGGTCAGAAATCAATTCAGAACCAAAGTCAGGGAATCTAAGTTAGTCTTCCCAGGGGCTCAACTAGGTCTCCCACCATTCGGCGCCCCCAACAGGCTGGTGCCCTGGGCAACAAGCCCTCAGCACCCTTCTCCCTCCACCACCCCTACGGAATGCTGCTGAGTCATCACTGTCTTCTAGAGCAGCCTAAGAGATTTGTGACTCAGAGAACTGATTTATAGTTTCATGTTTCACTGCTCTAGCTCTTCCCTGCCACACAAAGTTTCATAGTTGCACCTGTTTCACGCCAAGTTTGAAACTTAGGAAATGACCTCAAACTGAGTAGCAGCGAAACATATAAGTCATACGCTAAATGGTCTATCCACATAGTGATTCTAATAGAGGCATTTCTGATTTTCAAATCCTAAAGAAGGGTGGAGAACTGGTAAACTATTCAACGTTTTGTACCTGTGGGAAATTTGTATTTGGGAGTACTTTGTGGTTTGAGCATGCATTTCAAACAGTGTTCTGTATGGTGATACCATAGACTACCACTGAGCCATTCTGACTTTCTACACTGTTTCGCTTATGAACATTTGCTAGACAACCAGCTAGGTTAGGGGGTTAGGGTGCTGCTGAAACTATGGAAAAAGTTTTTTTTTTTCTTTTTCTGTGAAAGAGTACCATGCTCTCAACAAGTCCAGTCATACCTATTCTAACCACCTGAAGAAAAGGACCAAATTTTTAGAGACCAGCCTAAAAGTCGCATAATGAGAAATGAACATATAAATATGATTATTCTGTATTAGTTAGCACTTTGCAATACCCTAAAAATACTTTAGAACTTTATGAAAGAATTATAATTTTGTAGCTACATTCGTTTTCATTTGTTACCCATCTCAAAAAATAAGCTTCTCTGAGCTCTTCTGGGAATAAGAAAGGGAAACACTGCCAGCCTAAAGAAGACAGAAGTAAAGAAACTATGATAAACCTTCACAATGGGAAAGTGTCAGCAATTTAAATGAAGGTCAAAGATTTTTAACAAGCAGTATAGATAAGGCCTAGCACAGAGAACAATTCAGGACAGCCAATCCCTAAATGGAATAACAAAGTCCAAAGCAAAGTTGCCTCAAGATTTTCCAGTCACTTGGAGGCCCTGTGAATGATAACATTCTTCTGCTCCCCTTGTTAGGACTGCTTTTGATTAAAATGCTTTCAAAGGTCAAAGGAAAGATCAGTCTAGTATGATCCTAGAGCCTGCTCTGTCCCTAACTAGTCAGTTCTCAGGACTTAGTTTTCTTATCTGTAAAAGAGAAGAGTTGGATCAGATGGACTTTCTCTGGTTCCTCCCAGATTTGGAATTTCATGATTCTAAATATCTTGCTTGAGGAACATGTGCAGAATTCCCCAGTAACCAGGAGACTCCTGGAGATGTGGATGTATATAGAGCTGAGGTCACAGTGGACTTGTCTCAAGAGTTACATCTTTTTATAAATGTTAAAAATTAAGATCATTACAGAATTCTTACTTTGTAGAATGATACTCCTATAAAATACTTGGAATAGACTAGGCCAGTCCTACTTATACTGACTGATTAATCCTGACATTTATTCCCCCAAATTAAAAAAAAACCCAAAAGCTGGGTACAGGACGCCATCTCTTTACAAAGATCAGAAAAGCAACAATAGACAGGGAAAGTGAGCAATTTTGTTTGAGTGAGTCAGATGGGTTTTTTAAAAAATCATTTTCTTCTAAATCTTTGTATTCTTCAAAGAATGTAATAGAATACATACAAAGGAGAGTCAGGAGATAAGCCCTGATATTTAAGAAGATTTATAAATGTTCCACAGTGATGATATTGCCTTAATTTAAAAATAAAAAATTGAGACAATTTAAATGGAAACAAAAATTGTGTTGAAAGAAGAAACTGTAGCTTCTACATTATAGACTCTCAATGAATATTGGTTAATTGATTTCCTTGGAACTCAACAGACCCTTTCAAATCTGGATTCTTCTACCACTGTCCTAATTATTGTTCATTCATTCCTCCAGTAAACCTTTATTGAACTCCTAGAAATATAAAAGGAAATTCACTAAGCCCAGAATATAAGGATGCATTGGATAGGCCCTATCCTCAAGGAGCTCACAATTTAGTGAGCTAATTTGCTGACCACCAAAAAGCAGAAGGTTTTGTATGCACTAGGATTGAAGTAATAAGCTTCGAGGAATATTTTTTGGCATGCTGAGTCACATTTAGATAAATCTGGACAGGCATTATAGTAAATCTAACTTCTTTGTAAAACGGGGACCCTCCCTCTCTGGAAGTATGAAGTCTTGGGAAGACCGAACGTGGAAAATGTAAAAGTGACTTGAAAAGCTTAAGCACTGCAAATAGAAACAGATAAACCTAAATATAATGATACAATTAAATTATGGTCCAACATCTTCACAGCGGAATCAAATATTAGAGATGGAAGGGAATCTGGAAATCATCTAATCCAATCCTCTAATTCTACAAACGAGAAAACCGAGGTCCCAAGAACAAAGGAAAGGGACTCACTCAAGAATTCCCAATTTGTAATCGACACAGTCAGATCTCTTTTTTTCACATCATGATCTGCCTTGATACAAAGAAGTACATATTTCCTATTCTATCTACATTGCAAAAGAAATGTGACGTGTTGTTACTTTGGGCAGATATTTTTATGGTGAAATGCTCATTTGGAAGTTCCAAGATATTGCTCACTTGGCAAACATGTTTGGGGATGACTACTAACAGCCTACAGAAAGAAAACCACGGCTTTTCTTTTTCGAACAAGACTTTGAGTAGAAGTAGCAATAAAGGGCAACTGGCAACTAGCCTTAGTTCAAAGAACAACCTTTACACGAGTCCAATGGAGACACCCATACTGGTTGTAAAACCTCAAGAAAGACCATTAATAACATAACCTTAGACATAGGATGTGAATATAGAACAGGTAAAAATCAGATCCTCCAAGCCACCTTGTGCCAAACACACAGATAGAAGTTTGGAGGTTATATGAAATCGTAGTTTTAAGAAATCCACAACAGGCGGGGCGCGGTGGCTCACGCCTGTAATCCTAGCTCTCTGGGAGGCCGAGGCGGGCGGATTGTTTGAGCTCAGGAGTTCGAAACCAGCCTGAGCAAGAGCGAGACCCCGTCTCTACTAAAAATAGAAAGAAATTAATTGGACAACTAAAAATATATAGAAAAAATTAGCCGGGCATGGTGGTGCATGCCTGTAGTCCCAGCTACTCGGGAGGCTGAGGCAGAAGGATTGCTTGAGCTCAGGAGTTTGAGGTTGCTGTGAGCTAGGCTGACGCCACGGCACTCTAGCCCAGGCAAAAAGAGTGAAAAAAAAAAAAAAGAAATCCACAACATTTCATTTTCTTAACTGGATTCTTATAGCAGTGACAATAACCAAGCGACATTTCTTCTCTGCTTACTTTCTCTGTAGGCCACTGATTCAAAATGCTCTTCAGAGAAAACAATTCCTGTCGTGCCTATATTTCCTTCATTTACACAGTAAAGTTCTCCAAATGCTTGAGCCATCGCATAAGACAGCTTCAGCTCTAGAAGATGGGGTATTACTGCAACAGAAAAACACGGGTTTGAGAGACAGACACGCTAGGTAAGATTCCATTCTGTGCTCGGCACCTAAATTGCTATGTGACTTTAGGCGTGTCAATCGACTTTCTTGGGTGTCAGATTTTTCACTGTATGATGAGGGATTAGAGGCACCTTCTAGCACTAGACAGACTATGGTTAACAGATCTGGCCCATTTGAGAAGTTATTTCCCCAAACCTTCACCTCTACCTAGGAGGGCCTTTCCAGGCAGAAGTAACAAGGGGCTTTCCAAGGGGGAGGAGGCGAGAAGCTTCCCCTCGGACTAGCCAGCCACAGCTAACCAGCGGCTCTCAGGCCACTGCCACTTAATCTACCCGGAACCGGGCGCTGCGGGACGTCAGGCCGGGCTCCCGGCCGCGTCCCCTACCGCCTTCTGCTCCGACGCAGCTGAAAAACCCAACCCAGCGAACCCCTCCCGCGGTAGGAGATAAGGAAACCACAAGAGGAAATGGAAACGGGCCTTCTGGAAACAAAACTGCCCACGAGGGCGCCTCTCGGGTGTCTGGGCCGTGCAGCTCCTATACAGGAAGGGTCGGCTTCGTGAGAGGTCGAGTCTGGGTTTCGAGATCAAGGGAGTTTATGTCTCCGGCCGCAACAGTTTTCACAAAACGCGCCGGACGAACGGCAAAGAGCACCGCTTCATTGAACAAGGGGGAGGGCGAGGGTAGTTCCAGTTGGCCCCACGGAAGGCCACGGCACGGGAATTTCGGTTTTTTTTAAGTATTTGTCTCGGGGGCGGCGGGGAACCATCGCCTGGCAAACGGACAGGAAGAGCCAGCCTCATGCCCAAGCCTCCACAGTGCCGGTGGGCGGACGAGGCGGCGCGCCGCGCGGGCACTATATCTCCCCGCGGAGGAGCACACAGCAGAACCGTCACACGCCCCAAAACGCACTCTGTAGCCGGTTGCTTAGTTGGCACTGTTGAGGCTCCTTTCCTCGTTCAGTTTGACAAAGACGCTCTGATAGGCTAGAGCGACCCTGCAGTGGTTGGCCGGAAAGAGTCGAGCCGCCTGATTGGCCGCGCCGCACCTGCAATGCGTCAAGCCGCGGCGCGGGCGTGGAGGGCTGCGTGTGAATGGTCGTGGCTGGCGGGGCAGCCCGCGGCCTTCGGGAGGGAGCGGTTCCTCTGTGGCCGCCATCTTTACTAGTGGCAGCGTGGACGGCCCCGGACGCAGCGGGGTTTTGCACGGCGCTTTTTGGCCAGAAAGAGGCTCTGCGACAGAACTTTTGTCTGGGGTTTTTCTTTTCCTTTTTCCTTTTTTACTTTGCGGTGGGTTGTTTTGTTTTTGCTTGGGTCCCAGGGATGTGTTGGGGGTAAAAAGCGAGTACTCGGGCCCGGAGTTCAGGGCAAAGTGGCCACCCAGGAAGGAGGGGGTCTGAGAAGGATTTTAGCTGCAGCTTTAGTAAAACCGCTTGCTTTGCGTTCTCTCGGCGTGCGCAGGGTGGGTGCGATTTGATTCAGTTTCTCCGAGGAAAATTGAGGTTTGCTGCCTGGGCATCTTGCTGGAGCTGGAGAGCCATTCTGGAAAGCTCTCCCGAATACGTCATGATTCTTGCTCCTGCTGTGCGCGGTCCCGCCCGCACGGAATGCGTTTTTGTTTTTTAGAACTGTAAATCAAACAGCCGTGTTGGAAACTATTTCTCGGTTCCAGAGGCAGTATCCTGCTTGGGCAAAACTGAGCTTGCCTGACAGACGTGCTATGAGACTTTGGCTGAAAATGATTTTGATCATATCAGCTTATTTGCCTTTTTTAGGCAAATGTTATGTTTGTGCCTCCGGTTTTCTATCATCTCTGATGTCCACCCGCGGGGGGGAAAAAAACAACCTTAACCACCTCTTATCTTTTACTCTGTAAGAAGTAGTCGTTTAAGACTCACTCTCCCTTCAGTAGATACCGGTGAAAAAATGAAAGAATATGTTCCCTGGATGAGTTAGAGTCTGGAAAAATGGGAAAGGTCGTAGTTGTCTTAGTTTAGCGGGTGGTGATAGCTTTGTTGGTTTATTTGAACTGCGTAGGTGCAAATTCGGTGGATTGCGGATATCCAAAGGTGAATTCTGGAGCTGCCTTGCTGTGATTGTTGCCATGGCTACAGGGAGAGGTAGTTGGTGATCTGTGGGGCCAGGCAAGGCCAGGCCCCTTAGTAGTAATTGACTACCCTGGCTTATCTGTCCTAGCTTTCACCATTCTCATCCCCATCCAAGATTCCTGATTGATCATTGCTGGCACAGACGTGCTTGTTGATTTCTATATTGACTAATACAGGTGCTCTCATTACCATGTGTAGATTTTCTGATTAGATGCTGTATCTGGGAGCATAGCTTTTGTACCATTTGCCATACATTTTGATTTGCAAGTTATTGCTGCTCTTACCTAATCTCACCAGTTTTGGACTTTTGATTATTGGCTTTTATGTCTTTTCCCATAGGTAAATCATCACCCCTTAGGGTGCCTTCTGCCTAAAACTAACACTCCATTTTATTGTGTATCAGTATAATGCCAGAGGACTGAGTTCATGGACATTACAAAAGAAACTTGAAGCTTTGCATAATCTCCATATAGCAACAACCACTCGTGCCTCTGTAGAACACAGTGTCTCAGTGTTCTTTGGCAGCTGCAGCGCTAGGAGTCGGCCACTTTGCTTGCTGTGTGAGGTAGCACAGAGGACGAAACCGTGCAGTGTGTTTCTTCTGTGATATGAAGAGAATCAAATCTATCTCACGTAGTTCGTGTACTGTTCATGTACAGTACTTATACAAGTACTGTATAAATTGTGCAGTTATTGACATGATTATATGTAGTTACTAACGCATTTATTGAGCATCCATACTGTCTGGCCCGTGAGAGGAATATTTTCCTTCAAGATTTTCTATCTCATGGGAAGAACAGATGGACAAACTCAGATCCAAAATAAACCTTAAATAGCATCATTTTTTGTAAATGTAGATAGACTTAATATAGCCTTAAAGTGCCAGATTTGAGGGCCCTTAGGGTGACCAGCTCATCAGTTTGTTGTGGACTTTCCTGGTTTTAGCATTGAACGTGTCTTGGAAAGCCCCTCTGTCCCAGGCAAACCAGGACAGTTGGTCACCCTTGGACTGTTTTCAATGCTGAGAGGAGGAAGAACAGAATGGGAAATGAAGACTTCTACTATATAGAGATGATTCTGGTTCCTTGCAGCTGGAGGCTATTGGACACAAGAAAATGGGTGTCCTAAGATAAGCGTGGACTGACACCTAAAACTCAGCATGTCCAAAGTCAAACTGATAACTTTATCCATCTTTACTGCCCTTCCTTCTTTCAGTCCCCATACGTGGTTGATTTTGGTTTTTGTTGTTAATATTTTTTAAATTTCCTATTTAATTGTGGTCTTTGTCTCTGGTAAAGGCTTTACCAAACTTTTAGCCCCTTTAGAGTGCAGAAGTTTTTTTTTATGCCATAGATCTCTTTGCCAGTCTGATGATGCTTAATGCTACTATGGTTTGTTGCCCATATTTGTAATTGAAGGCATGCTACATTTCACTTGGTAGTGAAAATAAAGATGCTCTGTTTTTCTGTCCAGGTTTGTGGACCTCCTAAATTCTCTCCCTGGAGTCCAGGTTGAGAACCTCTGCTTCCTTTCCCTTGCCCCATTGCAGTTCTCTGGCCCCTCTGTCTCCTCTTACATTCTTTCATTCCTTTACATTCTCACTGCCAAAACTGTAGTTCTATATACTGTCACTGCTTTCCTAACTATTGCAGAAGACTTTATTGGTCTCTGCCTTAACCTACTCCTGATGCTATAACAAAAGACCATAGACTGGGTAATTTAGAAACAACAGAATTTTATTTCTCATGGTTCTAGAGGCTGGGAAGTTCCAGATCAAGGCACCAGCAGATTTGGTGTCTGGTGAAGGGAAGGCTCTCTCTGCTTCTAAGACAGCACTTTGTTGCTGCACCCTTACAAGGCAGAAGGGCTGGGGTGGGGTGGGGGTGGGGGTTTGAACACTGTCCTCACATGAAAGGAGATGGAAGGGCCAAGCAGCTCTGCGAAGTCTCTTTTATAAGGACCTTAATCCCATTCGTGAGGGTGGAGCCCTCATAATTTAATTACTTCCCAAAAGGCCCCACCTCCTAATACCATCACCTTGGGGTTTAAGTTCCAACATGTGAATTTTGGAGGGACCATAACAGTCTCACACCCCTAGTAGCATCTTATGCCCATCTTATGGAGTAATTTTTCTAAAACACATATCTGACTATATTATTTTTCTGCTCAAAAGCCTCAGCTTCCCTGTCCTCTAGGATTAAGCCAAGAATCCTTTATAAATTCCTACAGGGCCCTCCATAATCTGCCTTCTCAGTCCTAATAACCTCCTGCCCTTTGCATCTCCCAAATTTCAGCCATATAAATTATTCTTCAATTTTTGTGCTTTTCTGTCTCCATCCTTTGTGTTGTTCACTTGGCCTAGGTTTCTCATTTCCATCATCTGCCCAACAAAGTGCTAATATCCTTAAAGGCTCACTTCAAATGCAAAGTCAGCTAAAATAAACTCTTCCTCCATTGGGCTCCCTCAGCACTTTATTTCACTCTCTTCTGTTACATTCTACTTTTATTATGGGTATTTGATTACTCATTCAGTGAAAGTATTTGTCAAGTACCCGTTGTGAGTGTGGTCCTATGATATAGGGGCCATGAATATATAAAAACAAAACAAATCTCGACCTTGGTTTTTAAGGGACTTATATTTTAGTTTGGGTGATAATGTGAACCTAAATCCCAATTTGTCAAGGTAGGAGAAACTGACAAGTATTTCAGGAGTTCAGAGGAAGAGTTTACTCTGCTAGAGCAATCAGAAAAAGCTTTGTGGAGGAGGTGGCATCTGAGCTAGCTGGGAGGATCAGCACCCTGTCTGGGCGTACATAGGGAAGGCATGCCGTGCAGAGGGAACGCCAGGAACAAAGGCAAAGATGCCGAAAGGAGCAGGGTGTGTTGGGAATGGGAAGAAGTTTAGTCTGTTATTAAGGAGCATGATGAAAGACTAGGCTGGTGTCAGATTGGTTAAGACTAGATAGAGGACTCCAGGGTTAGGCTGCTCTGCTACTTCACTGCACTGGAGCCCTAAAAAAAAAAAATAATAATAAGGCTAGATAGAGCATGGCCATATATTCCATGCAAGAACATAAGACTGTCCTGCATGGAATCCATTGAAGAGTTTTGAGAAGAAACTGACAAAGTCAAAGGTGATTTAAGAATAATTATGTGGTAGCAAAGTGTGAGGTGAATTTTACGCAGAGAGCCAGTACAAAAAGAGACTAACGAAGACAATGAGAATAATAGCAAATATTTATGGAGCACTTACAGCGGGTCGTGCACTATCTTTACTTGCAGTATCTCATTTAATGCTCATAAAAACCCTGTTAATTGTTCTTTTCACCAATAAAGGAATTTAGGCTTAAAGAGGATAAGTAACTTGTCCAGGTTCACACAAGGTGACAGAGCTGGAGGTTGAACCCATTTTATTGTCTGTAGCAGTCAGCCCATGAGTTAGCTATTAAATATAATCCGAAGGTGTTAGCAGTGGGATTAGAGAAGAAGATGCGAGAAATGATACTCTTCATAAATGACAGTAATTTTGTACTCTATGTTTTAGTTGAAGAATAAAAAAAAGAACAGATATCACCATAGTTGGACTAAATTCCTGGGCTTTTTTCTCTAATATTGGTCTCATCCTGTATCTCCTAGATACTTTTCTATAGTAAAGAAGTGAGACACCAGTAAGCAAAATATGATGCTACAGATATGCCACAGTTTAAGAAAACTCATAATACCAAAATGGGGGAAAGGTTTAGCTGCCAGTTAGGTTTGGCCTTCTGCTGGGACTTCCGAGAAACCTCACAGAAGGAAGTGGCAACAGCACTGGCTTGGAGGTGTACCTTTGCACTTTCAAATATTCCCACTAGGGACATTTCCTGGACACGAACTGGAGTTTTTCAAGGCATTGGCCGCTGGGTGAAAGATCGTTCTGGGGCTGGTACCTGTTTAAAGATGTGTAGTGGTTTCAGGGCATTGGAGGAATGATTTTCCTATCCTCTGGTCAAGTCAGCAACCCCTCTCCCCGGCTAAGAAAACAGCAACAGGGAGGAAGAGCTAGTGAGTGTCTTTTCAGGGACCCCTGGGTACTCTCTTCCCACTAGCTGAGGACTGTAGAAAGAGGAGCAGGGAGGAGCTGTGTTCATTTATTCCAGTCCCTTCTGTCCTACCACTCCCTACTGTTCATACTTTCAGTCTTTTCTTATCGTAGACAGCAAAATTAAACCCTCTCTATGTCAAAAAGCCCTTCAAACCTAGGAAAGGCTTTTCACTCAGTCTATCACCTTCAAAAGTTATGGTTTACGTTTTATAATACGTCGACTATCTTTTTTCCTTTGCTAACATGCTTACATCATTTTGTGTATGTTTTATCATTCGGATTGGATCATAAGTTCCTTAAAAACAGAAATTACCTTAAAAAAAGTCCTCTCACCACCTGCGTCATTGTCCTGCATATAATAGTCACTCAAGTCTTGATTTGTCATTTCTCTCCTCTTTTCTCTGGTTTATCTTTCCTACTCAACACTTATCTCTGATGACAGCATTAAAAAGTTCAATGGTACTCTAAAAAAAGGTTATTTATTCAGATTCCATTTAATAATGTTTATTGAATTCATTCCACGTGCCAGGTCCCTTAGAATGTGAGTACTGATTACCTTCTCCTGGGGTCATATTTCTTAAGAAGTTTTTGGGTCATCAGCACCTTTGAGAATCTGATGAAAGACATAGAAACCTTCTCCCAGAAAAGCACACGTACGTTAAAGTACAGTCACGCATCACTTAACAATGGAGATACATTCTGAGAAACGTGTCGTTAGGCAATTTTGTCATTGTGGGAACTTCAGAGAGTATTTACACAAACCTAGATGGTACAGCCTAAGACACACCTAGGATATATGGTGTGGCCTGTTGTTCCTAGGCTACAAACCTGTACAGCAGGTTACTGTGGGCAATTGTAACACAATGGTAAGTATCTGTGTATCTGAATATATCCAAGCATGGGAAAGGTATAGTATTATAATCTTATGGGACCATTGTTATGTAGTGTGGTACATCATTGACCGAAATGTCATTATGTGGCATGTGACTAGAATTCTACAACCCATCATCACTCCTAGACTTTCTGACTCCATTAAAACCAAAACAAAAAGCATTGTAAAAAATCAGAAAGACCCTCAGGGTGATATGTTTAGCGTTTAATATTGTACAATCACATATGATCTATCTATATAGAATACTATGTATATAGGCATTCATATGTACCTGCTAAACCATATAGCACTAAGGGAATTATTTTGATACTTGAACTGTTTTTGTTTTTTAAAAATCGTTAAGTCCCTAAAGCAAAAATGGCCACCTTTCTGCTACTAGGATGTGGAAGACAAAATATAGTGTCAGTTTTTCATTAAGGTTAGAGTTCTAAATCTTCAGTTTTTCAAATTATAATATGCCATATTGGTAAACCTAATCTTTGAAATTTTTAAATTCTAGTCTCTCTTTTGTTTTAAATTTTGTGCTACCTGAAACATGTATAATTAAATTCAATTAAGAACTGAAGGCCAGGCACAGTGGCTCATGCCTGTAATCCTAGCACTCTGGGAGGCTGCAAAGGAGGCTTGCTTGAGCGCAGGAGTTCAAGACCAGCCTGAGCAAGAGCGAGACTGGGTCTCTACTGAAAATAGAAGAATTAGCTCGGCGTGATGGCACTCACCTATAGTCCCAGCTACTTGGGAGGCTGAGGCAGGAGGATCACTTGAGCCCAGGAGTTTGAGATTGCTTTGAGCTGTGATGACACCACTGCACTCTACCTGGGACGACAGAGCGAGACTGTCTCAAAAAAAAAAAGTGAAGTACATAAATGAGACTTTTCACAAAATATTTTCCCATGAGATTTAGTACAATTGATGTTTCAATCAGTGTTTATTATCCTGAAAAATTATTTATTTTCATCAAAGAGAATGAGTAGTGATTGCATGAGCTGAGTTATTTTCAGAACGGTTTCCCAGCGGGTTTCTTTGTATTCTTTCCCTTGTGCTACTTTTTGTAATTCACATCAGCATTTGCTAAATTCTATTACAAAAACACTGATGAAGAGGAATCTTGTCATCTGGAAGCTGAGGCTGTGTGTATGAGATCTGTGAATTTGTGTAATATGTGTATGTTAAAGGGCACAGAGAGAGGAAAAAAAGCTGTCATTTGAGAATTTCTTCTGTGTGTGAATAATAATGGCATAACTGGACACCAAACAATACAAATGTCCACAACTCCTTACCTCTACCTAGAAACTTGGAATTGTTATTATTTCAGTAAGGCAAGGCTTTTGAGATTCTCAAAAAGGATGAGATTCCAAGTGGCTTTTAGGAACACAGTATGACAGATTTTTTTTTTTTGTCATTGCTGGATGAAGTCTATTTTAAATGGTAAAATGATCTGATTACAACGTGAAGAATCTCCCTTCTACCAATAAAAAAGATGTATAGGCAGTGCAGGCATCATGTGCAGGGCACTCTGGGAGGTCCCGGGCTTGCAAAGAATTACACATAGCCCTGCCCTTTAAGTGCTCAGGACTTGACTGTCACCCATGCGAAGCCGGAGACCGTGTTTTTATT
>NW_012139636.1:73345-76090 GCF_000956105.1 Propithecus coquereli
TTTTTTGGAGACAGTGTCTCGCTCTGTTGCCCAGGCTGGTCTCCAACTCCTGGCCTCAAGTGATCCCCTCGCCTCAGCCTCTGGAGTTGCTGGGATTACAGGCGTGAGCCGCCACGCCCAGCCATACCTTGGTTTATTTATTTATTTTTTTATTTCAGCATATTATGGGGGTACAGATGTTTAGGTTACGTATGTTGCCCTTGCCCCCCGCCCCCAGTCCGAGTTTCAAATATGTCCATCCTTCGGGTGGTGCGCATTGCACTCTTTGTGTATGCATATACCCGTCCCCTTCTCCCTCCTCCCCCCTACCTTGGTTTATTTTTATTCCATCCACTGTGTTTGGGATGGAATTCCATAAGAATTCTGGTCTCTGTTACATATTTATCATATATGATAGTTGATACTTGATTTATATGATAATTTTATAATGTAACGCTTGTCATATATAGAAGTTAAATTATTTGATAAGTTAGGACCATCTACATAGTATTTGGATAGAATTGTGACAGTTTTTTCCAGGACGCAAGTGTAATGTGACTTTATTATATACACCATGGAAGACGAGGGCTCCAGGCTATGTCCTGAAGAAGAGGAGCCTGTTAACCAGGTACTGCTCTAAGCTTGCCACCAGAGTGTCCCTCTTAGGGGGCTGAACGAGTTTATTGCTGCAGGCTTGAGCAGTAGCCTCATTTAGCCTACACAGAGCTAGACATTTCTTTGAAATTTTATTCATTTCATGTTTAAAATTCATACATATTTTATGTTCTTGCTAATTAAAAAGATGTCAACCCCCCCAAATTATCTAAGGGGATGGTACTTATTTATCCTGTGGCTTCAAGTACCCCTGTACATTACCACACCCCAGTTTGAGAAGCACACAAACTAATTCATGAAGAAAGGTGTGGAATTCTGTGCTTCCACGTGGAGTACAGACAGCACAAGTGTGCTAACTCACGAGTGATGTTTGGCAAGTAAAAGGCAGTCTGCAGGGAGGTGCAAAGATGGGACTAGGGAGTACTGGGGTAGAGCCAAGCAGTTGTTTGGACTTTGATGCCACCGTGAGGAGCTGGAGAAATACCATGAACAACGGGCGGGATGCAGCCTGGGAAGAAGGAGACCAGGATTCTGGTCTTTGCCACTCCCTTTGCTGTGTGACCTCGGGCAAAACACTGAAATCTGGACTCTGGTTTCCTTACATGGAGACAGGCGGAACTAAAGTAGGTGATCTGAAGTTTCTTCTGGCAGTAATATTCTGCGATGCAGTATGCATTAATAGCATGCATTAGCCTGGTAATAGTTCCTATGTTTTATAATGTATACCTTTAACCTGATAGATCCCCCTAATGTTATTACTAGCCACATACTGCTGATTAATATGCGGTGTCTTTTTCAAAGCACTCAGTGTACTTACACATTCGATTATCACTGAGAAATGTAGGCCTGCCATCTTATGGACCCCGGATGGTACTACCGAAACACGGGGTGCTAGGTCCCTTAGTGTCAGGAGATCATTTTTACACAAATCAAAAGAATATCTGCTTATATATAGGAAGCTTGTTTCCAAAAGAATTTATACAGGATATTGAAATGTATTTTCTTTGAGAATTTTTAATTTTAAATCTTTAGAAAAAAAATCAAGTAAATCTAAGAACTCCCTCACTCCCAATTTTAATTGTTTATTGATTCCGATAATTATTTTCTAGGCAACATTTTGTTTTCTAAAGGCCTATGGGTAGTTCCTTTGCTTTTGAGATGTTTGGAACAAGAGACTTGTTCTTTGAAGTAATTGTAGGGAATCCTGTCACGCATATTTAAAGAAAGCTGTGATCAGCTACTCATCCACGATTGTGTAATATAAGAGTTGTCCTTTTTTCTTTTTAGATAGCTGAAAAATGATGAAAATTGATGGTTTTCTATTGCAGCTAGGATGAGTGTTTGCGAAATTCACTCCTTCCATCCCCTGATGATGCACGTTAGTATTTATCTTCTGTCATGAGAGGATCCAAAACGCGTAACTTTTGTTCACGATGAACATGGGCGAAGTTAGAAAACAGTTTTCAACTGTTTCAAAACTATAACTTTAAAATATTGTAAATAAAAGACCATGAAAAAAAAAGACTCTGATTCTCAGGTGAATTATGGAATTTGTCTATAATTAAACTTTGCTTGGTCCAAAACAGGTACAAATATAATTGTTTTGCCTCCTTCCCACTGACACAATTTGAGACCCTGAGGTTTTCTAAGGATTGCTTTTGATGAGCATCCTGAAATTTTATACAGGGCAAAAATGGTAATTCTTCTGTTTAAGGTTGCTGATTTCATGGAGCTTTTTAAACTGTGCTTTATTTCCCACTGGTTTTTAATTTACTTTCAGTACACTTCAGTATTTGTGAAGGTTTTAATCTCTTTCGAGGTGAAAGGTAATTATAGTATAGTATTATAGAAGGCAACATTTGGACATGGCTGACAGTGCAAGCATTTGCCATAATTAATTTTCACAGGTGTGGATCCTTACAACTGAACTGAACATCAACAGCCCATGTCAATCACAGAGAAATATCGAGGAGTTCTGTCAAACCATTTTAGCTTCTCTGAGCTCCCTTTTTTGCTGAGTAGAGACGTTGGCTGAGCTTACCTCCTTCCTGCTGCCTCCTGGAAGGTTAATGCTTTTTCTAATCATCTCATGACTTCATGATCAGATCCCCTTTCTTTAGAATTTTTTCCCCTCTGTGGTTTTTTTTTTTT
>NW_012139636.1:81800-95976 GCF_000956105.1 Propithecus coquereli
CATCTCTTATTTCCATCTTTCATCAAAGCTGCAGAACCTGGTCTCTAATGAAGATGAACTTCATAATCAAGTTCTCTAAAGAAAAATTGCCATACCCATCTAGCTGAGTAGTCAGTTTTAATTAGTTTATTGTTTGGGGTTTGTTATTTCCTCCTTAGCGCAGTAGACAGTGCATCAGTCTCACATTTGGGGTTTGTTGAGATCTTTTAGTGGATATTTGAGATACCTAAGCAGAGGAGGCTGGTTGGATAGTCACTGATTCCTCCAACAAACTTTTATATAGCACCTACAATGTGCTGGGCACTGGGCATCCCCCTGCCCCTGTTCCTTTCTTCCTTGAAGCCTGCCACGTGCTGAGCACCGTGTTATACTTTGAGGATACCATGTTGAAAGGGGAAAACTTGATTTCTGCCCTCATGGGGCTTGCATTCTAATAGGGGGAAAGACATATATACAGAGGAGAGCAGACTACAGGTGCATGGGACAAGTATGTTGGGGAACAGTAAGATCAGAACAGGCATTGTAGAGGAGAAGAGTCTTGCTGAGTCATAAAAAATGAGTTGCTTATAGTGAAAAGGAATTCATCATTCTGACAGCAACGTGGGAGAAAGAGGGAAAAGCTGGACAAGACAGGGAGCCCAGGTGAGTGATGGCAGGACCTTGGACTAAGGGGACAGAGTGGAGGGAGAAGAGATACAATGTATGGCAACAAGATGGGAGCATGGTCTTGGTGCTGGATTGGAGGAATGAAAGAAAGGCAAGAGGCAAGAAAGACTCCCAAATCGGGAAGCCTTAGAAGTCACCTGGGAGGGTGGATAGTGGTACTGTCCTTGGACACAGGAACAGGTTTGGTGGCAATGAACAAACTGAGCTTGAGGCAGCTATGAGACCTTGGCTGAGTGCGTAGACGTCTGAAGGCAAAGGAGGGTCTGGGCCAGGAACACGGATTTGAGAAGCGTCTGTGTCTAAGAGCTACATGTCAATGACAGCTAGGAAAGAGCCGGATGTTTTAGACTCTTCAGCTCTCATTGTAATTATCATATTGACAGAGCTATTGTTTCATTTCCATTATTTCAAATTATTCATCCCATAAAGGAAAATTCCCAGCAATGGTTAATCACGGCACTGTAATGACTGACTTTGCATTAAAACCACCTGGGGAGTTTGAAGATCTAGAGCCCTGGATCCCTCCCCCAGAGAATCGAATTCACAGGCGAGGCAGAGACATTCAGTGTTGTCATTCATCAGGTATCCAGACACTCCTCCCCTACCCTTTCTCAGCCCCTAGCGGCAGGTGGGATCAAGTGACAAGTCCTGGCCCACCATGTCCCCTCTCCTCTTCCCTGCCACAGCAGCAGCACAAGGCCTGGTCTCCAGATGATGGAGCCACAACAGCGAACAGCCTGTATCCCTGAGGCCCTGCTTGAAACATTCCCTGCAAGACTCTCAAACCCAAAGTGGACTTTGCATGAGGCAGAAATAAATCTTTCCTTCAGTGTTAAATTGCTGCTCTTTGAGGGTTACTGCAGCATAACCCAGCCAGTCCTGATCGATCCAGCCTGCCTGTTGTGGGGCCTGGAAGTCAGCTTTTTATATAAGCACCCGGGTGATTCTGGTGCAGTGGCCCGGTGACCACCCTTTGGGACCAAAGACTGGACTGACCCTTTATAATGGCACACGTGTCATGGGTGCCTTTGAAACTTTCTTGATGCCCAGAATGTTAGATCTGCCATAAAGGAGATCTGGTTAGCAAATAGTGTGCCCTTCATTCAAAAATGTTAATGGTGTATGTCGTGAAGGAAGCATGATTCGTCTGTTTAGGCGATGTATCGATCACATTTTGTTGAGCATTTGCTATGTGCAAGGCGCAGTACTAAGTGCTTCATATATGTGATCTCATCACCCCCCCACTCTTGCACAGTAGATATGATTATACACAGGTGGAAGTGGCGGAGTGCGATTTGAACCCAATTCCGTCTGATTCCAAACGTGTACTTTGACTCATGTGCTCTTAATTCGCGTACTTTACTCCCCTGATGTTTTAGAGCCGGGAGCTCACAATCGAGGGTGATTTTAATGCCCCCATCAGAATGACTTACAAAGTTGTGGTAATACTAAAGTTTGTGTAATTTTAAGTAGTAAAAAAAAACTTTTAAACCTACTTTTAGAGTTTTAGGCAAGCATTTTTCAGGCTTTAGGGACAACTGGCATACTTTCAATTTTCTTAACAATAGATGAAGATTTTTGCTTTCTAAGGGCTGCAAAGGAAGTTTGTTGTGGGAGTACAATTCCTTCTTTGGAGATCCCAGACTCTAATGAGTTTGCATATCAGCAAACCAAATTGATAGCACAAATTACTTGAAATAGAATTTCTTTACAAGGTCTATGCATTGACTGCGTAGAGAAGTCTGAAAAATACTCTCCAAACCAACAGTCTAAATGGTCCGTTCTCTCTTGATTCTTAGCAACTTGGTGTCCTCATCTACTTAAAAGCGAAACTATCTCTCCTTGAGGCAATAAGCTTAAATTCTCCCAGTCATACAATTTTGCATTTGCTGCCTCTTCAGGACAGGTGGCAGGACAGTTCCTGTAGACAAAGCACAGTCATGACCCACTCAAAACCAGACTTCAGCCAACTAGCGGATGGCCAGTGGAGGAGGTGGGAATATTTACGTAATCATAACGATAACAACAAAATATCCCAAAAGCCTTCTCAGTAAGAGAAACTGTTGTCCCAGCAGACTGTGGATGTGCTTTTTAAACTCTGTTAAATGTCAAACCAGCTGATAGTGTCAAATGCTGACAAGCATTGAAAGGGCTTTATCTTATCAAATAGAGAGCCTCCTTGCAGAAGCTACAGTCTACAATAGTTGGTAATCTTGCTGGAAACCTTGACTAAAAGGCCCTCTGGGTTGTGTGTGTGTGTATGTGTGTGTGTGTGTGTGTGTTTCAACTTCACTTCAGGAATGGGTGATACGGAGGAAGAAGTTGCAGTGGGATACCATAACTGGGAAAGTGATTTTCCCCACTATTGCTGAAAAGGTTGATTGGTTGCTATAATTTAATGCCAATTCCCAGAGCAGTTGAAAATTTTCGAATAATTACATGCAAGCCCATGAAACATCACCAAATATGATATGCTCAGGTCTCATTTTCAAGCAAAGAAGCATGGAATAAAAATGCCTCTGCAGTTCCAAAGTGCCCCCAATCCAGAAATCCACACCTTGCCTGTCATGGGGAGCCACAGAGGAAGGAATTTACCCTGGGTGGAAAGTTCATTGAACATGCTGTGCTATTTGAAAATTACTTGTTCCAAAAGCCCTTCAGAAACCAGTAATCCTATTAGCTTGGCTTCTGGAACAGTTACCTACCTGCAGTAAAAAGTAATTGCAACTGTCAGCCAGCACATAATTGCTCCAGTGTCTAAATGAATGGGGAATCTTCTCTGGAAGGAATTATTGTTCCTAAGTGAGTCAGCTCAGCCCATCATCTCTGCCTTGGCTGCTGATGAATTGGGCCATCTGCCGAAACCAGTGAGGAAGGGTGAAGAGGGTGAGTGAACAAGGTAGGACACGGCCCGTCCAGGGCTTATCAGGGAAGGGTTTTTCTGAGCCGTGCCAAGGTGGAGGCAACTGCTCTGCGGAGACACCTTCAAGCCTTTCCTGAGGACAGGGGCACCCTGGGCAGGTTTCACATCCAAGGTCTTGGCCACTGGCTGCATCTTAAAACCTCTGAAGTGCCAACCCTTTCTTTGCCAGTGCTCACTAAACTTAACAAGGGAGTCTATTAATAGCAGACCAGGATCCCTGAGCCCCCAACTGGGTCGTAGCATAGGGGCATCAAGGCAGATCATGTCCAAAGAAAATGAATGGGAAGGGTTTGGCAAGGGCGGAGAATCAATTTGCACAAGGAAAAAATTCCAGTATATTGGGGTAATGTCTTTCCAATAACACTCAGAAACCCCAGGTGTTTAGGACTCCTAAAGGACCCCACTTGTACCTCCTGAAAAGCCAGTTTTGTTTGATATCCCCAATGTCATCGATAGCTGGAAGGGCTGGGGTCCAGTGGAGCCTACCGTGGACTGGGAGAAGCCAGAACATGAGCCAGCTGCATGGGCTTTGGCCCAGGTCTCAGGGTTTCCAGGCCTCTGTTTCATCTTGTGTAACATTTTACACAAGGAACAGTGATTGTTGATGGCTCTCCTGCTTCTAAATTCTCCTCTGGGCTGGGGGCACAGTTGGGCCTTGCAATCTGAACTCTGGTGGAATGCTGTGGCAGCCAGCGTGGAGGATGAGGGTCTGGAGGAGGTCTCCAGTGATTTCTGCTTGGAGCTCTTAGGAGCTCAATTGCAAGGTTTTTAAGACCCTCCACGTGCGTGGAGGGCCAGAGGGCGTGGTTAAATCCTGGGGGAGACTTAGAGATACAAAACTGTTGCAGATTTGGGAGAGAGTAGATTGGCAGGTGGAGGCCAGAGGCCTAGAGGCTAGGACCTGTGCAAGTGACCGCATTTCCCTGGCCTTGACATCATCCACCGTCCTCTGCAAACGAAGACGAAGCACTCGCAATTCTCTTGGTGAACGGTGCTGACATGAAGAACGAGCCCCCTCTGCTGAGCCACCAGCTTCCTGCTTGATCTTCCATTTCAGTAACACCTAATTTGGCAACTCAGAGTCGCCTACATAAATAACAGGCCACAGTGCGCTAGCTCCTGCTTTCTGTTCTCTCTCTGGTCCAAGTTTAATATTAAGATCAATTCATAATATTGAACACCTAACTTAACTGTGAACACATTCACTCCTTAGAGACCAACAGTATCAGTTTAGAATGTGTTCTAAGAAGACATGAATTCTTTCCTAAATAATTATGTGTGAGGTTAGTTACGTAAGTAACAATAACTAAGCAAATGCCTGAGATGATTATTTACTAATCATTAATTCAAAGTGCATTTTCTTCCTCTCCGCTTCAGATTTACTTTGTAATCATGTCTATGAAAAATGTTACTAGAAAGATGTTTATTTAATATGTACTTATTAAAGATGTCACTTGACTTTTGGTTCATTGCCTTAAGCTGCTTAGCAACTGCCCTGCTTTTATAAATAACAATATTGGATGCAAGTACTAGGGCAATAATTCATCTATTTTTTACAAAGTACTTTGTTTGACATATTTTACTGGAAAATTTTGACCCTATGAAACTCTGAAACTCCTACTCCCTATCAGATATGTTTTCTTTTTTCTTTTCTTTCTTTCTTTTTTGAGACAGGGTCTTGCTCTGTCACCCAGGCTGGAGTGCAGTGGCACAATCATAGCTCACTGCAGCCTGGAACTCCCGGGTTCAAGTGATCCTCTTGGCTCAGCCTCTCAAAGTGCTGGAATTATAAGTGCGAGCTATCGTTCTCGGCCCTTTTCTTTATTTTTTATTTTCTTTTATGTTTTAGAGACAGAGGTCTTGCTCTGTTGCCCAGGTTGGACTTGAACTCCTGGGCTCAAGCAATCTCCTTGCCTCAACTGGGACTACAGGCGCGCATCACCGAGCTGGCTTGATACATTTTATTTTCAACGTAACATTCCATAGTCATTCTACAACTGCTGAGTTCTACTCTTTGCTGAGCACTGGGCTGGACACCTAAGTGTGGTAGAAATTGAGAATAAGCACTTGACTGTCTTTTGCTTTTATTTACCTTAGAGAGCTCACCTTTTTTCAAGGTTTTAAGCTCTGTGCAGACAGCTCTCATACCAACATTTCCAACCTTTTAGACCTCCAGGCCCACATCCCCACTCAGTTATTCTGTCATCTGAAACCAGACTCTCTCTGGGCTGCTTTTGGTCTGGGAGGTGTTTTTTTCTGGGCCTTGGAGGGTCACAAGTGGATGGGTATGGGAAGAGGGCCACGGGTGGTGTTCCCGGGAGGAAAGCAGAATAGAAGTGACATGGTGGCACCAAGGGGAGGGGCCTGCCAGACTCCTGTGGACTAGGAGGAGGGGGGCGGAGCAGGAGGTAGACCTTGTATTTGATTGACGGAAGCTGTGGGGCGGCATCAGTCAGGAGGCTGTTTTAGTGGTACGAGTGTTGTCTGATGATAGTATGGATTAAAGTGACATCATTCTGATCCTTTTGGAGGGGGACAGTGTCATGGACCCTTTGAGAATAGAATGAAAGCTACGGGTTTCTCCCCAGAAAAATATGGGCACATGAACCACGCATTAGGTATAATTTGAAGGGATTCATGGGTTCCAGTGGGTGATGGAACAAATGGATTTGGTGGAAATGGTAGAAATCAACAGGGAAACTTAGAAGTAGAAGTAGTTTGGAAAAGGATTTAACAAGGTTAGTTTTGCATAAGACATGTAAGTCAAGCTGTGCTTTGGGCAGCATGGCTACAGGGGGACACCTAAGTCATTTGATTAGACTGCGAATTTCCATTTTGAAATGAGTTCCCTGAATTAACAAAAAAGCAGAAAGCAATCAAGTATTCCGCAATAGGAATTATGGGGCAATATATATGCAGGTAATATTCCTAGAAGAGTTTGGGATCACTATGATGAAAACCATCCATAAAAAAATAGATCCTGGGTGAATTCCTAAGTAAATTATTGCATTAACAGTCACTGTAAAGCTTAAAAATTAAACTTAAGTTGTAAAAATCAACGTCAGGATAGAAGCTGAGCATTTAAAATTATTGTTATAATAAGCTTAAGATGAACAGATACATCAAGATCTCTAAACTTTTCAAAATCACTTTTACAGCATCTGTACACTGCAGCAGAAGCGGTGTGTGTGAAGGTAGCATGCCTCGTTGCTGTTACTGGGTCCTCTGTCTTGGTCACCCTGAGCTGGCAGCTGGGGGGCATCAGTACCTTTTGACCCTGTAACCTGCAGTCAGTGGGAGCCTTTTGGAGACTGTTAAAGGGAGAATGATACAGTTAGGTCCCAAACTATCTGGGGCTGTCGTCCACCTTGTACAAGAAGCCATCACTCTGACATTTGCATTTGGGGAATTCATGAGTTCTGACTGGGACTAAAGTGACACATCTATTCCAGAGACCCAGGTGGGATGTATCTCTGAATCTCCCCCTCGGTCTCTCTCCCAGGCTGTTGTCACCTTCCCAAAGGGTCCCATGGTCGTTGCATGGACCCAGGCTGGGCCCGATCCTGCCCTATCCACCGCAGATCCCAGCACCAGGCATGAGTCTCTCAGAACCTGACCTACACGTGGTCTCTCCATCCAGGTTCTTCAGATAACCTGAGAGCAGATACTTCAGAAAAGTTTCCTTGTGTGATGGATATTTTGCTAACTTTGCAAAGGGCTACTAAATGCTTATTAATTAAACAGCTACCCCCTCCTCTTGTGATTTGCATGGGCTGGTCCCAAATTGCCTCAGCAGCTGAGGAGCTACCCAGCCTCTGGGGTATGAGCAGGTGCCGCAGCCTGTCCTCAGGCCTGTCTTTCTAGGGGGATAACAAGTCTTTGCTCCTTTCTTCACCTGTACCTCTGAATATTAAATTCCTCATGCCAAGCAAAAGGCTTCCCTTTCTAATGGCACATTTCAAACACCTGCAGATCTAGGACCACCCAGCAGAGTTAGTTGAGCAGGCTAGAAGAAACCTCAGCCCCAGGTCTGTTTGGAACGCTAGTGGCTGTGTGTTTACCACAGCCAGGCCAGCCAGGCTTGGCGTGCCGAATTTGGACTCCCACTGAGCCAATTTGCTGCTTCTGTCGCCTTGCCAACAGCTTCTCCTCACTCCCCACTGCTCTAGGAGCGATTATGGGAGCAGCGCAGTGAGGCCTCTTCTAACATTTCCCTGCCTCAGCCTCGTCTCCCTGTGAGTTTTACAGCAGGGATCGTGTTCTGTGCTCTACGTGGGGTGCCCCTCCCGGCAATGACACAGGGTTTCCAGAAGATTAAAACCTCCCCCTAGGGGAATGTCATCTTTGTGTTACATGTTCTCAACCCTTAGAGCCCAGGAACCTCGTCGGTGCTTAATATAATACAGAGTAAAAGAAATCAAATACACCGACACATTTAGGTCTCGGTGCAAAGCATAATGATCACTTCTGGCAGTTCTAAAAGTTTGTAGGATGATATGACACAAGGCGAGAACCTTCGGAATCTCAGCTGTCTCTTGTTAATATGCTGGATCCTAGAAATTCTTGCTTTTTAGTTCTTTAGATGAGGATGGCTTGCCATGACTTGTACAGAGACTCAAGGGCAGGAGGTCGGGTTTCCGTTGCATTCTGGTGGGGAAGTGCTCACTTCTGGAAGGTTATTCACAAGCTCACCAACATGGAGCGCAGTGTTGCTGGTTGGCATATTAGAGATACTCATTTAGCCTTTTGTCTTTATTACATGATCCTGTTTAAAAGAAAATCTCCCCAGCACTATTTATCTGATTGCTCAGAGTCTCATGCCATGATGTGTAAAGTTTTACAGTAATTGAAAAAGTAATGAATACCACCCAGGGCAGTAAATAAATCAGCAAGTTCATTAATTCAAAGCACTGAACGTCAATTTGTAGAACACTACAAGATGGTGTAAAATAACATTACCCAACAGTGTAAGAATGGGAAAGTGGGAATTCATTTTATTTTAATTTTTAATGCACTTTTGACTGCTCAAAAAAGATAGTAAACATTAACATAATTTAATATGTACACTGGCATTTATTAAACCACTGATTTGCAAACAAAATAAACGGACATGTATTTTTAAAGCATTAAAGATTCAATGGTGATAATTAACTTGAAGGTCAAGGAGGAAACCACTATCGGCATATTCTGCAGAATCCCCCATAGATTACACAACCCAGATGCAGAAGGAACGTGAAAAGTTGCAATCAGCTACTTGATACTCTTGAGAGATGTTGAAAGACACTCTGCTTTCACTTGCTCTGATGAATCAGTTAGCTAAACATTTGAGGACAGTGAAAAATCAGGGGATGAATTTCCATCCTCGATGTCACCTTTCAGCCTAACATGGAAAGAGCTGTCTCTTCTGCTTAGGCCAATCAACTGCATTATGGAGGTTCTGTCTATGACATAAGCATCCCTAAAGAGGCAGAATGGAGACCTGCCCTGGAATGTCACTTCATCTGAGTGACTGTCACCACCGTGTGACATTTCATTGCTGCTGCCTTGGAATTTGAGAGCCCTGACTTGAATTCTGATGCTTTCAATACAAAACCTCATCAAAATAAGTAGCAAATTGGGATGATTTTTTTTTTTACTAAGGGGAAGAGATGTCATGCAGGGGGCTGAATTAGCTGATAAACCAACCAGGTGCTATACCAGCATGTGTTGATGTGTTGGGTTCTTTTTTCCTAGTTGTAAGAGTGGGTTTATCTGTGGCATGCCATTTGGTCGGTATGGACATTGCATATAGGATTCCAAGCTGCTGCAAAAAAGAACTTACTGTCTTTGAAATTTGATCAGTGTATTTGTTCACTCCAATAGGGCCTTGTGGTTTAAATTATCTAGTTTCATCAGCTACAATGAACAGATTAACTAAATGATTGCCAAGTATCCATAAAGCACACCCATCAATTCTATTGGCTAATAATTGCTATTTATTTAGGTTCATAATTTTCCTGCAAATGAGTCACTTCCACTCTAGACTGTGATCTGCTTCACATCAGTGACCTCTTTGCAGGTGTACCTTATAGAGCCACCTTGGCTCATAGTTTGCAATTATTTGTGCAAAACATTAGCAATCAGAAATTGAAATTCATTTAAATAATCCTGGAATAAATAATTTTGGGGCTGAACTGTCCTTTTGAAAATAACTTTTTTCTCCTTCATTACAAAGGTAAAAAGATTCATTAGATATTACACATAAAAGTATAAAGTTGAATATATATATTACCTACAACTTCACTATCCAGATGTTACATTGTTTACTTTGAGGTGTATAAACCTTATCTTTCAAATACTTTTTTTATGGTGATAGTGGCATGTTTGTTGGTGTAGGGGAGAAAAGGTAATATCTTTTCCTGTCCTATCACAAGGTTCATGGATGACACCTCTATAACAAAAGACAGATTAATAAGAGCAAAACATGACAAATTTATTTAACCAAAGTTTTATGTGACATGGGAGGCTTCAGAAACAACGACTCAAAGACCCAGGGAAAATTGTGCATTTTTATGGACCTCTGTGCAGGGGTGTGGCTGGAGGACAGAAGGGGATGATCTGGGGGAACTTAGCAAGGCCTGTTTGTGCAGATTCTTCCTGTCAGTGCTGTGTCTTCATTCCTTTCCTCCGCATATAGGGCAGAACACCTGTCACATGAGGGTCTTATGACCTACTTTCAGGGGAGGTAGCTCAAAAAATTTTCCTATGGCCATGTTTTGGGGGAGAAAGGTAGGAGAAGGTCAGAGAGTGACCTTTCTGCTTTTGCAGTTTTCTCCATTTCTTTCAGCTTAAAATCCTCAGTATGTCAAGGTGTCATATTTTAGGATATCATGTTCTGAGCCCTGACATTGGTACTTTCCATCTTGGAGAAGAAACTGAGAAATAACTAAAAATTTCAGAAAGTTGAACCCTAAGAAATAAGCAGAAAAAGAAATTTAAAAAAAACCCCAAAACAAATACAAAACAACCTCTGTCCATATAGCTAATTTATGATAGTGGTTGCCTTTGGGAAGAAGATGGATGGGATATGGGTTTGAGTTTGGGGAGGGGTACAAAGGGACTTCAATTTTATTTATAATATTTTATTTCTTTTATTTAAGTTAGAGTTTTTCAGTCTCAACACTACTGACATTTGGGGCCAGATAATTCTGTGTTGGGGGAGCTGTCCTGCGCATTATGGAATGTTCCGTAGCATCCCTGGCCTCTGCCCACTAGATGCCAATAGCACCCTCCAATTGCGACAACCTAAAATATCTCCAGATTTTGCCAAATGTCCCCTGGGGAGGAAAATTACTTCCTCCACTTACACTGAGAATCGCTCATTTAAATCAAAAACAAATATGCACAAACAGAACAAGTGAAGAAAAAGGGAGGAAAATGTTAACCTGTGAGCACGTGATAACATATAATTGTTTTATTATTTTGAATCTTTAAACTTTTCCCCAAAAAACTCAAAAGGAAAATGTATTTTTAAAAGACCCAAATCCTTAAGCCAATAAACTGCTGTCTTCCTCCTGTCCCACGCCAGGCTGGACACACGCAGAACTAACCCCTGGGGATGCTGCTCTTTGATCTGCCTCTTCGCATACTTATTTCACAGAGATATTTGTAATGCATCCTCTTAAACACACTGTTGTCTTGAAAGTTAGATCAAAAAGAACAGCCTCACTCCTGATGACTGCATTTTGGTCTGGTTTATTGATCTTCCTGTTTTCCAGCAATCTGCAGTGCACTGTCCTTCACTTTCTACCCTGTCTAATCCACTCTTTATATTGCCACAGGCTGATTTCTCTAAGACACAAATATTTGATATTTTCTTACTTAAAATCCTTCAAAATAAGTTATAAACATGGTGCAGTACTGCAACGCGATTCTTATGTAAGCCATGCAGAGTAAGCCCGGACTCCACAGGGTTAAAGGGCACAGGCTGCCTTCACTTCGGATCCCAGCTGCAAGTCGGGAGGTCCCCCGGCCACTCACACTTCCGACTGGCAACAAATTCAGAGGTTGCCACAACCCTCTCTGGTTTGATCATTTAAGGAAATGACTTGCAGAACTCAGGAGAGCACTGTGTTTACTATTACGGTTTTATTATAAAGGATACAAATAGGACCAGCCAACTGAAGAGACGCACAGGGTAAGATCTGGGAGAAGCCTGAATGTGGAGTTTCTGTGCCCAGCGTGCATATCAGAACGCACACCGACGTGATTATTGACCAGGAAGCTCCCCCAGCCTCAGTGACTGGAATTTTACTGGGGTTTCATGACACAGGCTTGGTGGATTGAATTCTTGGCTCCATGACTGAATTCAATCTCCAGTGACCTTCCATTCTCTGGAGGTCAGGCTGGCTAGAAGCCCCAATGCTCCAATCACAAGGTTGGTCTTTCTGGCGTGGCCAACCTCTATCCTGAATCGGCTTGTTAGCATAAACTCAGGTGTGGTCCGAGGCCCACCATGAATAACGAAGACGCTCCCATCACCTCACTAGGGAAATTCGATGGGTTTAAGGTTTACCTCCCAGGAAGAACCAGGGACAAAGACCGGACAAAGTCATTACTGTACGACACATGGTATCAGGGTTCTGCAGGACCCCAGCCCAGCCAGCCTTCCTAGGCACGCCCGCCTCCCTCATTGCATTGCAGCTGTACAGCTGAGGATCCTTGAACGCACCTTGCTGTTTTATAACCTGCACTTCTGCACATGCTATTTCCTCTGCCTCCGTCTGTTTTCTCCTTTTCTATCCAGTGGATTCCTCCTCATTTGTCAAGGCCCAGGTAAGTAGCTCCACCTTTCTGGAGCCTTCCAGAGGGGCAGCGATAATCTTCCCCTCCCCAGTGCTGCTAGGAATCCTTTGTTCATTTATGGATTATCTCTGCACTCAACTCTTCCGGCCAGAACTGTTTGTTGAGGTGTCCGTGCGCACTGTTGGCACGTAGCACAGGGCCTTTGCTGAGTGCATGTGTAGCAGAGCCTTGCCTCTACTATTCGTCTTTTTAGAGAGTGTCATCTCGCCCTCCTGGGTTGCCCTTTTCGCTGCCTCACTCCTCATGCTCCAGCAAAGTGGCCTTTCATCCTCACAAACGTCCCTCCTGGAGACTGGTGGACAAGCTACCATTTGAGATCTCGGGACTGACAGTCCTGCCCAGCCACGTCATGTTTTGGAGAGCTCGTGGATGACATTGAAGAGATGACCTCACGGAAGTGAGGTTTGTTAAATATCTAACAATAGCGAGTAGTTAAGTTTATTGTGATTCCATCTACCGGATGAAATAGTGTGATCTAATACATGTTTAGGAGGTTTGTAATAAAACAGAAATGCTTCTGTTTAACATTACAAGGGAAAGTAAGCACAATTATGATGAAAAATGTACCCATAATCTAAGACACTGGAAAAACATAAAAGAAAGAAAGAAAAGCCTGGAAAGAAATAGTCTGAAATGTGGGTGATTATTTCCCATCTTCTTTATAGTTCCCTGTATGGAACACTTTTTCTGTGTCATGCTTGAAACGGTAGGAGAGGATAGTTCTCTGCTTGTCTAAATGAGTAGGCAAAAGGTAAAAACCAATTTAATTAGGATACTTTCACCTGTAGGTGGAAATTTACAGGTGAAAAAATTCACACATTTGCTCTTTTTGGCAATGAAAAGAGAAGGGTAGATGGGAATAAAAGAAGAAAAAGAGAAACCAGCCAAGTCTGTGGCCACACTTAAAAGATACTCACCCACAGCCAGGAGACGTGCCAGAGAGACAAAAGTCAACAAGACAAAGGTTTTAAAGGGAGACTAGGACCAAACCAGTTCTTAAATATCACTTTTCTAGTCAAAGGAAGGCAACCTGAATAGTGTGGATTTCACTTTTTACATTTTCTAAATTAAAAAAATTAATTTTAAATCTGCCTGTTTAAAAATTACGCATAAAAAGGGTTTAGGTCGTTTCACCGAATCTCTTTCATTATCAGTATAAAACACACATCACTTTCTGAAAGAGCTATAACCACGACAAAAGCTGAAAATTCAGAGCATTTTGGGAAGAAGTGCTAGTTTAAGAGTGAGTTACCCAAGAAGATTGATTTAACCTTTTGAAACTCTGGTTAAAAATCAATTTTATCCAAGGCTTTTATGAAAGGTCCTCAGCCTAAATATACTAGCCTCCATATAGGAGAGTAAATCTAAGTAGGGTTCTTTTTTTTTTTTCTTTTTTTGAGACAGTGTCTCTCTCTGTCACCAGGCTGGAGGGCAGTGGTACAATCATAACTTGCTGTAACCTCGAATTCCTGGGCTCAAGCAATCCTCCCTCCTCAGCTTCCTGAGTAGCTAAGACTACAGGCATGCACTACTATCCCTGGCTAATATTTTTAATTTTAATTGTAGAGAGTGGGGGTCTCACTACGCTGCCCAAGCTGGTCTTGAACTCCTAGCCTCAAGCAATCCTCCTGCCTCAGCCTCCCAAAGTGCTGGGATTACAGGAGTGAGCCACTGTGCCCAGTGGTTACTCTTAATAATTATTCTAAATGGTGATATCATTATCAAGTGTTGTGTTTTCTAATC
>NW_012139636.1:97356-99124 GCF_000956105.1 Propithecus coquereli
GGCTATATGAGGATGGTTTTATATCTGGGTTCTCAGTTCTGTTCCACTGGTCAATGGCTCTATTTTTGTGCCAGTACCAAGCTGTTTTGATTACTTTCAGTAGGTTCTTGAGTTGTGAATCGTGAGTTAGGCACAGATAGGCTTGTTTAGCTATGACTGAAGATCTGTTGCTTGGGATTGGGTCCCAGTATCAAGACATTTCCAATTTAGATGTACCACCCTTGTGCCCCTGCAATGAAGTAAAACAAAACAGAAGGCAGATAATACCAATGAAATGGTTCAGGCTGTTTTATTTCCTTGCTGATATCTCTAATTTCCAAAGGGCACATTTTCTTTCTTTTACTTTGTAGGGATCAGAAAATTCCTTAAGATTGATTGAGTCGATAGACCTGTTTCTCCAGTTTGCCTGAGTTAGTGAGTAAGGATTCTTTCCCTTTTAAAGATGAATGGAGTTTGATTTTATTAATACATGTTCTGGGTAGACCATTTTAAAGGTGTCATTCATCATTCAAAGTGATTGGTGTACCTTCAGCCTCTGAGATTGTGACCTTGAGTGTGGTAATGGCATCATTTATTCATTCATTCACTCATGCATTCTATACTATTTAGGACTCTTGGTTGCAAGTGACAGAAAGCCAACTTGAATTTGTTTGTTGAAACATGAAACATTACAAGGTTATTGGGCTGTTTCCTACAACCCAAGTATAGCAATGAGGCTAAGCTCCAGGGACAACTAGAAATAGAGTTCCAAAACCTCTGGGACCCTCCTTTTCAATTCACATCTGGTTTTATGCTTCTTGCTCTACAGGTAGGTTTCCTCTGCTTCTCCACCAGCTTCTGGGCTATTACATCTTGCAGTCCAGACACACAAAGAGAGACTGGCTTTTCTTTCCATTTCTAGTTCCAAAAATGCTGGAAAAGAACTTTGCTTGGCATGGCTTGGGTCAGAGCTGGGTTGAGCACCTCCACCTGGCGGAGTTAGGTCTCATACTTACCTTGACATATCACATGGGGCCAGGATGGCCAGACCACATTGTACTGACGTGATCTTGTGGATTCAGAAAGGAGGCTGCCAATTAAGAGGAAAAAAAGCCATATTCACTACCTGTTCTTTTTTCTATAATATCCTTCCCCCAAAGTGAGTGGGAATTATGTAGGTACTACTTTTCTAACAAACAAGTACTGAGCACCTACCTATTGTGTGCCTAACTGCCTGTTGGCGATCCTTTTGTTCATATCTTGTCTTTTCATGACCTACGTGACCTAAAGGCTGTTTTCTATAGTTTTTAGACCTCACTCACACCCACCTCTTTTTTTTTCTTTGTGGACAGACTGGCTGCCTACTTTACTAAGACTATACATTTCTCATACGACTCCTCTGAAACTAAAATGAAGCCTCTTTTCACATTTCTCTCCTGCACTAATTTTTTTTTCTTTTCCTTTCTCTCAGCTTCAGAGGAAAGATTCACTCGTGCCAGTGTCCAGAGGTGATCAAGATCCGTGAGACAAATGCAGGCAAATGACAATACATCAGAGAACGAGATAGACGCAAAACAGCAGCTTACGAGTTGAGAGTGAGTAATCTCTGTCACAAAGAATAGAAACTACTTAAAAGTGGTTGAGCACGACATTCCCTTCCTTTAGTTAAGCTATATACAAAGTCAAATCATACTTTGCAACCATCTTTGTTTATTTTGAAAAATCCCTGCCATATGCACGGGAAATACCCAAAGTCTGTAGATTGAAATAGTAAAATAATACAAATAAT
>NW_012139636.1:102041-106120 GCF_000956105.1 Propithecus coquereli
GGGCAACACAGTGAGACTCTGTCTCAAAAAAAAGATTTCAGCTTAAAACCAGGAGTCTACGACAGTTACTTGATTACACATTTTAAATTGTTCTCATAAGGGGGATCTCTTCTTAAGCCAAATTCTCTTACACATTATTAAGTACACAATATACCTAATATGCCCAGGTTCCTTAGTACAGAAACATTATTATTGTGGTTTTAATTTCTTAAACTGTCCATATTAATTATTTTTCTGGGGGAAAGATATGAAGCATTGGGGAAGAATGTTTCCATCCCAGTTACCTGAAGTGATTGGCTAAGAAAGGCAAATGCTGCTCCAATTAATTGAGGTAATTTAGAGTCAGAGATTTTGGCAGGACCTGAGATTTTATATTTTTCCTTTTTCTTTTTTTTTTGTTAAAATACTTATCTCTTAGTGACTCATTTCCTTCAGAAGAACCTGAGATTTAAAGTTGCAGATGTGCAGGGGATTACTGCTCCTACTGTCATTCTAAGTCCCTTTTTGTACGTACTATGTCAAAGATTTCAAAGCTTTTTAAGGGTGTTGATTTTGGACTCACAAGACCTAGTTCTCACACAGGTCTGCAGCCTTTACAAGAGTCCATCCATCCCTTGATTAGATGATTAGATTTGTATCTCTGGTTTCTAATGTATTTCCTATCTAATTCTAAAGATCTTATAACTCCCTGGGATCCAAAGAAGTATATTTTCATTTATCTATTTTTTCTTACAAATCCTTCAGTATGTGTCTCTAACATATAAAAACTTTAAAAAGGAACCTCAGTGCCATTAGTACATCTAAAAGAACTCACAAGTTACTTGATGTCATGTAATACTCTGTCCATCTTATTTTTCTGTCTTAAAAAAGGTCTTTTTACAATTTGTCCGATCAGAATCATAATGAGGTCATATATTGCATTTGGTTGACAGGTCTCTAAACTCTTTTAATCTATTGCAATCTCCTGCCCTTTAAAAGCGATTGATTTGTTAAAGAAATCCAGTTATTAGTTTTCTATAATTCCCACATTTGAGATTTGGCTGATTGCTTTTAGGTGGTATGAAGTCTTTCAAATTGTTCCTTTATCCCCTATATTTCTGGTAGCAGGCTTGACTAGATTCAGATTATTTATTTTTGTCAAGAATACCTCATGAGCAGGTAAATGTATTTTCTAAGTATCAAAGACCTTTGAACTTGATAAAACCTTTCATTTTTCGAGAGTATTTAAAATGGCAACCGGATTGAAGTTTGTATATCTCGCATGTCTTTGAGTTGAACTTGCAGTCACAACTCACATAATATTAAACAACATATATGAAATGCCTTCCACGGGCCAGACACAATGCGAAACACTTCCTAAATATGTTCATTTAATTTTCCCAACATTTTTCAGATGAGGCAAGCTTAGAGCATTCGATTAACTTGACCAGTAAGCAAGAGACGGCGTCAGTCTAGAGGTCGAATTAGAATCCGAATTTTCTAGTCCCTTTCTGCTCTGAATAATTCCGTCTCCCGGTTTTTGTATTTCCGGTTCTCTCAGGGTGCTAACCACTAGGAAGCCGTCCCTCCTGCAGCGCCCCGCCCCGCCTCGTTCCCACTCCCAAGAAGCCCCGCCCCTCCTGGACCCGCCCTTCCCCTCCTGGTCTGGGGTCACGCCCCAGCAAGCGCCAGGAAAACCACACTTCCCAGAGAGCACCGCGACGGCGGAGGCCTCGGACCGGCGCTCGCTCGCTGGCGCCATTTCTGTAGAGAGAAACGGCAGTGCGTCCTGTAGTCATGGCGCTGTTCCCTGCCTTTGCAGGGGTTAGTGAGGCCCCAGATAGCGGGAGCTCCAGGAAAGGTAAGCACACAAACGGACCGAAGAAGGCATTCGGCTGGCTTACGAGGCAGTTTCTCAGGCCCAAGTCTCGGCCCTTGCCTTAGATTTGTTTATCCATTTGTATCCCAGAGTTCTCTGCGACGCTGCAAAGCCTTGTGGGAAGAGCCCCAGGCCTCGTTCGAGGTCTGCGGATCAGCGGCTCTTTCTAGAGTTACAGTTGTTGAGTTACGGAGGGGTGAAGTATGGGGCTGATGCCCTGGAGCTGGAACCTCTATTACCATATTGTTGGATCCCATTCTTTCCCCAAGCCAAAGTTACTTCACCTCTAAAATGGGAGTAATGATACTTGACATCTCAAGGAGATTCCTGATGCAAACGCTGAATGTTTTTATTACATACTCCTTCCTTTCCTGTTTTACTTAACTTCCGAAATGGTTGTTAGGTTACTATCTTTTGGCAGGCATAGAGCTAGGGGATTAGGATCCAAACTCTAATGTGTTTCTTTCCAAATGGGCACAGCACCTAATGAAAAAACTAACTTTTATTTCTTGAGGACCTACTCTGTGTCAAGATATGGCTTTACATATTTTATTTAAGGCCCAAACATTCCAAGAGAGCTGCATTGTGAAAAATTGAGGGGCATAGTGCATTCATTTAAGAAGTAATTAATCCTGAATCATGTTCCTTTTGTGGCGGGGCCGAATTGTGTCTGACACCTCTGTTATAGCCTCTCATAGTTCCTAGACTTCTCTTTTGTAACACTTCCCATAATTGTGAGTAATTTCTTATGTAATTAGTGTAATTGTGGTCTTCATTTACCAGACGGTAACCTCTATGAGGTCTAGACAGTGTTTGTCTCTTCATTGTAGCATGCTTGGCCCCTAACACAGACCCAAAATATAGAAGGTGTTCAGTAAATATTTGTTGGATGTGCAGACCAATAGTAGGTACTTAATAATTATGTGTTGCATGAGTGCACCTTAAAAAATGTGCTGTATAAGGATGTTGTAGATGTCACAGGTGAACCATGGGAATAATTACTTCTAATGGAAGGTTCAAAGAAGGCTTTTATGTAGGAGCTAACTTTTGGGATGGATCTTTTAGAGGGTAAGTAGGATTTGGACAAATAAAGATAGTGGAAGGGCATTCCAGGGCCTTCAAAGTGTTGCGGAAGAAAAGTGTGAGACCTACACAAAATACTGTGAATAATCCAGTTTCTCTGGAAGTATAGTAGCATAAAGAGGAGCCTTGGGAAGTATGGTTGGGGCTGGTTGTGAGGAGGATAGTGGCATTTAATAACAGGTGAAGGGTTTATCCTTTTATTTTGGGGGGGAATTGAAAGTTTGCAGGGGAATGTTACTCTTGTCATTAATAACCAGCATTTATTGGACATCCTCTGGATATCCAGCATTAGGAAAATGTATGTAAAAGTGCTCTTTTAAAAATGCTGTCTTTTTAAAAAAAATTAAACACAACATTATTACTTATAATGAAATTGACTATAATTCTTTAATATCATTTACTTACCAGCCAATGTTCAAATTTCCCAAGTTGTCTCAAAAATGGGCTTTTACAGTTGGTTTGTTCAAGTCAGTTTCCAAAAAAGATACAGCATTGCATTTTGTGGGTATGTCACTTAGGTCTCTTTCAATATAAAACAATTTTTCCCTGTCCTTCCTTTTCCCACGTGATTGATTTTTTGAGGAAACTGGGTCGTTTGTCCTGTAGGCATTTCCCACCAAATCCTCATGGTGTCATTTAACATGTTTCTCTATCCCAGTATTTCCTGTAAACTGGTAATTAGATTCAGAGAATTGACTAGATCCAGGTTTAAGTTTTTTTTGTTGAAAAATTCCTCATTGAGGGTGCTGTCCACTTGCTATTGAATCATGTGGAAGAATGTGCTGTCCAGTTTTCTCTCTTTTAATGATGTTAACATCAATCGGTAGATTGCAAGCCTGATTCATCCATTGTGAAGCTGCCAATCAGCCTTTCACCTAATGCTTTTTGCAGCCATGTATGATTATTGCTTAGGTCCATTATTTCACTGAGGTTGCAAAATGGTTATTTTCTAATTTTATCATTCCTCCTATGTTTATTTTTTTTATTTTTTATTTTTTTTGAGACAGAGTCTGGCTCTATTACCTTGGCTAGAGTGCCGTGGCGTCAGCCTAGCTCACAGCAACCTCAAACTCCTGGGCTCAAGCGATCTTCCTGCCTCAGCCTCCCGAGTAGCTGGGACTACAGGCATGTGCCACCA
>NW_012139636.1:106170-107355 GCF_000956105.1 Propithecus coquereli
CAAGATCAAGGTGCTGGCAGATTTGGTATCCGGTAAGGGCTATTTTCTCTGCTTTTTTTTGAGCTCTGTCACCCAGGCTAGAGTGCAGTGGTGTGATCATAGCCCACTGCAACCTCCAACTCTTGGGCTCAAGCAATCCTCCTGCCCCAGCCTCCCAAGTAGGTGGGACTACAGACATGCACCACCACGCCCCACTCATTTTCCTATTTTTTTTTTGCAGAGATGGGACATCACTCTTGCTCAGGCTGGTCTCCGAACTCCTGGCCTCGAGCAATCCTCCTTCCTCTGCCTCCCAGAATGCTAGGATTACAGATGTGAGCCATGGAGCCCAGCCTATTTTCTCTACTTTTAAGATGGCACCTTGCTGCTGAGTCCTCACATGGCTGAAGGTGGAAGGGCACAAAGGGAGGAATGTTAGTTCCTTCCAGCCATTTTATACATCGTGAATCCCATTCATAAGGGCTCTACCAGGCCCTCATGACTTAATCACCTCCTGTAGGTCCCACTTCTTAATACCTTCACACTTACGATTAAGTTTCAACATATCAATTTTGGAGGGGACACAAATATTCAAACCATAGCATCTCCCTTTGGCTCTTTTGCCTTATTATTTTTTCCTTGTACTTTATTTGTTTAATGTTCTAAAATGTTCAAGTTCAGCTTACAAATTTTATTTTAAGTCTAATAAATTGTAGCAAGAATTTTTAAATGGTCTTGAGTAATGTTTGTTTCAATTTATAAAAGTAGTTAATTAAACACTGTCCAATATAAACATATGACTCTTTGGGATTGGGAAACTATAGCCTGTGGGCCCACAGTATTATTGGAAGTATTATTGGAACACGGTCATAAATGAATTGACTGCTTTCCCAACAGAATGGCAGACTTGAGTAGTTGTGACAGATACCTTCTGGCCCATAAAGCCTAAAATATTTACTATGTGGCCCTTTAAGAAAAAGTTTGCTGACCTCTGTGCAGTATTTATACATTTCATATAAATTTACAAATGTAATATATTTTGTTTCCTTTTCAGGTACTTCAGTTATCTAGCAATGTATCAATCTTCTTCAAATATTATCAATTCTTATAAAGCTAATCAATTACACTTAGAAATATGGTAAACTTTAGATTCTCTTAGATGTCCTGAAACTCTGCCTAAGCTTCATTAAGATTTCAGCTTAGGCC
>NW_012139636.1:119275-142207 GCF_000956105.1 Propithecus coquereli
TAATGATGTAAAACACTTACATAGTTCTAAAGTTGAAAATATAAACCAGATATATTCAGAGAAAACTTCCATCTCTGTTCCTCCAGCCTGCTACTTTCCTTCCCCTACAGGTTAAAATTTTCATTAGTCAGTGGTATCCTTCCATCTTTTCCCCCTGACTGTGAGCAACTACATTTCCCTTCTCTTTTGTAAATTCATACAGTTCTGCATTTTACCTTAAATCCTGGCAGTCACTCTACAGCAGAATGTAGAGATCCTCCTCATTTCTTTTACTGGTATGCAGAACTCCGTTGTGTAGCTGTCGCATACTTCATTCAACTAGTCCCCTATTAAGGACATTTGGACTGTTCCCAGTCTTTGGCTGTTATACATAGAAACACTGTACTTTTTGCCTTACACTATAAAATGTTATAAAAATGTTAGTATTAGTAGTAGTAGACGTAGAGGTTCAATTAAAAAGACATTAAACTCCTGGACAGGAAAGACCAGAATGAGTTAGGGGGCTCTTCTCTCCACTGTCTAGGTGCCATTAAGAGTTAGGCCAGAGCCTGGCGTGGTAGCTCACGCCTGTAATCCTAGTGACCTGGGAGGCTGAGGCAGGAGGATTGCTTGAGCCCAGGAGTTCAAGGCTGCGGTGAGCTCTGATTGTGCCACTACACTCCAGCCTGGGTAACAGAGTAAGACCCTGTCACTAAAGAAAAAAAAAAAAGAGACCAGGATTTAAATAGGCATCACATTGAGTAAGGAGTCTGGCAGGGCTACATTTAGCAACATTCATTCTTGCTAGAACCTTCATTGTGTCAGGAGCAGCAGAGAGCCCCCAACATCTGATCCCTCCTGTTCTTGAGCTTTTCTTCCTACCCTCAGATTGTTTATATTAGGATTGTGTACCCTAAAACATTGTGGCTTGAAAATCAAATATTTGGACAGAGTTGGGATAGAAGATGGCCTATCAGTTCATTTCATCTTCATAATAACATTTGAAACAGGTGTATTATCTATATTTGAGGAAGAAACTAAACTTGTCTTTTTCCCCCAAACCTTTTCTTCCTGTGTCCACATATCAGAAAGTGGCATTACCATTCACTCAAGCCTCCCTGATTCAGTTGTTCATCTAGTCTTTGCAAACAACTCTGAAATTTTAGTTTTTCTCTAGTCTCACTACCACTACCCAGTTTTGCCATAATCATTCCCTGAATTACTACGACAGCCTCCTAAAATACTCTCCCCACCTTTAGACCTACCTTCACTCCGTGAAACACTCTCCATGCTGTAGCAAGAATTTAAAAATGTTTTATTTAAAAACAATGTGCCATTCACTGATAAATGCTTTACAAATATTAACCCACTGAATTCTAATAACAACTCTATGAAGTCAGTGCTGTTGACATGTAGGCACAGAGCCAGCAAGTAACTTGCCCAAAGTCACATGGCTAGTTAAGTCACAGAACCAAGAGTTGAACTCAGGCAATTTGGCACTACTCTTTGCTGCCGATATTTCGAACACTAGATCAGATTTTGTCACTCTTGCTCAAAAGTTGACCATCTGCCCGTTGCTCTTAGGGTAATCCCAAGCTCTCTAACATGTTTTTGAAGGCCCTTCCTCCCAAGCATCATTTGCCTTCACGTCCCCTCAGTCCCAGTGGCCAAGCCATGATAACTTACTGCTGTTTCCCAGAGAGTCACATTTTCTCACTTTTAGACCTTTGCATGAGCCATTTCCTCTGCCTAGACGCTTCCTAGGAGTTTATTTGCTTAACTCTTCATCCTTCAGATCTTAGCTGAGATGTTCTCTCAGGTGGCTCTCCCTGATCCACCCTTCTTATGAATTAGGGAACCTAGTTACGTGCTCTCATTATTCCCTGTAGATTTTCTCTATCTTGGCCTTTTTTTTAGTAGGTATTATTTATTTTTAGCATATAAACGAGAGGTAATAGTTTTTTTAACTTTGGATAGTAAATGCTTGAAAACAGTCTAAGATGATGAGAATCCACATGGAACCCTGGAGCTGGTATAAAGATTAATTTAAGCTGAAGATATTTGAGATGAAACACATGAGGAAAGAAGCCTTCTTGCACTTTCTCTTATCTGACTAAAAGCAGAAACTTCTGAGAAGTGAGAACTGCCATAAATTCCCTCTTTGGGGAAGCTTTTATTCACAGGAGAAGAACCAAGAGTAAATTTACCAGAAATCCTCTCTCTAGGGGAGTTTTATGAAGAAGCTGGAAGACCACTCATAGCTGCATAGACGAACATTATCGCAAACTCTGCAGTCCCCAACCCTCAGGACCACATACTGGTCTGAGGCCTGTTGGGGGACTTGGCTGCAGAGCTCCTTGTCCCCCACCCCCCTGCCCTCCATGGAAAAATTGTCTTCCATGAAACTTAGGAACGAGGGGGCCTACACAGCCGCTCTTTCAGTCTTCCATGAACTCATCCCTGATACCAAAAAGGTTGGGGACCACTGTCACTTTTGTTTTCCTAACAAGCCCATTTGTCTTTCCTAATGAAATCTATTTTTTCTTCCCGTAGGCTGTTCCCCCTTACCCTCTATCTTGGCATTTGTCACATTGTATGTAAGTGTCAGCTTCATGAGGGTAGAGTTGGGTTTGTCTTGTTCGTTGTGCATTCCCAGCCTCTAGAACAGTGCCTGGCTCTCAGTAAGCTTACCAAGTGAGAAAAAGAGACTCAGAGAGATTAAGTGTTTTGTTCAGAGTTGCACAACTAAGAAACAATAAAGTCACTTAGAACACAGGTCCTTTTGACTCCAGAACTTCTGTTATAGACCACGCTATGATATTAGAATGTTGGGGTTTTGCTTGTTTGAATATTACCTTTAGAATTTGTGGGCCTCTTCAAATTGTAGGTTAACTCTCATGCAAGAGCTGACTTTGCTCACGTTCTCTGTGATTACCATCTTTTTTTTTTTTTTTTTTTTTGAGACAAGAGTCTCACTCTTTTGCCCGGGCTAGAGTGCCGTGGCGTCATCCTAGCTCACAGCAACCTCAAACTCCTGGGCTCAAGTAATCCTTCTGCCTCAGCCTCCCAAGTAGCTGGGACTACAGGCACGTGCCACCATGCCCGGCTAATTTTTTCTGTATATTTTTAGTTGTCCGATTAATTTCTTTCTATTTTTTTTGGTAGAGACGGGGGTCTCGCTCTTGCTCAGGCTGGTCTCGAACTCCTGAGCTCAAACGATCCGCCCACCTCGGGCTCCCAGAGTGCTAGGATTACAGGCGTGAGCCACCGCGCCCGGCCTTGTGATTGCCATCTTAAATGCAGTTCTCAGTCATGTTTGCTGGTGCTTTTTGTACAGATAAGTTTGGACTTCCAGATCCTTTGTGAGAAAATGAGAGTTTTGATCAAAACGAAGAGCTTGGCTTATTCTTTTTAAAGGAACAAGCTTCTTCCCTAATATATATGCTAATTTACTTGTACAGTCAGCCCTAGAAATGCTTTTTGAATTATCTCTGGAGGGGTGGCACTCACCTCTGAGTTTATTTAAACAAACAAGTAATCAGTGCTATTTTGTTATAATAGAATGGGGAATGGGTGTAGACCTTGGATAGTTTATCTAATTATAATTCAAGATTTTTTTTTGAAGTTTAAAACTTTTCACGGCAGTTCCTTCCTGTATATGTAGTTGAATTGAATTAAAGCGTTTTCTCTAGTGATGGAGAAATAGAGGTATATAATAAAAATATCACAAAAAGTATTTTAAAGTATTCACTGATGATTCATTATATTATTTTTTGTTAAATCACCCTGGAAATTTATACATGCTGCATTTCTACCAGATATATTAGCACTAAAGTCATTTTTCTGCCTGATGCTTTCACCTTTCTTCCTTTCTTAGATGTGTATATGTGTCATAAAATGTATGGCAGAGTGTTAATTTCCAGGCAATTTCTAATCGGTGATTTATTTACTAACCTGCAGGGACAAAAGGTTTGTCAGCCAGTCGGATTCTCTCTCTTAAACCCTGGGCATTTGGTATCCTGCTGGTCTTCTCTGTGATATGTTCCATCCTGCTTAGTAGAGGCACAGTTATCTAAATACATATTTAATTTCCATCAAATCTGTAAATTATGTGAGGATGTAACTATTGAAAAGGACTTGGCAGTTCAATTAATAAAGCATCTTTTAATCTCAGATAACTTTCTCTAGGATTCTATTTAACTAAAATTGAATTTAACAATCCAAATGTATTATTTGAACAGTTAAGGTTTGCAGAACCTTTGTTCACCACTGTACCCTCAATACCTAGAACTGTGCCTGGGCATATAGTAGGTACTCAGTAATTTATTTAATGGTTAAATATCCATTTACAATGAAGAATAGAAGCATTGTGATAGTTGTACTTTATACCTAGATAATAGGCTTTTTTGAAGATCTCAGATTTCTTCGGTTTGTTCAGCCAATTAGGTATGAGTATAAAGATGCAAAGATACGTTCCACATCCTCATCCATTTTTATCGATTCAACCAATATTTATCAAGTCCAGTTGCTTTGTGCCAAGGCACTGTGCCAGGAGTTGGGAATACAGGAGTGAGTAGTCATGGCCCCTGCCCTCATGGTGCTCATAGTTTGGGGAGCAACAGGTAGGAGCAGAGAAGGGAGCTGGGAACTGGGATACAAGAGTTGTAAACCAGTCGGTGTATTTATTTGACTAGCAGAATGTTTTTGTTTCTTTTTTCTGTTGCTGCTCCCTGCAGTGTCACGTAACCATTATTAATCTGGTTCCTATAAGGATTTGAGTTTATGACCCTTGGCTTAGAGTATAGTGGGAAGACTGACATGCAGATAATGAGATTGTAATGTGAAAATTGTCATAATAGCCCCATGTACCAATTGCAAGGAGATTTTAGGGGCACCAGCTCTTTAGTTAAGGAAGTGAAGAGAAGCACCATGGTGTGGTAGACAGAACTGGATGAAGAATTGCAGATCCAGCTTCAAATATGTGCCCTTGGCCGCATGGCTTAACCTCTTTGGTCCTCCAACTGTTGATCTATAAGTGAGGGCGTTGTGTCTAGGCTGTGCTCTGCAGAGCCTTCTCAGACCACCCCCACCCCCACCCCCCGCCACCAACCCCAAACCAGAGTATCCCTGCCTTTTCTCTTCTGCAGGTTGGACATCACTGAAAGATTTTGTTTGAGAAGTGAGTTCCTCGGCTAAGAAAGTTTTGAAAATATGTGGACTAGATGATTTCCAAAATCCCTCCAGGCCTAGCATCCAATGATTGTTAACTTCTAATATTCCATGCATATTCACTGTTAATATGCCACCAAAACCCAAAACAAAACAAACAGAAAACTTATTGTCAGGTGAAAACACCTTTTGCCCCCACAGAGGGTCATTTGGTTGAGATGAAGGTCACACAGAAGGTCCATGATGATTCAGGTTCAAAACCCAAGAATTGTAGAGATTAGCCTGAGCAACATAGAGAGACCCCATCTCTTCGAAAAATAGAAAAATTAGCCAGGTGTGGTGGTGCCTTCCTGTAGTCCCAGCTACTTGAGAGGCTGAGGTAGGAGGATCACTTGAGCCGAGGACTTTGAGGTTGCAGTGAGCTATGATGATGTCACTGCACTCTGGCTTGGTCAACAAAGTAATACCCTGTCACCAAAAGGAAAAAACGAACAAAAAAGCCAAGAGTTTTAGTTCTTTATAAACTATTATTTTTACAGTGGTCCCATATGGCAAAGTCTCAATTGCATCCTTTAAAAAACCTTTCTTATACCTTCTGAAGGACTTTGCAGAGTCACATACTTTATGTTGTTTTGATGTTCTGTATTTCTTTACATTTCCTTCCAGCTGTCGTCACTATCTAGAATATTTATGTAAAAGTATACTGGAATTGTTTGAGAGCATCTTTCCCTGCATACTGTTTGTTCCATCTTTTCCCACTTTTCCTTTGTTCATGATAGATCTGATTATTGTGGAAATAACTGTGATCTCAATGAGCAACAGGAACTATTTTCACCATCTCTTGCCAGGAATTAGGCCCAAGGGAAGGGAACAAACCTCAGAAGGAAAAAGGAGACAGTAGACGAAAGATTGCATGAACAATTGTTTAGCATTTGTTAGGCACGACCTTACAAATTACTTAATCCCTTTGAGCCTTAGTTTCCTCTTCTATAAAGTAGAGATCATAATATCTCCCCTAGAGCCTTGTGAGGATTAAAAAATGTAAAGGATGTAAGTGCTTAGCCTGGTATTTGGGCTACTGTAGTCACTGAAGTTGGAATCTCTCTTTCCCTTTTTTCTGTACTGTTTGATGTACCTTTTCTCCTTTGGAATTTTCCTTCCTTCCTCCTTTTCCTCTTTCTCATGAATATTTGTTGAACACCTACTGTATGCCAGGTATTGCTCAAGGTGCTGGTGATACAGCAATGAATAAAACAAAGTATCTGTCATCAAGAAGCACACGTTCTCGTGTTTCCTGCTAAGATACAATCACCATAATGGACTAGTATCCAAAATATATAAAGAATCCTTAGAATTCATTAATAAAAAGACAACTAAATTTAAAATAGGTAAAAGATTTGAATAGATGCTTCTCTAAAGAAGATCTGTGAATGGCCAATAAACATGTGAGAAGATGCTCAATGCTCATTAGTCATGAGTGAAATGAAAATCAAAGCCACAACGAGATAACGCGTCACACCTACTAGGATGACTATGATCAAAAAGACAATAACATGTTGGTGGGGATATAGAGAAATTGTAATTCTTACATATTGTTAATGGGAATCTAAAATGATACAGCTACTTTGGAAAACAGTGTGGCAGCTCCTCAAAATGCTAAACATGAGTTACCATATGACCCAGCAATTCTGCTCCTAGATATCTACCCAAGAGAAATGAAAACACAGCCATATTAAAACTTGTACATGAATATTCATAGCATTATTCATAATAGCCAAAAAGAGGAAATAACCCAAGTGTCCGTCAACTAATGAACAGATAAAATGTGGTATATCCATAAAATAGAATATTTCTCAGCAATAAATAGGAATGAAGTAGTTACACATACTACAGCATGGATGAACCTTGAAAAGGTTATGCCAAATGACAGAAGATAGTTATAAAAGACCACATGTATGGTATGAGCTCATTTATACTAAATGTCCAAAAGAGGCAAATTTATAGAAATAGAAAATAGATTAGTGGTTGCCTAGGGGTGTGGGGGTGAGGTGTGGGAACAGGAAGTGGGTGATAGGAATTGACTGCCAATAGGTAGAGGTTTCTTTTTGGGATGGTGAAAATATTCTAAAGTTATAGACATGGCTGTACAAGCTTGTAGGTGTACTAAAAACCATTGAATTGTACACTTTTAAGTGGGTAAACTTTATGGTATGTATATTATATCTGAATAAAACTGTTAAAGATATAGTTTTTTAAACTTTTTAACTTGTATCTTCAGACATTTCATGGGTTCTTTCTTCTCAGCATGTGAATATGCTCTGGCCTCCCATCCTAAAACAAAACAGGACAAAATACAAACCCCTCTGTAGGCTCCCTTGCTACTTCCATCCCATGTTTTTTTCTTCCTTTCACAGGTAGGACTCCTAAAAGTTAGAAAATGGTAATTTAGAAATAGTTCATTGTAGAAAAGTTAGAAATTAGGGATAAGCAGAAAGAAGAAAACTGTTGGACATTTGATATGACTACCCAGAGATAAACATTACAGTATTAACATTTATATGATTTTAACATTAAAAGTTGATATCTTGTGTTTTTATTTCCAAAGGGGGGAGTACTGTTATAAGGAAAGGTTTGTTAAGTTAGTATACTGAGATAGAACATGGAATATTTTTTTAAAAGATCTTAATCTGCTGTAATAACACCAAGCGTGGTGAACTTTTATGCATGATTTGAATTTTTAACTTAGGAATTGTCTAAATCAAATTTGAGGTCATTAAAACCTAATGCTTTGGAAGCATTCACACTTATTAGACCATGCGGATGGAATACATAATAATGCCTTTTAGGCCACACTTGTTACATGGCTTTTGCTTAAGCTACAGCTCAATATCATAAGAGGATTTCTGTCTTAAATATTTTAGAGTATTTTAAAGCACCATGCCCCGTGAAATAAAAATTTCATGGATTCCATTTGGTTTCTGTGGATTGTTCAAAATGTCTGGCTGATGTTGGCTGTGAATTAGCATGTCAGCTGACAAGATGGTTAGATTCCCTGCTTCAGAATCATACTGAGCTAATTTCTTTGGTCTTTTCTCCGTTTTACTATACAGAGTTAGACTGGCTGAGCAACCCAAGCTTTTGTGTTGGATCCATAACGTCCCTGAGTCAACAGACTGAAGCAGCCACAGCCCTTGTTTCTGAAGGGTCACCACTGACACGGTAGTTTTTTTGATAGATGGGTTTTAGTTTCTGTCAGTATACTGTCGATAGCTTAGCTTAAAGATGCTCCTTAGAAAACCCTGTGATAAGAGAGTTGTGTAAAACTTCCATTTACTTAAAGTAATGATGTGATCTTTGCCTATTTTCCCTTACCTCACTCTTACAGATTATTCCTTTTTTTTCTTTGCGTCGCAGCGGCAAGTACGTGACACAATTAGTGCCTATAATTAGGCCGTGAGGGAAATGGCATCATTGTGATTCTTAAGTAACTTTACTAACCTCATTAGTAACCCTTCGAGTATTGTAATTCAGATATTTCTTTAGCTGCATTTTCAACACTTTTGTAAAAATAGAAGGAGCTCATATAATATAACATAGGATAAAATCTCATAAAAACATCAGGGAAAGCAAATTGGCACACATCTCTACCCAGCTGTGAAAGAATTTTGTTGTAGATCATTGAACTGAGAAATATGCTGTCTCACAAATATAGACTAGATGGTCTCGTTAATCGGGTGAATACCCTGGGAAACTCTGTCTAAATGTGTAAGAAGCCTTTAGAAATTGAGAATAGTTGATGCGTGAGAGGGAGTTTTATAGATATTTCAGTAAGGAGGAAGAAGAGCTCGTTGTCACATTTAAAAACAAAGACCACAATGAAATCTTTTCTTCCCCTTTTTGCATTAAGCACATGTTGGCATAATATGTGGTATGGAAAATAAACCTTTTATAATGTTTTAAAAAACAATATATTTGATAAAATAATGGGAGGTTACTTTCTTTTAAATATGTATAAATATGGAAGTGTAGATTTAGAAACTATTAAAATTAGAATTTCTTCACTTGTTTTTATTTTCAGTCCAGTTCTTAAGTCTTTATGGTGAGGTGTAATCCAGGAATATACCGTATAATATATGGGCAAATAGTAGATCCATGTGAACATTCATGGAGTTCCTTATTACATATTTATTTACTCACTTATTTACATATTATTTTCCCTACTTCTCTTTGGAAAATAATTCTAAAGTTGACTTTCCCAAACAGGAGTCCTCTGAAATCAGAGCCTTCAGATGAAAGTGACACTAACAAAAAGGTCAAACAAGCAAGCAGAAAAAAGAAGAAAGAGAAAAAGAAGAAGAGGAAGCATCAGCACCAGAAGAAAACCAAGAGAAAACACGGGCAGTCGAGCAGCAGTGGATCTGAGCCAGACACCGATTCTGAAAGGGACAAGCCTCTCCGCAGCATCGGAGGCAGTAAAAAGGAGTCTGAGAAACTGAGGTACGTCTCTGTTCTCAAATACCTATGATTATTTTAAATCTTGAGTTTTTCTTTCTTGATCGTTGCCACAAGTTAGACGTTTGATTGATTATTTAGCCAATCAATCAAAAGAGAGCTCTACCATTAGATCTTTAAAAAGAAAAGAAAAAAAATTAGGGGCATGATTCCGTTTGAGAAATGTTATGTAGGCACAGTAATGATTATGTCAAAATCTGATTCAGACAAAAAGTCTTTGAGATTTTTGAAAGATGGCAGATGCGCCACACAGCGGGTATGTGGGTCAGTGTGCTGCGCAGTTAAGGGTTCCATCTCTGAGGGCTGCTGGCCTCCACACTTAACAGAGAGTAAGAGAAACATCTTATTCCTCTTCCTTGATATGTCTTTCATTCAGTCACTCCCGCCCGTTCCTGTGTGTACACATGCACACATACTCTTCCGTTAAGGTTAATGTAGCACTTAAATAATTATTGCTTTTGTCCTTTTCCTTTTCTTTTTCACATTTTTTTAGTGTTAAAGGTGTAGAATAGCTCAAGACCACAGTATTTCCCTTCCTTGGGGGCTTGATTTCTCCCCACATCTTACTCTGTTGTCTACCTCGAGCATATTGTTCAAGTCATTTTGCAGAATGGTCACAGCATAGGTACTCATTATAGCTTTTTCTGTGTGCTTAGTCTAACATCCTCCTACATACAGAGAGGCATTTACCTGTAGGTGAGACAGGTGATAGTGATGAAGCTACCTGACTTCATGCTTATTTACCATTTTTCTTTTCTTTGGTCATATGGGCTAGAAGAGAGAAAATTTAAGTATCTGTCCAGAACATCCCTAAAAAAAGTAGTGCTGTTGAGATTTTTGCAACTCTTCAGGGATTATTTACTTTTGTTGTATGTTTAGAAGTCCCACTGCTGTCAATGAGAGCTCTGTGTTGGAGCAAGTCTGGAACCCAGCCCTCAGTGTTACCATCAGAGAGGCAAACACTGCAGTCTTCCGGGATCGCTCTGTCATCAGATCAGCGTTGCAGAGCACTGCAGGCCTCTGCGGCAAAGAGGAGCCAGATTTATTTAGCCCTCTGTGTATCTCAGGTGTTATACCTGTGACCCGAGCTTGTTCTTTGGAGGAAAAAATAAAGGAGTCAAGCAGCAGGTTCTGAATTTGACTGAATTTATGAGGGCAGGAACCATGCCTTCCTTGCTTACCACTGTAGCCCCCCAGGGCTTGGTGCACAGGGCCTGATACAGAGTAAGCACTCAGTGCGTTTTTGTTATATGGATGAATGAATGAATATATTATTGGTATCTTTGCTTTTTAGTTTGTCTTTCAAAACAAGCTACTTTAATTCTGTCTTCCGAAAACTCACCTTTTAGCTACTTGTCCTTTTTTATAGCTAAGGAAAGTGAGTTTTAAAGGACTTCTGAAACTGTATATTAATAGAAACTGTCATTAGAACTTGAAGGATAGTTCATTTAGGTTTATGCTTAATCACACCAGAGGGGATCTTTACAGCCTCTTGAGAGTTTTATGATACAGAGAGCATTTTTAAGTTTGTTGGTATTTTGCAGAATATCCTTTTTAAGATCAAAATAAATTGTTCTTTTACTTTCTTGCTGTTGACTTCTGTAGTGTCTTCCTGGGAAAGTGACCTGGAAGGATTGTTTGTTAATATTTCCAAATAGACAAGGACTAAGATATTAGTGAGATTTCAGAGTCTTTCCATGATGTCAGGGAAGTGGGTTCCTGGAGGGTAGCATACCATACGGGACTCTATTCCAAGGTGACAGGGATGACTTCCCCAGAGGCCATAACTACTAATTGACCTTTGTTTCCCGGGTTGGGCTTTTCTTTACCTCAGGTGGAGGCTGAGCCTTCCTTGCCATCGCCCAGACCACATCCTGCTTCCTGACTTCAGTACCCAGTAGAGGAGGGAAGAGGGCTTGTTTACTCTTCAGGGGTAGTTTGCATCTGGCCTCCTTTTTTTCTCCCAGTTGACATTCTATTTCTTTCTGGAGTGCATCAATCTCTTCCAGTGGGCCTTCCCTCCTTTTGCTGCCCCTTACAGTTTTTGTAGACAGAAAACCCTCCACAGTTGTTCTGAAAGGGAATGTGTTAAAATCTTCATATATTTTAACCCAAGACTCATCATTCAACAACTATTTATTGAGTAGCTACTTTGCGTTCTTGAAATGCCATTCCCTTGTATTCCCTGCCAAGAATGATTTAGAAACTTCCAAAATCTTTATTTGTATCTGGGCAGAGCTAAAAAGCAAAGATGGAACAATAGTTAATGGCTGTTTTGACTACTTTGGCAGCTTCTTGTGTCAGCAGCATTATGAACTGATTTTCTTTAGAGGAAGAATGATGTTAGGTGCCAGAAAAACCTTCCATCCCTCTCACTTAACGCCTAGGGAAGGGGTTTCTTTTGTATCCTAGCTGAATGTCTTCCAGCTCACAAATTGATTCAAAGAGATAAATTAGGGTCTTGTCTTCCAGTGAACTCTCATGGTTCTGCCCTTTATGTAGGCAGTGCAGTTGCACGGGCAAAACACCGTGCATGGAGTCCAGGCGGTAAAAATGAGACTGAAACCAAGCCCAAGTCACACGGCGCAGGCTGAGCAGTTCAGAACTGTGGCTTTTTTAAAAAAAGTTTTGAGTTGGAATAAAGTATCTGAGCACTTTCAGGTAAGTTAGGTGAAGTAAGGGCAGCTCAGTTTAATGTCAGTGCTGTCACCTTTTGAAAGTGTGGTAGTTTCCTCTGCCTAACACTCTAAAGTACCTCAGAGCAGGAATATTTTTTAGGAAAAGTTCTTGTTTATGAATATATTTGAAATTTCAGTTACAGTCATTTAAATGAAATATTTAAAAAGAAGACCAGTATTTTTCCGGTCAATTTCTAAGATGACTTCTTTTCTTGGTAAAGTGTCATTTAGTGGTAACAGGTTTTGCTTTATATTTTAAAACTCTTTTCTCCGAGCCAGGAGTCTTCTTCCCACCTCTATGGCATGTGCATATTTTACGTACTTAGGTGCGTTTGATGCCATGTAGGGTTTGAAATGTTGAGTGTTCATATTGCTTAAAATGTGAATTATGTCACAGGAAGATTTTTAAAGTGTCTCTCCCTTTTCCTTCTTCACCTTACTTGGTCCCACAGTCAAGGAGATAATTTTGCTGCCGATACTGGACATCGCTTTGTTTGGCTTGAGGACGTTCAGGCTCAGACGGGGGAAACCTTCAGAACAGATAAGAAGCCAGATCCTGCAAACTGGGAGTATAAGTCTCTCTACCGGGGGGATATAGCAAGGTATGCCCCATGTTTCCCCCTGATCTTCACTCTTGGGAAGTAATTTCTTTCTCCTCTAACTCTCTCAGCACTGTCTGTTTGCCTGTCTCCCCTACTCTACTGCCCCCTCACAGCGTCTATTGGATTTTATTTATTGTTAAGTTGTTTAGGCATGTGTCTCATCTCACATTCTAAAATGAAAGCTTAACCCTTGAGATCAGGTCAGATTAACCTTTTGTTTTTTTTTCAGCACCATGGGGTTATAGCTATAGATCAATCTTATTTATCCCTGGTGCTTGGCATAGTGTCTGGCATAGTAGGTGTTCAGTAAGTATTTGTTGAATAAATGAATCTAAAAATACCTTATAATAATTAATTGTGACGGAGTATCTAGTGACTATTTGGTCTAACCTATACGTCATTTTTAAAATTTGCAAAAGCCTTTTAGTTGCCCACCCCCCACATATGCCATTGAAAAAATGACATTTAATGGTAATGACTTTTTCAAAATGTTTTCGGCATATACTATCAGATAATCATAAAAGTAGGTGGTGGTATTTGCTTCAGTAATGAGTTTGAACTTTTCCCCTCTGTCAGTCAAAAATGTTTGGGTACTTATTAATCCCTTTAGACACTTAGAACTTTGTAAGAAACTGTTGGGGACATAAAGAACAATAACACACAGTCTCTGTTCCCCAACAGTTTACAGGTAATTAAAATTGAAGGTTGAGAATCATGGATCCTGGAAGATAAGGCCAAGAGGAGATCTTGAAGATCATCATTCTTGATAGGCTAATTACTTTGTAAAATAAATTTCGGTTTCCATTACCTTGCTGCATGTCCAGATTTTAGTCATATAGTCAGTCACTCTGATTGTATACGACACCACATAAACAATTCCAACTAAAATTTCCTTTACGATGAGTTAATATGAGTTGTTTTTCAGTGAATGTTTAATCTATATGCTGTCAACTAAAACCTCAGAGAATAAATGACTATCATATTTCAAATGTGTTCATATATTTTTAAATTAATTTTAATACTCCCTGAAGTCTTGTTTGGTTTTCCATGCCACCACAGGGTAGTGCCACAGATATGGTCGATTACCAATAAAAGATGGGGAAGGCAACACTGATTGGGCCTGAGGTATGTGGCCATAGTCCTGTGTTTGTTCTTTCACTTATGTTAGCCTGTCCGATCCTCACAGCTGCTCCGTGAGGAGGAGGAGGAAAGCTGTCTTCATTTTACCAGTGAGGAAAAGGAATCTGAGAGAGGTTAAGTAACTGCTCAAGATTGTGCAGCCAGGGAGCAGCAGGGCTGGAATTAGAACCTGTGTGCCTCTGACATCAAGTGTTCTTTCACTGTCCACAAATAAAGATGAGGTTGGTTGTGTGATAGGACATTATCTAGATTTGCAAACAGAAGACTGTGGTTGTCATTCTGACTTTGCCATTTCCTAGCAGTATAATCCCAGGCAGGTCACCTGGACTGCCTGAGCCTCGGTTTCTTCATTTGTAAGTTGTAACTCCTGCTATGCCTTGCACTCAAATGTCAGAGATATTTGGTATGGAATTTGAAATTGATGTGCAAATATAAAGGATTATTCTTTATTAATAGATGAAAAAAGGAGAAAATATTAACAAAGAGTGGCTCTTGAGTTTCTGCTAATGAATGGCACAGGCCTTAGGAAGGCAGTAATTAGAAATAACTTAATCTAAACTGCAAAGATACTACTATTAAAGGGCTTAGCACTGTTGTGATTTCCTAGTAACTTAATAAAGTTTAAGTGGGACAAATCTTGCCTGGATTAGTAGCTGTATAAGTGTAGGTGTCCAGGTCCTGGAAGATTTTGATCCCATGGCATTCTGGGCTGGTCAGAGGACAGTGGGAATATTGTGGCAGGCACAGAATGTTCACACTCTTAAGAGGGCCACTGACAAACCAAGAGAGAGCATTGAGAGGAAGATGAGCAGTCACTTACAATTTGACTAGCATGGTCATATGAGGACTAGAAGAGGGGTTGTGGATATTTGGCCGGTGGCAGGGATTTGATCATTGTCTTTTAAGCTTTGTTAGACTGTCCCTTGGAAGGTGGGTTGAGAGTGTTCTGTGTGACTTGTGAAGGCAGAACCAGGACTAATGAGTGGAAGTTCTGGGAATCAGATTTGGCTCAGTATAAAGCACATCTTCTACTAGTGTGAGCATCTCAGCAGTGACACTGTGTGTGTTGGAGTTTGTGGTCAATGGGTGTTAGGTTCCACAGTTAGTGTAGAACATGAAAATTATACAGAGTCAAAATTACCTTTGGGAAATTCCTTAGGACTAATAAACTGTGAAGTTCAGTTCAGTCAGTTTTTTCTCCATTTTTGGAATAGATTGTTATTCTTTGGCTATATACCAGATAAAATAGTTGGCTTAGTTTAGGAGCCAACTTTTATAAAATAATAATAATTTAAACTTATCTAGCCCTTACTATATGGCAGACACTCTCCTAAGGACTTTCCATGTTTAAATTTTTTTGACAGCAACTCTATGACATAGACACTGTTATCATCCCCATTTTACAGATGGGGAAACTGAAGCACAGTTTTTTTTTTTTTTAAATAACTTGATCAAGGTCACCCAGCTAGTTAGTGGTGGAGTTGGGATTTGGACCCAGGCAGTCTGGCACCGTGAGGGGCGTGTGAGAATGAAAGCCACCGAAGGAAAGGCTGAGTAATGTTGCCCTGTCCTGCTGTCTCCAGGGCGCAGACCCACTGGGGGAATTCAGGGCAGAAATGTATTCTCCCTCTTCCTTTCCCCCTAGCCCTGCCCTTGGTGGCCAAGTGCCTGTAGCTGCATTCATTTAAATTAAATGTATGTATGTTATCCACTGAACTGCCAAAGAAAGTGGTAGTTCCTACTTTTGGAATTGTTCTAGCCGATTATTTGATAAGGATTTTATAGGAAAAAGTGCTTTCATTTGGGGGAATATTGCATTAAATTACATCCTAAGTTCTAATTATTAATGTCCTATGCAAAGTGATGAATTGGATACAACCTAAATGCCTAACAATAGGGAAATGGTTAAATAAATTTTGGCACATCCATCCAATGGAACAATTCGAAGCCAATAGAAATTGTATTTTCTAGGACTAATTATATGGGGGAAATTATATCAGATGAACTATCTTTAAAAAGGATGTGTGTATGCATATGAATATACGCAGAAATACGTACAGCGTCTGAAAGGAGATAATAAGGGAGGCCAGTAAGATTCTTTTTTCCCCCTCCCTTATCATTTATATCTGATTTGCTATAAACAATACAGCTACTGAAGTCAGAAAACTCAGTCAACACTTTTAAAAGAGATTATATGAATCTCTAAAATACTGTACATTTTTAGTGAAACTGAGGAATCAATACTATTAAGATAGTAGTAATTAAGGAGAACAAAACTAGTTAGGTTAAAATTTGTTCCTTAGGGAACGACAGGCTTATTTAGAACTACTTTAGGACTGTTTTATCTCGTCAAACCTTTGTTAAGGTTGTTTTTGACTCATAAGTGGAGTGGTGAGAGATTATCCTGCGGTAATCTAGAGAGAATTGGGAGGAAGGATAGAAAAAAGGTTTGAGAGAGAACTTATGTGTATGTGCGAGAAAATGTTTCTTCCACGTGGAATTCACTGCACTGGAGCAGTGTGGGACAAGGCAGGCAGAGGCTGCCTGTGGGCAGCAGAGAAGCCACAGAGGTGACAGGAGAGAGCCTGTGCTTGTGCCAGCGTGAGGTGGAGGTGACAGAAGGTGGAGGCAGCTCTCCCCTGCCTTTTTCTCCCCACAGCATTTTATTAGGAAAATTTTCAATTTTCAGCAAAAGCACAAATAATTTGACAGTGAATGTCATGTACACATCCCCGCCATTCTGCCAGGAGCTTTGGACTGTGCCTGCTTTATCACTTACCTGCCCATCCATCAGCCCTTCTTTTTTTTGATGCATTTCAAAGTGAACTGCAGACATCAATACACTACCCGCCAAATACCTCAACATGCATATTATTAACTGGAGTTTGATATTTTTTTAATTTTTTCTTTCAATTTAAAATGTACATACAGTATAATGCACAAATCTTCATTCTCTGAGTTTTGGTAAATGTATATACCTGTATAACCCAGACCTCTATGAAAAGATACAGTATTACTCTGACCCCCAAAACTTTCTTCATTCTCCTCCCTGGTCAGTCAATGCCCCACAATCCCCAGAGGCAATCACCGTCCTGATTTTTTTCTACCATCGATTAGTTTTGCCTGTTCTAGAATTCCACATATGTGGAATCATACAGCGTGTACTCTTTTGTGTCTGGCTTCTTTCACTCAGTGTAATGTTTTTGAGATTCGTCCATTTGGCATTTATCAGTAGTTTGTTCGTTTTTACTGCTGGTAGTATTCCATTGTATGGCTGTACCACCGCTTGTTTATTCCTCCTTCTATTGATGGACACCGGGACTCTTTCCGGTATTTGGCTGTTAAGAATAAAGCTGCTGAGAACGTTTGTGCTCAAGTCTTTGTGTAGACATTTGGTTTCCTTTTTCTTGGGTAAATACATAGGCATAGAATTGCTGGGTCATAGGGTAGGTCTGTGTTTAGTTTGTTAAGAAACTGCCAGACCTTTCCCAAAGTGATGAACCAGTTTAGCTTCCCACCAACGGTGAATGAGAGTCCTGGTTACTCCACAGGTTACTCACCAGCATTTGGTATTGTCAGTCCTTTTAATTTTAATTAAAAACCATTCTAGTGGTTGTGTGGGATACCTAATTATGATTTTAATTTGCATATCTTTGTTGACTAATGATGTTGAGTACTTTTTCATTAATTGGCCATTCATGTCTTCTTTTGTGAAATTTCGGTTCAGATCTTTTGCCCATTTTTTTTTTTTTTGCCCATTTTTTTAAATTGAATTGTTTGCTAACATACATGCAGAAAAATGCACAATTTTCCTTAGCAAAATGCCTGTGCAAATATTCAGTAGTCATGTGTTTGTAACTCTGGGGACGCCTACATGTTCCATAAAAGCATTTTAGAACCCAACCTCTTTTGCTGTAGAGTAGAAAATAACCAAATGTAATTTAATTTGACATACTTTGTTTCAGGATTAAAAAAGGAATCTTAGACCTATGTGTTATTTTCTTAAGTAGGGACACAGGACAATATTGAGAAAATAGGACTGGTTGAGGAGACAGGTGACCTAGGTTCCTAGGTCTCAGTGTCCTTGTTCCGTAACAGTGTAAAAGAGAGGATGATAATTTCTGCCTCCCTGTCACATGTGGCTGTGATGATCAAATGACATAATGTGTGTGACAGTTCCTTAACTACAAAGCTCCAGGAAAATAGAAATTACTAAGATCTAGAAGACAGGCATGATCTTAAATTCATGAGATGTTAATGGAGAGTTGAAGTGTTACAGGAAGAAGTCAAACCAGGTGGAAAAAAATTAATTGCTAATCCTTGTGTGTCTCTAAATAGAAACAATTTGAAGGTGAGGCGTATTTGTATATATGCAGTTAACTTGCATAACAAGAGTTTAGGTCTAGTGACCCTTCAGTCATCCAGAGGTAGTGCACATATTCCCTCAGTAACTTTTTTTCTTTTTCTAATATTAGATACAAGAGGAAAGGAGACTCCTGCCTTGGCATTAACCCTAAGAAGCAGTGCATATCTTGGGAAGGGGCTTCTGCTGGGAAGAAGCATTCACGCAAGCAGGTGGAACGCTATTTTACGAAGAAGAACGTGGGATTAATGAACATCAGCGGAGTTGCCGTTAGCAGTAAAAGTGAACCTCCCTCATCTGAGCCAATTTCATTTATCCCAGTGAAAGACACGGATGACGTGGCTCCTGTAACAACCTGGTTGAATCCTCTGGGCATTTATGATCAGTCAACTACACAGTGGTTACAAGGACAGGGTCCTCCAGGGCAAGAAGCAAAGCAGCCAAACTCACTGCCAGACAGCGAGAATGCAGTTCTCAGGGCCAAGGTGGAAGAGTTTAACAGGAGGGTGCGGGAGAATCCTCGGGATACTCAGCTGTGGATGGCATTTGTTGCTTTTCAGGTAAGTGTGGCTGTTCTGGTTTGATACCTTAGCATGACCTTCCTGATTTTGGGCAAATTGATTTACTTGGCAGTAATTTTTTTACTCCTATGAGTGCACTGGATGTATAAAGATTATTAGAATAGAGCTCTTGCCCTGAGCTTGTTCAGAGTCCAATGAGGAAGACTGACATGTGAAGAATAAATGCAACCTGGGGTAGTAAGTGCTGTCATGTGTCATTTGGGAATGGAGTGAGGGAGGAAGAAAGGGCTGCCAAGAGAAGGTGAAATTGGAACAGAATCTTGAAAAAAGAGATGATTACCAGGCAAGGGGAGACAGTTCTGAGTAGAAACAGAACAGGCAAAGTGCACTTGTGAAAGAGAATGGAGTGCCCAGTAAATTGCACAGTTACGGTGATGTGCTCCTTTTCTAAAACATAGGGATTTGTCTTAGTCCCTCATTTTGAACCACTCATACAGTTAACCATATTTTGTCATACATTTGGCTGTTTCATTGGTAAGGCTGCCTTTTCAGAAAAGGTTTTCAAGGCATCATCTGCTAGTTATTGATACATAAATCTAAGTTTAAAATGACAATGGACAATCAAGTGAGATAAACACAAGACCAAATATACTAGGTGACACAGGTACCTTAGGAACCGAGTTTTCATTAAAAGAAATTGTGATAAACAAGTGGTTTAAGAAAGTCTAAATAACATTTCCATTGGGGGTTGTAAGTAAATCTACTGTTGAAACTTTGAGGACCTCCTAGTTCCGTTTGCATTTGTAAATTGTTTTTGTTGTTGAGGACGAGGTCATGAAAAGTCCTGGCCTGTATGCCATTGAGGAAGGAGAGCAGGAAAAGCGGAAGAGGTCCCTGAAGCTGATTCTGGAGAAGAAGCTGGCCATTCTGGAGCGGGCCATCGAAAGCAACCAGAGCAGTGTCGATCTGAAACTGGCCAAGCTGAAGCTCTGCACAGAGTTCTGGGAGCCCTCCGCTCTGGTCAAAGAGTGGCAGAAACTGATATTTTTACATCCCAATAATGCGACCCTTTGGCAGAAATACCTTTTATTTTGCCAGAGCCAGTTCAGTACTTTTTCAATATCAAAAATTCACAGTCTTTATGGAAAGTGCTTGAGTACTTTGTCCGCCGTGAAGGATGGCAGCATCTTGTCTCACCCTGCACTGCCTGGCACGGAGGAGGCCATGTTTGGTAAGGAGACGACCAGATCCAGTTACGTGGGGGGAGTTATACTTTGACTTTACTTGAAAATGACAATTTATTTTTGGTTTATTTTAGCAAAGGTCTAAATTGTCTGATAGAACTGATTTTTTAAAAGACTATTATGATTCATTGATTATTACCATATTTCTCCCCCGCAGCTCCTGTGGCGGGTGGGGGGCATTAGAGCCAGTAGAGTTAGGAAAATATCACTGGACAAGAAGTTCCAATTTTTCAACTTATTAACCAAGTAAACGTTAAGTCTCTTAACTGCTTTGGTGGTTGATGTCCTTATCTGTTGAGATGCCTGTACTTGTCTCACCTAGTTACAGGGTGAAGGCAACAGTGTACGTGAGATGCCCTGACTGGGAACCACTGCACAGATATGTTATTGGTATTATGTTGTTGTTACTATTTTGGGGGTGTCCCAAAGGAGCTTAGAATATGAATGTAGGCAGTAATGAGATATAGGAGACAGCAAGTTCTGCAGGAGCCAGAGAATATCACTCTTGAGCTTGAATCCTTGGTTTGCCCTTCATTGGCTCTCTGTGACCTTGGACAGGTTCCTTAATCTGTGTGGGCTCCAATTTCTCCATCAGCAACAATGGTATAAACCTGCTTTAGAGGACTATTACCCACATTAAATGATACAATATATGATGAGTCTAGCTCATTGTCTGGCACATAGCAGGCATTTATTTGATTAAAACCCCTGCTACTGAATATTACTATTAGTGTCTAAGATATAAATATATTACTCTAGAAATAATAAGCATTTATCACATTTATGTCTCACAGTTGATATCATTTGTTATCTCAAATAGCTTAAGGTTATTTAGTAATGGAATCTTATCATAAGTAAGATGAACTGAAATGTTCCAATATGGAACCTTGATTTGTTTACAGCAGATTCTGAACATTTGATGAAAATTGCTGGTGCATGATGCCATCTAGTGATCAATTGAATACAGCTCTTTGCTTTCTGATAAAAATCTGCTGCGCCATCCTTTTCCTTTAATTTTTCTTGTAATACTGAGCTTTGAGTATTTAATTGTCAACATTCAGACCAACCTATTGACTTATTTTTATGTACCATAGTTTTTATTGTTAATATTTGTATTCTATGGTGGTTTCATACAAAAACTAGAATAAACATACTTGGATCACAATACTATTATGAGTCCTTTTAAATTAGGACATCTGTTACAGCTTTGTAACCGTAACAGTAGTTTCAAGTGAGAGATGTTCTCTGAGTTGGCAGTTCTGAGAAGTTACATTCTTTCCCTTTAATGGTACCAACAAGGATTCTTCCCCTTTTGTTTGCAGCACTCTTTCTTCAGCAGTGCCACTTTCTGCGGCAGGCTGGCCACTCGGAGAAGGCTGTCTCCTTGTTTCAGGCCATGGTTGACTTCACCTTCTTCAAACCCGACAGTGTCAAAGATCTGTCTACCAAAGCACAGGTACCAAGCTCTGTCTCTGTCTCTCTTTTGGGGGGAGGTGAGAGGTGTGGATACTGGCAGGTGGTGGTAGTAATTTAAAAATGTATCCTCCTTTATATCAGTCCTGCTGAGGATGATTTCTCAGAAATACTTCAGTGATCCCAGGAGAATTCCATAATGAAAGTAATGAAATATGGATAGATGAAAGCAGATTCCCCCTGCCCCCAATATAAAGACTTACTGATGACCTTTCTTTTCTTTCCTTGGTTAAATGCTAGTTATATCTACCAGTCAGATAAACCATTTTCGTGCCATTTTAAACCACATGTCACTCTCCTCCACCCTTGTACATTCTAGTCTGGGTCTTATGTCACTTCCTCAATTAACCTTTCCACTACGTAAAATCTTTGCTGGAGTTGCGAATGAAATAACATGCAGGTACCCTGTCGATACCAATCCTAACTGAGGAGGGGTTAATGTTTTAGATCACAATCGCACATTGCCAATATTTATTATGTGAAGCAATAAAGAAAACCTTACAGAGCTGTTCATATAAGAAAACCTGTCTTTTCTCTTTTTCCATTAAAGAAAACTTAGTTTCTTACTCTGGAAAGGGGGTCTGGTGGAAGATGGGTAAACTGAATTTATGGTGAACCATTAAAAGTCTTTGAGAGGCCAAGGTCTCTTCATCACATGGAAGTTTCATGAATTGTCAGTAACAACTTTTTATGATGCTACCTCTAGACAAAATTGGATTAAAGAATATGCCAGTTAATGTTGGCATAATTATTAATAAGCCAGATAAAGTAGTTTTAAGACATGCTTTAATATTTTAAGAATATGCCATGCTGCAGAAGTGATTCTTAGGTGACTTTAAGGAGTCTCGTGGTTCGGGATCAGATTCTCTCTCATCCCCACCCCTTCACTGAGACTCACTGTCTGTGATGAGAGCAGTTACTGATGGGGGCGAGGGCTCTGCCCACAAATGTGACGCATTGAAGACCACTGCTCTGATGCACGTCCTTGAAGTTTTAAATGCTAACAGCATGTGTAATTCCAAAACTCACATGACAGCTTTGAAATAAAGCTTTTTTTTTTTCCTTCTTTTTAAGACTAGTCAAGTGCAGTAGTGAGAAGCTGGGAAAGTAGTAGAACAAGTTCAACCTGTAACTGACTGTGAACAATCAAGTGAGATAACTCACTACCTTCGGACCAGCCTAAAGCTTCTTAATTAACAGTATTCTATATTGCTTTTATAACTGGGAGACATCGTTACCATAAACATAGTA
>NW_012139636.1:142697-145087 GCF_000956105.1 Propithecus coquereli
CTATATATTTTTCAGTTGTCCAATTAATTTCTTTGTATTTTTTTTAGTAGAGACGGGGTCTCGCTCTTGCTCAGGCTGGTTTCGAACACCTGAGCTGAAACAGTCCGCCCGCCTCGGCCTCCCAGGGTGCTAGGATTACAGGCGTGAGCCACCACACCTGACCAACACCCTTTTCTTGAGTGCAGTATTCTTTCATCACTCTTAGAAGAGCAAAACCTGTAAAGAAGGAGTGTAGTCTTCCCCATTCCCTTTCCTGGGGTGGCTGACACGCATTCACAGTGCAGGGCCCATGTCAGCACGTTTGCCCTGCTGTGACTCTCCTGAAAACCACACTCTTCTAGGCGTACATGGTGCTGCTCATGGCTCAGACCGGATAATCCTGCAGCTCCTGGCCCATGGTATGTCCTTCTGAAGCCTGCTTGTCCTTCTCAAAAGGTTCTTTATAAAAGCTTTCATTGACTGGATTATTGGCACACTTAAAGTCCTATCGTCAGTTGATAATGTGATCATGTTTCTGTTGCTGCGTTCGCCTTCTGTTCCATGGGGAATGACTTATTGCCAGTGAACTGGTTACCACACACTGCAGACCTGATGCCTAAATGAATGAGGGAGAGTTTAGGGGCCAGGCTTTAAGATAAGACCTTTTGAGCGGGCGCGGTGTCTCACGCCTGTAATCCTAGCACTCTGGGAGGCTGAGGCGGGCGGATTGTTTGAGCTCAGGAGTTCGAAACCAGCCTGAGCAAGAGCGAGACCCCATCTCTACTAAAAATAGAAAGAAATTAATCAGACAACTAAAAATACATAGAAAAAATGAGCCGGGCATGGTGGTGCATGTCTGTAGTCGCAGCTACTCGGGAGGCTGAGGCAGAAGGATCGCTCGAGCCCAGGAGTTTGAGGTTGCTGTGAGCTAGGATGACGCCACGGCACTCTAGCCCGGGCAACACAGTGAGACTCTGTCTCAAAAAAAAAAAAAAAAGATAAGACCTTTTTATTCCCTGGATGCCTACCTTGTTTAGATCTGTGCCGACAGCATGCACTGAGTCCCTCCCAGGTGTTGAGTATTGTGCCAGGTGTTAGGAATATATAGTCACTTAAGACGTGGTGGTGTCCTCCAGAGCTCACAGTCTGTCTTGTTGAAACTTTGACTCCTCTTCCCCTCAAAAGGTCTTGAACACAACATGACTTTCAGGGATCAGTTAGGGGGTCCAGTAGCATTAGGCGAATTGACAGTGACACTGTCCCTGTGTTGGACTGGCGTGGCAGGATCAGAACTAGGAATCCACTCATCTGCTATCCAGCCGCAGGCTCTGCTCGCTGAACCTTGGCCAGACTTTTTCTGACTTCATCTCGGAAGTGTCATCTCATCACTTTTGCCATATTCTCTTTGTTAGAAGAAGTCACTAGGTCCAGCCCACGAGGCAGGGGCGGGGTGTGGGAGGCTGTCCTGGAGGCTGCCTACCATGCTAGATAATTCTTTTTTTTTTTTTTCTATTTTGGGGGTGTATCACGGATCTACTTCAAAGACTGATGGCAAACATGATTCCAAGAGTCATAAGCTCCTGCTATGTCCACCAGCACTCATTTTGCCCACTGACTCAGCAGTTTTGTACCAGTTAGGCCTAATTTCCATTTTTAAATCTGAACAGGTGGAATTCTTTGAGCCTTTTTGGGACAGTGGAGAGCCCCGGGCTGGGGAGAAGGGAGCCCGAGGCTGGAGGGCCTGGATGCACCAGCAGGAGCGCGGTGGCTGGGTGGTGATCAACCCAGGTAAGGCACCTGTCATGAAGATGTGTGTGCCTTTTTCTTCGGGAATTTGTTTTTTACATCTTCATGATTATTTGTTTATCTGTATAAGCTATTAGTAGATTAAGAACATTATACAAACATCAAAATGTCAAAAACACGTTAAGTAGATGCCGTGGGAGAGCAGACTGTTTCTTCCCCTTAGAGGCTTTAAAGCAGTTGACTACTTATTGCTTCAGTACATGCTTTAAGGATTTGAAAGTTTCTGTAATTTTCCTTTTTCCTTTTATACATTGCTCCCGAAGAAGGAATCCTTTTGCTAATCTGCCCTACCCTCTATTCTTTTTTAGTGTGTATTTCGGACAGTCTCTTTGTTCTCCCGGCAATGTACAGACCAACAGATACTTTGAAAAATACTTGCTGTTTGAAGAATATTATAAAATAATTACTAGCATTTGTATGACTGTCACTTAATGACCCCCGAGTGCTTTCCAGATTTACACTGTTAACACTGAGCTGCCCAATAGAAATATAATGAAAGTCTCTTGTGTAATTTCCAGTTTTCCAGTAGTCACATTAAAAAAGTAAAAAGAAACAGATGATGCTAATTTTGATAACATATTTTATTTAACCTGGTGTATCAAAAC
>NW_012139636.1:147176-160887 GCF_000956105.1 Propithecus coquereli
ATTAATTTCTTTGTATTTTTAGTAGAGACAGGGTCTCGCTCTTGCTCAGGCTGGTTTCGAACTCCTGAGCTCAGACAATCCGCCCGCCTTGGCCTCCCAGAGTGCTAGGATTACAGGCGTGAGCCACCGCGCCCGGCCGTTAAAGGATTACTTTAAATGTGGATCTTTAGAAGAAGGTGATAAATAGTTAAATTCTAATTTTCTTCTTTGAACACTGAGAAGCATGTTTAGGTAGAATTGGATTTAAAATACTAAAATATACGTTATGCATTGAAATAATTTGGAGTTTTTATTTAATTTTGTATTTTGACATACAGATTCACAGGAAGTTGAAAATGCAGAGAGGTTTGTGCACCCCTCACTCGGTGGGAGTGCTGTAGCACAGTATGGCAGGGCATTGACAGTCTGCAGAGTTGATTCACATTTTGTCGGTTTTACACGCACTCATTTGTGTGCGTGTGCTGTGTAGATAGCACAAGACAGCTTTTATCACGTGTGGCTTTGTGTAATCACCACAGTCACAATACAGAACTGTTCCATCACCACAGGCTCTGTCCTGCCACCCTTTTTAGTCTCACCCACCCCTCCCCCCTCAGCCTCTGGGAGCCACTCATCTGTTTTCCATCTCTATTATGTTATTTCATGATGTTATATAAATGGAATCATGTGGTATATGACTTTTTTTAAATGAAATTTTTTAAGTTGTAAAATATAACAAAATTTACCATTTTAACCATTTTTAAGGGTACAGTTCATTAAGTACATTCACACTGTTGTACAGTTATTACCTCTATCCATCTCCAGAACTTTTTCATCTTTCCTAACTGAAACTCTGCCCTTTACAGACTAACTCCCCGTGCCCCTCCCCTAGCCCCTAGCAGTCGTCATTCTGTTTTTTGTCTCTCTGAATTTGACTACCATAGGGACCTCATATAAGAGCAGTCATACAAAATTTGTCCTTTTGTGACTGGCTTATTCCACTTAGCATAGTATTGTCAAGCTTCTTCCATGTTGTAGCATGTGTCAAGTTTTCTTCCTTTTCAAGGCTAAACAATAATCCTGGTCCACTGTATCCATTCATCCTTCGATGGACACTTGGGTTGCTTCCACCTCTTGGCAGTTGTAAGCAGTGCTACTGTGAACCTGCATGTATGTATCTATCAGAGTCCCTGCTTTCAGTTCTTTTGGGTATATATTCAGATGTTGAATTTCCTCCTCATGTGGTAATTCTATGTTTAGCTTTTTGAGGAATCACCACACTGTTCTCCACAGTAGCTGTACCATTTTGCATTCCCACCAGCATTACACAGGGGTTCCAATTTCTCTATATCCGTGGCAACACTTTTTTTTTTTTGCTATAGGAAATACATACTTCAGCACTTGTTTTCTTTGTAATTTTTTGAGATTGGCTTTCTTTCACTTAGCATAATTCTCCTAAGATACATACAAATTGTTGCATGTATCAATAGTTTGTTCATTTTTATTGCTGAGTAGTAGTCCTTTGTGTAGATGTACAACAGCTTGTTTAAGACATTTGGGTTCTTTCCAGTTTTGGGCTATTGTGAATAAAACTGCTGTGAGCATTAGTGTGTAGGTTTTTTTGTAAACATAGGTTTTCATTTTTCTAGGATCAGTACCCAAGAGTACAGTTATGGTATGTGCATGTTTAGTTTCATAAGAAACTGTCAAACTGTTTTCCTATGTGGCTGTACCATTTTATATACCCTATTTATTTTTTAACATCAAACTTTACAGATGACTTAGGCTTTTTTTTTCCTCTTCCATTCTGCATGTTCGGAGTTAGGAAACAAAGTGAAATAAATTGTTAGATATCCTAAATTGATTTTTTTTTAAGCAGGTTCTAGTGAGCATAGATCATCATTAATTATGAGTCCCCTGGCTAAAAATAGTGATGGCTTAAGAAAATCTAAACCAGTGCTGCCATTAAATGTCATTTAGTGTTCTAAAACTGCTGTCCAATACAGTAGCCTCTAGCCAAACGTGGTTATTTAAAGTTAATTAAAATTAAATAAAAATAAGATTTCAGTTCATTTACTAGCTACGTCTGAAGTGCCCAGTGAGTCACCTGGGCTACCATATTAGCAGAGATGTAGAGCATTAACGTTATCACAGAGTTCTCTAGGATAGTACTGTTCTAGAATATGTGTCATTTCCATTTTAATTGCTGCGATAGCATTGAAAATCATCAGATTTCCTCACCTCGTCTGCCCGTTTTTCCTGAGAACCTGGCTAGTTACAGGAGGCTCCCTAAATGCACTGAGTGCTCTGGGAGGCTTGCGTGGCTCTTACGCATCTGAGCGCTCCAGGTGCCCCCCACGGTACCTGGCATGGCAGGCTGACTGAGTGGCGATAGTTTTCTTTGCTAACTAGATGAACTAAGAGTTTTGTCATTGTCTAGATGAGGAGGACGATGAGCCAGAAGAGGACGACCAGGAAATAAGAGATAAGACTCTGCCCCGATGGCAGATCTGGCTTGCTGTGGAGCGCTCCCGAGACCAGAGGCACTGGCGGCCCTGGCGCCCTGATAAGACCAAGAAGCAAACTGAGGAAGACTGCGAGGATCCGGAGAGACAGGCACGTATCCTCCACCCTGGGAGAGAAGCTGACCAGGGGGCCTTTGCCTTTCCATTTTCCTGGGCCTCGGTTGTCTGAAAGGAGGTTGCTGGGGCTCTCTCGTCTGGCTTAGGAGATGGCAGTCTGCACTCGTTCACATCTGTGAAAACTTCCCTCCTGCCGAATATCAGGATAGAATTTTGTTGGCCACTGGTGATGGGGGAGCGTGCAGGCCCTTGACCAGATAGTTCTTGTCCCCTAGTAGGTGGTAGGTGGGGAGGCTCTCGTGACAATCTCTGGAGATTGTCCTCTGGTTTTTCAGTTAATTTCTCACATGGAACTCTGTGGGCTCAAGTTAAAAAAAAAAAAACAACTTAGAATCATTGTCCTAGATTCTTTGTGTCCACTTTCCCCACCTCACTCTTGGATCCATGAAGATGTAGCAGATAGATTTGACTCTGGAAGACAAGAGGGACCGACTGTAGAGTCCACACTGGGACAGTCAGCATACAGCTGGTCTTGCTGAGGGAAAACTAACATTTATTGGACACTTGCTGAGTGCCAGGCACTTCGCTTGTATCTCGTTTACTGTCACATGATTTGGTACATGCTGCTCTGTGTTTAGTGACCACCAGCTCTGGAGGTTTTAAATTAAAATGAAGGAAGAAATGCTGTTTTGATACCCAGAATTGATCTGGTTTCACAAGATACCAACTCTTGCTGGGAGCTCTGTGACTCTCCCTACAAGTTAGGTTCCTTGAAGGCAGGGAGTTTTGCCTCTTTTGTTCACTGCTATGTCACCAGTGCCTAGAACAGCACTTGTCCTATGGTGAGCACTCAGTTGATGTTCTTGGACATTGAAGTAATATTTATTTGTTGCTGGAGCATCTGCTCTGGGCAGAGGGATTGGCACGAAGGAAGGCCCCAGAGTGCCAGGCAGGTGGGGTGGCCAGACTGGAATTCAGATGCAGAGAAGTGGGGAAAGAGATAGAGGTCAAGGTGATCTCTGGGCAGGAAGAAAGGGCCAACATCCAGGGAACCTCACCTCACTGGAATGCTTGGGAAGGTGACTCTGCCTTGCTGAAGCAGAATGTTTACAGAAGAACAGGATTTTTCTTTGGTGTTTGAAGATTTTATGGAGTTCACAGCCATTCTTTGGAAGTTGGTTCTCAAGGCTCAGAATTCTAGCAGTCTCCTGGAAGCTGATTTCTGGAGCAGACTGCTGCTGTGAGCAATTTTGTGCCATTTAGCTTTTTCTCTAATCAAAGCCTGTGGAAGAAAAGCTTTCTGATTTTTTTTCTTTTTTTAAATATAAAGAAGCAGCTTTCTGATTAATTGGTTTTGATTAGTTGAGTCCCAGGTAGCCTAGATTTATTGTGCTTATGTTTTGATTTCTGTTTTGCTGAGAGCCACAGAGACCAATCAGATAAGCAGCACCTTGAGACAAAGGGGAGTCTCCTTGGCCTTGCATTTTTAAATTAGTGCATGAAAGCAGCCAGGAAGCCGCACAGTTAGCATTGGGCTCTTGTAATTGCTCTTCACATGCTCCATTGCTCCTGAGGTTTCCTTCTTACCTTGCTCCTGTTTATCTATTTTTGAGCATATTTTTCATTTCCTGAAGCAATTTTGTACAAAGAAACCACAATAGTAAAGTTCTTATCTTCCATCTTAAAATAAAAAATTTTCACAGTTGTATTTTATCAAAGTAACTGCAAAAGCAATTAGGTGTACTTTCAGAAATGAACATCTTTCGAGATATTCTATGAATCCATTAGGATACTTCGACAGCTTCTAGCTTAAGCCTCTTCATGTCTGCCCTCCTCCCCGGTTTTCCCCGTGTGTGAAGATGTTAATGGCCACACAGGGCTGCTGAAAGTTACTTACCAGCTGTCCGGGTTGCCTTGTGAGGCCTCTGGCTTTTTTGCTAAAAGAAAACTTAGCTCCTGTCTGTTTAGAATTTCTTTTAATAATGTTGAATCATTAGTACATCCATATAAAAATAATTGTGAAAAATTGCGAAGGCTTTTGTTTGTTTCATTAAATGGGTCACTTTACTTTGTCTTCATCACAGGTGTTGTTTGATGATATTGGACAATCTTTGATCAAACTTTCCAGCCAAGATCTTCAGTTCCGGCTGATTGAGGCCTTTCTGCAGTTCTTGGGTGTGCCTTCTGGCTTCATCCCTCCAGCCTCCTACCTTCATCTGGCCATGGATGAGAACAGCATCTTTGATAATGGACTTTATGATGAAAAGCCCTTGACTTTTTTCAATCCTCCATTTTCTGGGGTCAGCTGTGTTGGCCGCATGGACAGGTTCGCCTGTCCTCGCTGGACTAGGGGTCACAATCGAGAGGGCGAGGAGTTCATCCGCAACGTCTTCCACCTCGTGATGCCTTTGTTTTCAGGCAAGGAAAAGTCCCGGCTCTGTTCCTCCTGGTTACAGTACGAGATTGCGAAGGTAACTCCCAGCCTCTTCCTCTCCGTGTTTGGGGACTTTTCATTTCATGTCAGCTTTGTAAATTGGGATTGCAAGGCTCTGACTGCTCTTCTGGGAACTGCCACAGCACCTCCTCCCTCAGTGGCCCCTGAAGGCCCTCGTGTGTGGTTGTCCTGCGGGGCCACCGGAGAGCGGGAAGGCAGGAGCAAGTCCAGCTGCCTCAGCGACTCTACAGCTGTTTATTGTGTTGAGTCTTCTGTTACCAGATGCCTGTCATTATATCAGCAGTTAGTGTCAAGAACAACCTTAAGCAGGGTTAGAGGATTTAGGGGCTTGTTAAAATAGATAAAATAAGCTACTTACTTCCCCTGCTCTTTGCATCTATCTGTTAGAAATTAGTCTGGATTAGCTGTTCTGCCCTCTGCTGGTCACCGGTTAGTATCGTCCGTCTCTCTCTGTCTCTCTCTCTCTGTCTCTCTCTCTGTGTCTCTCTCTCTCTCTCTCTCTCTCTCCCTCTCTCCCTCTCTCCCTCTCTCTCCCCCCTCCCTCCTCTCCTCTCTCCTCTCTCTCTCTCTCATGGGAGGCATGCTAATCTTTTCTGTATTGTTCCAATTTTAGTATATGTGCTGCCAAAATGAGCACAGTATTGTCTTTCAGCACAAAGTTCTGAAGCTTTAACTACAGATGACACATACCAGGTTGCATTAAAACAGTGTGATAACATTTTGTGGCCACATCTCTTTGGAGAAGAACATTGGGAGCATATCAGCCTTGTTTATAGCAATTGCAAATGGAACCCTGGATGTGTCAATTTGGGGGCACTTGTGGCCCTGGTAAAATCCTCATCTCTTTTACAGCTCGGACAGCCTCAGTATTTACCAAACACGTGATAAAGGAAGTATAGAGGCCTTTGTACTGTCAACGCTTTCTAAAGTTGGCAGCACAAAGGGATTGCTTTAAAATTACAGAGCACTGCAGTCACTCTTCTCTTTTTTTCCTGTAGGTTATTTGGTGGCTGCACACTAAAAACAAAAAGAGATTAAAGTCACAGGGGAAGAACTGCAAAAAACTAGCCAAGAATCTCCTTAAGGAGCCAGAAAACTGCAACAACTTTGGCCTCTGGAAGCAGTATGCCCATCTGGAGTGGTTGCTTGGCAACACAGAGGATGCCAGAAAAGTTTTCGATACAGCACTTAGCATGGCAGGAAGCAAAGAACTGAAGGACCCTGAACTCTGTGAGCTTAGTCTGCTCTATGCCGAACTGGAGGTGGAGCTGTCGCCAGACTCGAGAGGAGCCACCACACCCCGAGCTGTTCATATATTGACCAGGCTGACTGAGAGCAGTCCCTATGGGCCCTACACCGGACAGGTCTTGGCTGTTCACATTTTGAAAGCTCGAAAGGCTTATGAGCACGCACTGCAGGACTGTTTGGGTGAAAGCTCTGTCTCTGATCCACCTCCCACCGATTCCTTTAACCACCTAATTAGCTTGGTCAAATGCTTTATGCTCTTCCAATATTTGACCATAGGGATTGATGCCTCTGTGCAGATATATAAGGAGGTATTTGCAAAACTGAACAGCTCTGTTTCCCCAGAAGGCTCTGTTTTGGAGGACAGTGCCAGTTCCCAGAGTTTGACCAGAGTTCTTGAAGCCATCACGCTGATGCACACCAGCCTGCTCAGATTGCACGTGAAAGTTAGCGTTTATCCTCTGGCTCCTCTGCGGGAGGCGCTCTCAGAGGCCTTAACATTGTATCCAGACAACCAGGTTCTTTGGAGGTCCTATGTACAGATTCAAAGTAAGTCCCACAGTGCCAACAAGACCAGACGATTTTTTGATACAGTCACCAGGTCCGCCAAACCCCTGGAGCCTTGGTTGTTTGCAATTGAAGCTGAGAAAATGAGAAAAAGACTGGTGGAAGCTGTTCAGAGGTAATCACAGACCATCTTGTTCGGGTGTTCCAGAAACCCTCATGGCATGCGTGCTGTGTTCCCACTGCTTTGCTGGGTCTCAGGGGTGAATACAACACTGTGCCTGGAACACCAGCTGTGGGTGCTCCAGGTGTTGTAGGATAACATGTTGAAAAATGAACAAGACATTTAAAAGGAGCAACATCTTGCATTAGAGGCTTTTGTGGCTGTCCTCTAGGCCATGCTCTTGGGGAGCGTGAGTGTTGCTTCTGGTGTGCATGGGTGGTTCCTCTCGGGCTATCGGGGTACCTGAGAAGCTGTGATGAAAGCGTAATGGCTGTGGAGTTCACCGCTCTGGATTCCAGGCCAGCCCTTCCACTACTTGGCTGTGTGACCTTAGACATGTCACTTCACCTCTCTAATAGCTCCCTCTTCGGTCAGATGGAAATAAAGAACCTACTGGCCGGGCGCGGTGGCTCACGCCTGTAATCCTAGCTCTCTGGGAGGCCGAAGCAGGCGGATTGTTTGAGCTCAGGAGTTCGAGACCAGCCTAAGTAAGAGCGAGACCCCGTCTCTACTAAAAATAGAAAGAAATTAATCAGACAACTAAAAATATATAGAAAAAACTAGCCGGGCATGGTGGCGCATGCCTGTAGTCCCAGCTACTTGGGAGGCTGAGGCAGAAGGATCGCTTGAGCCCAGGAGTTTGAGGTTGCTGTGAGCTAAGATGATGCCACGGCACTCTAGCCCGGGCAACACAATAAGACTCTGTCTCAAAAAAAAAAAAAAAGAACCTACCCCATAGGGTTGCTCTTGAGGGGTCAGTGAGGTAAGTGCTTGGCACAAAGAGAGTGCATAATAATTAGAAGCTTCTGTCAGCATTGCTGGTGATAACTGTGTCATGTTTTTAATACCATCTTTGGGCTAGGCACGGTGGCTCATGCCTGTAATCCTAGCACTTTAGGAGGCTGAGGCAGGAGGATCATTTGAGACCAGCTTGTGCAACTTAGTGAGACCCTGTCTCTACGAAAAATAGAAAAAATTAGCTGGACGTGGTGGTGCGCATGGTGGCACGTGCGTGTAGTCCCGGCTACTCGGGAGGCTGAGGCAGGAGGATGGCTGGAGCCCAGGAGTTTGAGGTTGCTGTGAGCTGCAATGATGCCACTGCACTCTAGCCCAAGCAACAGAGCAAGACTCTGTCTCAAAAAAACCCCCCAAAACCATCTTTGATACAGTATTTTCTATCTAAAGGTTAAATGGTAATTGGAGAAACATATTAGCTTCCTCCCAGAATCTTTGCTATTGGTTCACTCTGACCTTGTAAATTAGGTAAGATTACCTTTGTGTGGTATTTCACTTGTTCTTTATTTCTTCCATTGGGATTTTATTCACTCCATGTGAGCCTGCCTTTCTGTACTTTAAATTGAAAGGTCTTCCTTCCCATAAAGTGGAATTTGCATTCTGCTGATTACAGCGTAGGTATCTGTAGAAAACAGAAGCAAGGAATTTGTGTGTGACTTCTAGACACTCAGTGTAGTGTAGACACTGCAGAACCCTGGCCTCTGCCTTGTGGCCTCAGAGAAGCCACATCACCCCGCGCTTACCCAGCTGAGGGGACAGCACTCCCCTGTCTCTCTCTGCTCCAGTTATTGCTGACATTGGCCATCACTAAAGCTTCTTTTCCTCTTGTGACATGGGGTGAGGGAACTTCCTCAGAGTTACATGAGCCTTTGCCTTGCAGGGTAGATGGTAGAGAGGTCCACACCACAATTCCTGAGACCGGCTTAACACATCGGATCAAAGCCCTGTTTGAAAATGCAATGCGGAGCGACAGTGGCAGCCAGTGTCCCTTACTGTGGAGGATGTATTTGAACTTTTTGGTAAGAAAATATTTAAGTTTTTGTTTTCATGCAGAGCCCTAGTTCTTCCTTAAAGGTGTCCAGTAGCCACTGCATGGAGTGCTGGGAGGGCCTTATTTCTCCCTTACCTTCTTGGCATTGGTTAATCCTTACGGAGATTCTGATGAATAACGTGAGGTCTCTCAGGATTTGGGAAGGGATTGCATGTCGCATATTCCTCAGGATATTTGGTAGAATGAAGTTGAGTAATTACTGGGCTGTTTGGTGCAGTAGAACTTAACGTGGGTTTCTCTGAGTTAACTTTTCTCTGAGTTAACAACTTGGAAAATGGTCTGAGCTTTCCTTTGAAAGAGACCTATATTCTTTGCCATCTTACAAGAATTTCCTGATTCTGTTTTGCTATTAAAAGAAAAGATTCAATCTGGAACGTGGTTTTTACGATCAACATTTCCAAAGCAGCTTTGTGTTCATTTAAAACTATCACAGTGATGGAAGGCAGAGAGACACTGTATAATTTTGGGAACGTGAATGTGCAGACTGAAGGGGGTTCTTGTCTGTGGCCGTAGTACCCTGAACACACCTGCACACCTGTCTCATCTGAAAGGTGGTTCTTTGGCTTCGTGGTCTGTGAATTGGCCCAAGCTTGGGGTAAAGGCCTGGTATTGGGATGGGCCTCATTTACTATAAACATCTATTGCCAAGTTGCATGCTTTTTTTTGGGTTTTTTTTTTTTTTTTTTTTTAAAAGAAACGCAGTCTTCTAAGCCCCTTGTTTGTTTTAGTTCAAGGTTACTCAGTCATATCCAAGTGACCTTCAATGAATATTGTGCCTTTCAGAAGCCAGGAATGACCTTCCTTATTCATAAATCTTGTGTATCTCTCTGATTATTTCCATAGGATAAATTTTTAAAACTTGATCAAAGTATTTGAATGTTGTCATTTGACAGTGACAAAGCTGGGCTGTAAAGAGATACAGAGAAAGTAAGTGAGGGGTTAGGAGAGGGTTGGGCCACCCCCAACTCCTGTTTTGATTCCGGACTTCATCAGGGCGTGATTCCCTGACCTCTGAAAGGGGCCGTGTGCTGAAGGCCTTAGGGCCTGGGTAGGACACGTTGTCTCAGGACAGCCGCTCACTGGCACATCCAGGAAAAAATGGACACATTCTTGAGAGCAGAAGTTGGCATTTTAAGGAATTACCACAAAAGTTTGTGCATTTCCCCAACATTTATTCTTCAGACCTGGAAGTTCAGATTTTGTTTTGACTTCCTTGTTTGAAATGAAAACCTTCAGAAGGGCACATGCTGCTTTGATGTTGATGGTACATCCACATCCTGGAGGCAGCATTACTCAGAGATGGCCGCTTGGTGTGACAGGGTTGGGAGAACTGGGTTTAGTCAAATCTCCACTCCTGTCATTCGGTTGCTTAGCTAAGGAGCTGATTAGATGCCCTCTGATATTTCCAGCACAAATATTCTGCTATTCTTTCTCAGCAAATGAAAGACCTTTACATTTAAAAAGGGAGAGCTTGCAAATTTGCCAGTTTAACTTGCCCAGTCTTTTATAGGTAGAGACAGTGTAAGATGCAAACATACAGTATTTTTGCTGACAGTCTGCCATGAGCCAAGTAATGCTTGTAGATTTGGGGAAAAAAGATTTGGGTCCTTAGGAAATTCTCCCTTTTTGGAAAGGCAGTATTAGAACTAAGAATTTAGGAAAATGCACAGTGATTTCCCCTAGCAGTTACTGAAGTATCTGGATGGGCTCCTAGCACTTGGTTAAACACGGTGAAAAAAATCAAATTAGGACCAAAATGCAAGGTGTAGGCAGCAGGTGCCGGGAGAGGGCAGGAGAAGGGAGTTGTGGGGCCGTCGTGGGGATGAGGCTCTGCAGAGGAGGCTGTTTGCTTGGTCATGCATTCGTGCCTTCCCGTGTATGTGTGGTCACACACACGTGTGTACTTACATGTGTGCTAGCTTATTTGCTTTTTTTCCCTGCAAAAATGATTAAAGGAATTAAAAGTTATTGTTGGCCATGGAGAATGTTGCAGGGTGTGGGGGAGAAATTGGACAAACAAACAGCAGTTAAAATTTTCCATTAAGGTTGGAACTTAGTAGGTTAAACCTCAGTTTTAGGAGAGACTTTCAAATGAACTTTTCTGCATACACTTTAACGCTTTTAGGCAGACTCCTTTTTTCATTTTGGCTATAAAATTGCAATTATTTTCAAGATTCTTAGAGTCCTTTAATTTGGTCATCTGCCTACACAATAAAGAGGGAAATATAAGCCAGTTATCTGATTTCATGGGACTTATGAAAGAAGTCTTCTTAATAAGGAAAAAGGGAGTGGTGGCATTTCTGGATTGTTAATCATTAGATTTTCTTTTACTCTGTATAATTTCTTCTTCCATCGTTGGCAGCTGGCAGAGTTAGGATGTATTGAAAGCCCGTCATTTACAAGAGCTGGTGGGAGGGAAAAGAATCCTCTTCAGTTCCCGTTTCCAGGGATGAATGAATAAACCTCTCAGAGTGTCAGTCTCCTCTTAGAAATATGCAGAGGAAGAATTATAGGGAGGTGTCTTTTTTTTTTTTTATTTGGGGAGGGTTGGATATCAGTTTTGTCAAATTACTTTAAAAAACTGTGTAAGCTAACAGTTGCTCAGATTTATTTATAATGAGATAAGAATAGAGAATCAAATTTTGCAAAAGACTGAAGACCTTCAGCCTTCTCATTTTCTTAGTGATGTCGCCTCCCCCGTGTGGAGGTGGCACACATCAGATAGGAAGGTACACAAATGCCAGAACAAGTGATTACTAAGCACCAGCTACCCTCTCTAAAGGGAGAGCTCAGACACTGGGTATGTGACTGACAGAGCGGGCCGATGGACAGCTGCCACTGCACTCTGCCACTGCTACCCACCCCGCCTCCCACAGAGGGGAGAATTACTAATGGCCCAGCTCAGGTCTGATTCACGGCATCTGTTCATGAGTGTCTTGTTGGCTGAGTCCAACGGCGCGTGTGAGACTTGGTTCCTGGGGCTCCGTGTAAGGGACGGGCAGGCCTCTGTGCGAGGCCTCCATTCCACTTCCCTCTGGACTGTGCTTGGCGGAATCCCAGCCTTACTTGGGGGCCGGAGTAGCAGCTCTGCTCCCTCATTAGCTGTGTTTTCTTTGGTTCTGTTTAAAGACCCAGTTAGTGCCCTGAGATGCTCCTGGCCTGCCTGAGGAGACACAGCCCATCGTCACATGGTGGGGTGACAGACACAATACCATGGGAACTCCAGGAAAGAGGGAGTAGCCCCTGGTTATGTTTTAACCCTGACTTAGGAATTTCACAGGGAGTCTTGGTTGTCAAGATGAGGAAATGGAGATGGTGGGGAAGGGGGTGTAGGAGAGCCAGGCAATGCCCACGAACTTTTCTCTCCCTTGAGGCTCTGCTCTAGTCAGAGGGCAAGGGTATGTACAAGGCCAGGACTTGACATGAAACCATGGACGGGACACCACACACAGTCACCACTAACGCTGCACCTGCTGGCGAGCCCCAGATCTGACCCAGGGAAGGCATCTCTGGTGGCTGCTGGATAAAGGAAACACAGAACTGTTGTCATTCGAGGCCAGCCAGCTGGGCACCTGGATGTTTCCAGTTCTGGGACTAGGTGTGTAATACAATTTTTCTCTCTTCCCTCAGAAAGAGGAAAAGAAGTCTTAAGTTTGGTCAATATTTTAGGAGAGGACATTGAAGTATGTTGGTATGGGAGGGGAGGGCAGCTCACATCGGCTCTTTGGTTGTAAGAGGCCCAGCCTTAGAACTGGAGGCTCACTCCAGGGAGGACACACACGAGTCCTCTGGCTCTCTGGGTCGCACTTGGAAAGGCTGGGGAGAGACTGAGCTTTGCCTGAAGCAGGGTTACCACAGGTGCTGGTTACAGCCCAGAGTGATGGTCCCTGTGACTGGGGGTTAGCCTTAACAAACCGAACAGGGCCAGGCATGGGACACGTGCCTATAGCCCCAGCTCCTCAGGAGGCTGAGGCAGGAGGATTGCTTAAACCCGGGAGTTCAAGATTAGCCTGGGCAATGTAACAAGACCCCATCTCTTAAAAATAAAACAAAAATTGAAAAGGGAGTGGGGCCATCCTTGGTAGACGGAGCTCCTGAGCGGTAAGTTGGAGTCTCTGGATACCATTGCTTGGATTTCTGGGAGGTCTGTCAACAACCCTTGCTGGTCCGGGGCTGGATGCTGTGCGCTGGCCGAGTGGTGGGAAGAGCCGGAGTCCACTAGAACACTCTCCTGAGGGAATGGGAGTCTGAAGGAGGGGGGTGGATGGAGGAGCAGAGACAGACTTCAGCTCCACGAGCTCTGCTTGTGCCCACTCCATTGCACACGCCCCCGTGTCCGTGTAGCTGTCCCAGGTGGGCTGTGATTCCTGGAGTGGCTTGATGGGGGCCCCTCATCAGGGGCGTCCCAGGCTCCGTCTCCTGCCACACTGGGCCAGGAAAGAGATTGTGGGGCTATGAGTTGAGACTGAGAGTTTTATGTCTGGAGAGAAAACGTGTGAATATCTGCACTCTCAGACTGAGATTTCTGACGGACCTTGACCTTTAACAAGGTGGTTGATCACAGTCCTGGTTGTCTCATTTCTCTAAAGATAGTTTTCAGAAAATGGCAAGTATTCAAGCAAATCTTTTCTGTTTTTTCCTGAGATAAATACCATAGAAGAACTTTTCTCTATTTGTGTAAGGTCATCAGCCTCATCTCACTGACACGTCGTCTCGTTACAAAGCACCGTTACTAACCCCAGGGTGTGCTGGCTCCCAGCACAGGAGGAGATACAAGACTCTGAAAAGTCAGGAGTGTTAGAGGTTGACACTCTGGGGCCATTCGTGGAGGGGAAATGACCCCAGAGGGTTCTGCGGTACCCGTCAGGCACCGTGGT